>NC_091090.1:2742272-3045303 GCF_032405125.1 Capricornis sumatraensis | reverse complement strand
TTCTGGAGTCTCCCCAGGGGAGTCAAGCCTCGTCTCGAGTGGGGGCATGCACGTGCGCTTTCCTTCCAGGCTGTAGCAGCAATGTCACGCTTCCCGTCGCGTGGATCAAAGGATCTGTGGTTTTCCCTCGAGGCTTTCCCACAGGGCTGTCCCACGTGCCACCGTGGTGTGAGTCGATCCTCGGCGTGAAAGATGAGCCAGTGCAGGGCAAAGAGGTTCCTCTGGAATGGACTGAGACATCTGGGGGACTCTTGGAATGGTGGTACGACCATGGAGTTCCTCTCGCCTTTCCTATTGAGAGTGCCTCCTCTTGAGATGCGATGGGAACGCCGGGAATTCTTTCCCGTTGAAAGCAGGGAAAGGATCCCTCATCTCGAGCTACGAGGGGGAAACGGGGCTCCTCTGGATGTGGGCGGGACCATCGTGCTTCCTCTCGAGTGGAGACGGGTATGGCGGTGAACTTCTTGAGTTGCAGCAAGGGTGTGAAAGGCCCTTTCGAATTTCCAGAGGTTAGGTGTCATTAGTCTCCAGACGACTCATCGGAAATAGGCCTCATCTCGCCTGGAAGGGAGAACTTCCTGGATTTTCTCGAGTTGCGGCAGGTGTTCTCGAGTTACGACGGGGACCTCAGGGACCCGCCCTGGTGGCCTCAGGAGAGGCCAGTCCCCATGCGAGGTGCTAGGGGGCCTCTCGGGATTCCTCTCCCGTCGATACCGGGGCCAAAAACCTTGTGTGCAGTCAGGGCCGGAACCGAGGATTCCTCTCAGGGGCTGACATGGATCTTTGGGTACTTCTGGAGTATCCCCAGGGGAGTCAAGCCTCGTCTCGAGTGGGGGCATGCACGTGCGCTTTCCTTCCAGGCTGTAGCAGCAATGTCACGCTTCCCGTCGCGTGGATCAAATGATCTGTGGTTTTCCCTCGAGGCTTTCCCACAGGGCTGTCCCACGTGCCACCGTGGTGTGAGTCGATCCTCGGCGTGAAAGATGAGCCAGTGCAGGGCAAAGAGGTTCCTCTGGAATGGACTGAGACATCTGGGGGACTCTTGGAATGGTGGTACGATCATGGAGTTCCTCTCGCCTTTCCTGTTGAGAGTGCCTCCTCTTGAGATGCGATGGGAACGCCGGGAATTCTTTCCCGTTGAAAGCAGGGAAAGGATCCCTCATCTCGAGCTACGAGGGGGAAACGGGGCTCCTCTGGATGTGGGCGGGACCATCGTGCTTCCTCTCGAGTGGAGACGGGTATGGCGGTGAACTTCTTGAGTTGCAGCAAGGGTGTGAAAGGCCCTTTCGAATTTCCAGAGGTTAGGTGTCATTAGTCTCCAGACGACTCATCGGAAATAGGCCTCATCTCGCCTGGAAGGGAGAACTTCCTGGATTTTCTCGAGTTGCGGCAGGTGTTCTCGAGTTACGACGGGGACCTCAGGGACCCGCCCTGGTGGCCTCAGGAGAGGCCAGTCCCCATGCGAGGTGCTAGGGGGCCTCTCGGGATTCCTTTCCCGTCGATACCGGGGCCAAAAACCTTTTTTGCAGTCAGGGCCGGAACCGAGGATTCCTCTCAGGGGCTTATATGGATCTTTGGGTACTTCTGGAGTCTCCCCACGGGAGTCAGGCCTCGTCTCGAGTGGGGGCATGCACGTGCGCTTTCCTTCCAGGCTGTAGCAGCAATGTCACGCTTCCCGTCGCGTGGATCAAAGGATCTGTGGTTTTCCCTCGAGGCTTTCCCACAGGGCTGTCCCACGTGCCTCCGTGTTGTGAGTCGATCCTCGGCGTGAAAGATGAGCCAGTGCAGGGCAAAGAGGTTCCTCTGGAATGGACTGAGACATCTGGGGGACTCTAGGAGTGGTGGTAGGACCATGGAGTTCCTCTCGCCTTTCCTGTTGAGAGTGCCTCCTCTTGAGATGCGACGGGAACGCCGGGAATTCTTTCCCGTTGAAAGCAGGGAAAGGATCCCTCATCTCGAGCTCCGAGGGGGAAACGGGGCTCCTCTGGATGTGGGCGGGACCATCGTGCTTCCTCTCGAGTGGAGACGGGTATGGCGGTGAACTTCTTGAGTTGCAGAAAGGGTGTGAAAGACCCTTTCGAAATTCCAAAGGTTAGGTGTCATTAGTCTCCAGACGCCTCATCGGAAATAGGCCTCATCTCGCCTGGAAGGGAGAACTTCCTGGATTTTCTCGAGTTGCGGCAGGTGTTCTCGAGTTAAGACTGGGACCTCAGGGACCCGCCCTGGTGGCCTCAGGAGAGGCCAGTCCCCATGCGAGGTGCTAGGGGGCCTCTCGGGATTCCTCTCCCGTCGATACCGGGGCCAAAAAGCTTGTGTGGAGTCAGGGCCGGAACCGAGGATTCCTCTCAGGGGCTGACATGGATCTTTGGGTACTTCTGGAGTCTCCCCAGGGGAGTCAGGCCTCGACTCGAGTGGGGGCATGCACGTGCGCTTTCCTTCCAGGCTGTAGCAGCAATGTCACGCTTCCCGTCGCGTGGATCAAAGGATCTGTGGTATTCCCTCGAGGCTTTCCGTCGAGGCTTTCCCACAGGGCTGTCCCACGTGCCACCGTGGTGTGAGTCGATCCTCGGCGTGAAAGATTAGCCAGTGCAGGGCAAAGAGGTTCCTCTGGAATGGAAGGAGACATCTGGGGGACTCTTGGAATGGTGGTACGACCATGGAGTTCCTCTCGCCTTTCCTGTTGAGAGTGCCTCCTCTTGAGATGCGACGGGAACGCCGGGAATTCTTTCCCGTCTAAAGCAGGGAAAGGTTCCCTCATCTCGAGATACGAGGGGGAAACGGGGCTCCTCTGGATGTGGGCGGGACCATCGTGCTTCCTCTCGAGTGGAGACGGGTATGGCGGTGAACTTCTTGAGTTGCAGCAAGGGTGTGAAAGACCCTTTCGAAGTTCGAGAGGTTAGGTGTCATTAGTCTCCAGACGCCTCATCGGAAATAGGCCTCATCTCGCCTGGAAGGGAGAACTTCCTGGATTTTCTCGAGTTGCGGCAGGTGTTCTCGAGTTACGACGGGGACCTCAGGGACCCGCCCTGGTGGCCTCAGGAGAGGCCAGTCCCCATGCTAGGTGCTAGGGGGCCTCTCGGGATTCCTCTCCCGTCGATACCAAGGCCAAAAACCTTGTGTGGAGTCAGGGTCGGAACCGAGGATTCCTCTCAGGGGCTTATATGGATCTTTGGGTACTTCTGGAGTCTCGCCAGGGGAGACAGGCCTCGTCTCGAGTGGGGGCATGCACGTGCGCTTTCCTTCCAGGCTGTAGCAGCAATGTCACGCTTCCCGTCGCGTGGATCAAAGGATCTGTGGTTTTCCCTCGAGGCTTTCCCTCGAGGATTTCCCACAGGGCTGTCCCACGTGCCTCCGTGGTGTGAGTCGATCCTCGGCGTGAAAGATGAGCCAGTGCAGGGCAAAGAGGTTCCTCTGGAATGGACTGAGACATCTGGGGGACTCTAGGAATGGTGGTACGACCATGGAGTTCCTCTCGCCTTTCCTGTTGAGAGTGCCTCCTCTTGAGATGCGACGGGAACGCCGGAAATTTCTTCCCGTTGAAAGCAGGAAAGGATCCCTCATCTCGAGCTCCGAGAGGGAAACGGGGCTCCTCTGGATGTGGGCGGGACCATCGTGCTTCCTCTCGAGTGGAGACGGTTTTGGCGGTGAACTTCTTGAGTTGCAGCAAGGGTGTGAAAAACCCTTTCGAAATTCCAAAGGTTAGGTGTCATTAGTCTCCAGACGCCTCATCGGAAATAGGCCTCATCACGCCTGGAAGGGAGAACTTCCTGGATTTTCTCGAGTTGCGGCAGGTGTTCTCGAGTTAAGACGGGGACCTCAGGGACCCGCCCTGGTGGCCTCAGGAGAGGCCAGTCCCCATGCGAGGTGCTAGGGGGCCTCTCGGGATTCCTCTCCCGTCGATACCGGGGCCAAAAAGCTTGTGTGGAGTCAGGGCCGGAACCGAGGATTCCTCTCAGGGGCTGACATGGATCTTTGGGTACTTCTGGAGTCTCCCCAGGGGAGTCAGGCCTCGACTCGAGTGGGGGCATGCACGTGCGCTTTCCTTCCAGGCTGTAGCAGCAATGTCACGCTTCCCGTGGCGTGTATCAAAGGATTTGTGGTTTTCCCTCGAGACTTTCCCACAGGGCTGTCCCACGTGCCACCGTGGTGTGAGTCGATCCTCGGCGTGAAAGATGAGCCAGTGCAGGGCAAAGAGGTTCCTCTGGAATGGACTGAGACATCTGGAGGACTCTTGGAATGGTGGTACGACCATGGAGTTCCTCTCGCCTTTCCTGTTGAGAGTGCCTCCTCTTGAGATGCGACGGGAACGCCGGGAATTCTTTCCCGTTGAAAGCAGGGAAAGGATCCCTCATCTCGAGCTCCGAGGGGGAAACGGGGCTCCTCTGGATGTGGGCGGGACCATCGTGCTTCCTCTCGAGTGGAGACGGGTATGGCGGTGAACTTCTTGAGTTGCAGCAAGGGTGTGAAAGACCCTTTCGAAGTTCCAGAGGTTAGGTGTCATTAGTCTCCAGACGCCTCATCGGAAATAGGCCTCATCTCGCCTGGAAGGGAGAACTTCCTGGATTTTCTCGAGTTGCGGCAGGTGTTCTCGAGTTAAGACTGGGACCTCAGGGACCCGCCCTGGTGGCCTCAGGAGAGGCCAGTCCCCATGCGAGGTGCTAGGGGGCCTCTCGGGATTCCTCTCCCGTCGATACCGGGGCCAAAAAGCTTGTGTGGAGTCAGGGCCGGAACCGAGCATTCCTCTCAGGGGCTGACATGGATCTTTGGGTACTTCTGGAGTCTCCCCAGGGGAGTCAGGCCTCGACTCGAGTGGGGGCATGCACGTGCGCTTTCCTTCCAGGCTGTAGCAGCAATGTCACGCTTCCCGTCGCGTGGATCAAAGGATCTGTGGTATTCCCTCGAGGCTTTCCCTCGAGGCTTTCCCACAGGGCTGTCCCACGTGCCACCGTGGTGTGAGTCGATCCTCGGCGTGAAAGATTAGCCAGTGCAGGGCAAAGAGGTTCCTCTGGAATGGAAGGAGACATCTGGGGGACTCTTGGAATGGTGGTACGACCATGGAGTTCCTCTCGCCTTTCCTGTTGAGAGTGCCTCCTCTTGAGATGCGACGGGAACGCCGGGAATTCTTTCCCGTCTAAAGCAGGGAAAGGTTCCCTCATCTCGAGATACGAGGGGGAAACGGGGCTCCTCTGGATGTGGGCGGGACCATCGTGCTTCCTCTCGAGTGGAGACGGGTATGGCGGTGAACTTCTTGAGTTGCAGCAAGGGTGTGAAAGACCCTTTCGAAATTCCAAAGGTTAGGTGTCATTAGTCTACAGACGCCTCATCGGAAATAGGCCTCATCTCGCCTGGAAGGGAGAACTTCCTGGATTTTCTCGAGTTGCGGCAGGTGTTCTCGAGTTAAGACGGGGACCTCAGGGACCCGCCCTGGTGGCCTCAGGAGAGGCCAGTCCCCATGCGAGGTGCTAGGGGGCCTCTCGGGATTCCTCTCCCGTCGATACCGGGGCCAAAAAGCTTGTGTGGAGTCAGGGCCGGAACCGAGGATTCCTCTCAGGGGCTGACATGGATCTTTGGGTACTTCTGGAGTCTCCCCAGGGGAGTCAGGCCTCGACTCGAGTGGGGGCATGCACGTGCGCTTTCCTTCCAGGCTGTAGCAGCAATGTCACGCTTCCTGTCGCGTGGATCAAAGGATCTGTGGTTTTCCCTCGAGGCTTTCCCTCGAGGCTTTCCCACAGGGCTGTCCCACGTGCCGCCGTGGTGTGAGTCGATCCTCGGCGTGAAAGATGAGCCAGTGCAGGGCAAAGAGGTTCCTCTGGAATGGACTGAGACATCTTGGGGACTCCTTGAATGGTGGTACGACCATGGAGTTCCTCTCGCCTTTCCTGTTGAGAGTGCCTCCTCTTGAGATGCGACGGGAACGCCGGGAAATCTTCCCCGTTGAAAGCAGGGAAAGGATCCATCATCTCGAGCTCCGAGGGGGAAACGGGGCTCCTTTGGATGTGGGCGGGACCATCATGCTTCCTCTCGAGTGGAGACGGGTATGGCGGTGAACTTCTTGAGTTGCAGCAAGGGTGTGAAAGACCCTTTCGAAGTTCCAGAGGTTAGGTGTCATTAGTCTCCAGACGCCTCATCGGAAATAGGCCTCATCTCGCCTGGAAGGGAGAACTTCCTGGATTTTCTCGAGTTGGGGCAGGTGTTCTCGAGTTACGACGGGGACCTCAGGGACCCGCCCTGGTGGCCTCAGGAGAGGCCAGTCCCCATGCGAGTTGCTAGGGGGCCTCTCGGGATTCCTCTCCCGTCGATACCGGGGCCAAAAACTTTGTATGGAGTCAGGGCCGGAACCGAGGATTCCTCTCAGGGGCTGACATGGATCTTTGGGTTATTCTGGAGTCCCCCCAGGGGAGTCAGGCCTCGTCTCGAGTGGGGGCATGCACGTGCGCTTTCCTTCCAGGCTGTAGCAGCAATGTCACGCTTCCAGTCGCGTGGATCAAAGGATCTGTGGTTTTCCCTCGAGGCTTTCCCTCGAGGCTTTCCCACAGGGCTGTCCCACGTGCCACCGTGGTGTGAGTCGATCCTCGGCGTGAAAGATGAGCCAGTGCAGGGCAAAGAGGTTCCTCTGGAATGGACTGAGACATCTGGGGGACTCTTGGAATGGTGGTACGACCATGGAGTTCCTCTCGCCTTTCCTGTTGAGAGTGCCTCCTCTTGAGATGCGACGGGAACGCCGGGAATTCTTTCCCGTTGAAAGCAGGAAAAGGATCCCTTATCTCGAGCTACGAGGGGGAAACGGGGCTCCTCTGGATGTGGGCGGGACCATCGTGCTTCCTCTCTAGTGGAGACGGGTATGGTGGTGAACTTCTTGAGTTGCAGCAAGGGTGTGAAAGACCCTTTCGAAGTTCCAGAGGTTAGGTGTCATTTGTCTCCAGACGCCACATAGGAAATAGGCCTCATCTCGCCAGGAAGGGAGAACTTCCTGGATTTTCTCGAGTTGCGGCAGGTGTTCTGGAGTTACGACGGGGACCTCAGGAACCCGCCATGGTGGACTCAGGAGAGGCCAGTCCCTATGCGAGTTGCTAGGGGGCCTCTCGGGATTCCTCTCCCGTCGATACCGGGGCCAAAAACCTTGTATGGAGTCAGGGCCGGAACCGAGGATTCCTCTCAGGGGCTGACGTGGATCTTTGGGTACTTCTGGAGTCTCCCCAGGGGAGTCAGGCCTCGTCTCGAGTGGGGGCATGCACGTGCACTTTCCTTCCAGGCTGTAGCAGCAATGTCAGGCTTCCCGTCGCGTGGATCAAAGGATCTGTGGTTTTCCCTCGAGGCTTTCCCACAGGGCTGTCCCACGTGCCACCGTGGTGTGAGTCGATCCTCGGCGTGAAAGATGAGCCAGTGCTGGACAAAGAGGTTCCTCTGGAATGGACTGAGATATCTGGGGGACTCTTGGAATGGTGGTACGACCATGGAGTTCCTCTCGCCTTTCCTGTTGAGAGTGCCTCCTCTTGAGATGCGACGGGAACGCCGGGAACTCTTTCCCTTTGAAACCAGGGAAAGGATCCCTCATCTCGAGCTACGAGGGGAAAACGGGGCTCCTCTGGATGTGGGCGGGACCATCGTGCTTCATCTCGAGTGGAGACGGGTATGGCGGTGAACTTCTTGAGTTGCAGCAAGGGTGTGAAAGACCCTTTCGAAGTTCCAGAGGTTAGGTGTCATTAGTCTCCAGACGCCTCATTAGAAATAGGCCTCATCTCGCCTGGAAGGGAGAACTTCCTGGATTTTCTCGAGTTGCGGCAGGTGTTCTCGAGTTACGACGGGGACCTCAGGGACCCGCCCTGGTGGCCTCAGGAGAGGCCAGTCCCTATGCGAGTTGCTAGGGGGCCTCTCGGGATTCCTCTCCCGTCGATACCGGGGCCAACAACCTTGTGTGGAGTCAGGGCCGTAACCGAGGATTCCTCTCATGGGCTGACATGGATCTTTGGGTACGTCTGGAGACTCCCCAGTGGAGTCAGGCCTCGTCTCGAGTGGGGGCATCTACGTGCGCTTTCCTTCCAGGCTGTAGCAGCAATGTCACGCTTCCCGTCGCGTGGATCAAAGGATCTGTGGTTTTCCCTCGCGGCTTTCCCTCGAGGCTTTCCCACAGGGCTGTCCCACGTGCCACCGTGGTGTGAGTCGATCCTCGGCGTGAAAGATGAGCCAGTGCAGGGCAAAGAGGTTCCTCTGGAATGGACTGAGACATCTGGGGGACTCTTGGAATGGTGGTACGACCATGGAGTTCCTCTCGCCTTTCCTGTTGAGAGTTCCTCCTCTTGAGATGCGACGGGAACGCCGGGAATTCTTTCCCGTTGAAAGCAGGCAAAGGATCCCTCATCTCGAGCTACGAGGGGGAAACGGGGCTCCTCTGGATGTGGACGGAACCATCGTGCTTCCTCTCGAGTGGAGACGGGTATGGCGGTGAACTTCTTGAGTTGCAGCAAGGGTGTGAAAGACTCTTTCGAAGTTCCAGAGGTTAGGTGTCATTAGTCTCCAGACGCCTCATCGGAAATAGGCCTCATTTCACCTGGAAGAGAGAACTTCCTGGATTTTCTCGAGTTGCGGCAGGTGTTCTCGAGTTAAGACGGGGACCTCAGGGACCCGCCCTGGTGGCCTCAGGAGAGGCCAGTCCCCATGCGAGGTGCTAGGGGGCCTCTCGGGATTCCTCTCCCTTCGATACCGGGGCCAAAAAGCTTGTGTGGAGTCAGGGCCGGAACCGAGGATTCCTCTCAGGGGCTGACATGGATCTTTGGGTACTTCTGGAGTCTCCCCAGCGGAGTTAGGCCTCGACTCGAGTGGGGGCATGCACGTGCGCTTTCCTTCCAGGCTGTAGCAGCAATGTCACGCTTCCCGTGGCGTGTATCAAAGGATCTGTGGTTTTCCCTCGAGACTTTCCCACAGGGCTGTCCCACGTGCCACCGTGGTGTGAGTCGATCCTCGGCGTGAAAGATGAGCCAGTGCAGGGCAAAGAGGTTCCTCTGGAATGGACTGAGACATCTGGGGGACTCTTGGAATGGTGGTACGACCATGGAGTTCCTCTCGCCTTTCCTGTTGAGAGTGCCTCCTCTTGAGATGCGACGGGAACGCCGGGAATTCTTTCCCGTTGAAAGCAGGGAAAGGATCCCTCATCTCGAGCTACGAGGGGGAAACGGGGCTCCTCTGGATGTGGGCGGGACCATCGTGCTTCCTCTCGAGTGGACACGGGTATGGCGGTGAACTTCTTGAGTTGCAGCAAGGGTGTGAAAGACCCTTTCGAAGTTCCAGAGGTTAGGTGTCATTAGTCTCCAGACGCCTCATCGGAAATAGGCCTCATCTCGCCTGGAAGGGAGAACTTCCTGGATTTTCTCGAGTTGGGGCAGGTGTTCTCGAGTTACGACGGGGACCTCAGGGACCCGCCCTGGTGGCCTCAGGAGAGGCCAGTCCCCATGCGATGTGCTAGGGGGCCTCTCGGGATTCCTCTCCCGTCGATACCGGGGCCAAAAACCTTGTGTGGAGTCAGGGCCAGAACCGAGGATTCCTCTCAGGGGCTGACATGGATCTTTGGGTACTTCTGGAGTCTCCCCAGGGGAGTCAGGCCTCGTCTCGAGTGGGGGCATGCACGTGCGCTTTCCTTCCAGGCTGTAGCAGCAATGTCACGCTTCCTGTCGCGTGGATCAAAGGATCTGTGGTTTTCCCTCGAGGCTTTCACTCGAGGCTTTACCACAGGGCTGTCCCACGTGCCACCGTGGTGTGAGTCGATCCTCGGCGTGAAAGATGAGCCAGTGCAGGGCAAACAGGTTCCTCTGGAATGGACTGAGACATCTGGGGGACTCCTGGAATGGTGGTACGACCATGGAGTTCCTCTCGCCTTTCCTGTTGAGAGTGCCTCCTCTTGAGATGCAACGGGAACGCCGGGAATTCTTTCCCGTCTAAAGCAGGGAAAGGTTCCCTCATCTCGAGATACGAGGGGGAAACGTGGCTCCTCTGGATGTGGGCGGGACCATCGTGCTTCCTCTCGAGTGGAGACGGGTATGGCGGTGAACTTCTTGAGTTGCAGCAAGGGTTTGAAAGACCCTTTCGAAGTTCCAGAGGTTAGGTGTCATTAGTCTCCAGACGCCTCATCGGAAATAGGCCTCATCTCGCCTGAAAGGGAGAATTTCCTGGATTTTCTCGAGTTGCGGCAGGTGTTCTCGAGTTACGACGGGGACCTCAGGGACCCGCCCTGGTGGCCTCAGGAGAGGCCAGTCCCCATGCGAGTTGCTAGGGGGCCTCTCGGGATTCCTCTCCCGTCGATACCGGGGCCAAAAACCTTGTGTGGAGTCAGGGCCGGAACCGAGGATTCCTCTCAGGGGCTGACATGGATCTTTGGGTACTTCTGGAGTCTCCCCAGGGGAGTTAGGACTCTTCTCGAGTGGGGGCATGCACGTGAGCTTTCCTTCCCGGCTGTAGCAGCAATGTCACGCTTCCCGTCGCGTGGATCAAAGGATCTGTGGTTTTCCCTCGAGGCTTTCCCACAGGGCTGTCCCACGTGCCACCGTGGTGTGAGTCGATCCTCGGCGTGAAAGATGAGCCAGTGCAGGGCAAAGAGGTTCCTCTGGAATGGAAGGAGACATCTGGGGGACTCTTGGAATGGTGGTACGACCATGGAGTTCCTCTCACCTTTCCTGTTGAGAGTGCCTCCTCTTGAGATGCGACGGGAACGCCGGGAATTCTTTCCCGTTGAAAGCAGGAAAAGGATCCCTCATCTCGAGCTACGAGGGGGAAACGGGGCTCCTCTGGATGTGGGCGGAACCATCGTGCTTCCTCTCTAGTGGAGACAGGTATGGTGGTGAACTTCTTGAGTTGCAGCAAGGGTGTGAAAGACCCTTTCGAAGTTCCAGAGGTTAGGTGTCATTAGTCTCCAGACGCCTCATCGGAAATAGGCCTCATCTCGCCTGGAAGGGAGAACTTCCTGGATTTTCTCGAGTTGCCGCAGGTGTTCTCGAGTTATGACGGGGACCTCAGGAACCCGCCCTGGTGGCCTCACGAGAGGCCAGTCCCTATGCGAGTTGCTAGGGGGCCTCTCGGGATTCCTCTCCCGTCGATACCGGGGCCAAAAACCTTGTATGGAGTCAGGGCCGGAACCGAGGATTCCTCTCAGGGGCTGACATGGATCTTTGGGTACTTCTGGAGTCTCCCCAGGGGAGTCAGGCCTCGTCTCGAGTGGGGGCCTGCACGTGCGCTTTCCTTCCAGGCTGTAGCAGCAATGTCACGCTTCCCGAAGCGTGGATCATAGGATCTGTGGTTTTCCCTCGAGGCTTTCCCTCGAGGCTTTCCCACAGGGCTGTCCCACGTGCCACCGTGGTGTGAGTCCATCCTCGGCGTGAAAGATGAGCCAGTGCAGGGCAAAGAGGTTCCTCTGGAATGGACTGAGACATCTGGGGGACTCTTGGAATGGTGGTACGACCATGGAGTTCCTCTCGCCTTTCCTGTTGAGAGTGCCTCCTCTTGAGATGCGACGGGAACGCCGGGAATTCTTTCCCGTTGAAAGCAGGCAAAGGATCCCTCATGTCGAGCTACGAGGGGGAAACGGGGCTCCTCTGGATGTGGGCGGGACCATCCTGCTTCCTCTCGAGTGGAGACGGGTATGGAAGTGAACTTCTTGAGTTGCAGCAAGGGTGTGAAAGACCCTTTCGAAGTTCCAGAGGTTAGGTGTCATTAGTCTCCAGACGCCTCATCGGAAATAGGCCTCATCTCGCCTGGAAGGGAGAACTTCCTGGATTTTCTCGAGATGCGGCAGGTGTTCTCGAGTTACGACGGGGACCTCAGGGACCCGGCCTGGTGGCCTCAGGAGAGGCCAGTCCACATGCGAGTTGCTAGGGGGCCTCTCGGGATTCCTCTCCCGTCGATACCGGGGCCAAAAACCTTGTGTGGAGTCAGGGCCGTAACCGAGGATTCCTCTCATGGGCTGACATGGATCTTTGGGTACGTCTGGAGACTCCCCAATGGAGTCAGGCCTCGTCTCGAGTGGGGGCATGCACGTGCGCTTTCCTTCCAGGCTGTAGCAGCAATGTCACGCTTCCCGTCACGTGGATCAAAGGATCTGTGGTTTTCCCTCGAGGCTTTCCCTCGAGGCTTTCCCACAGGGCTGTCCCACGTGCCACCGTGGTGTGAGTCGATCCTCGGCGTGAAAGATGAGCCAGTGCAGGGCAAAGAGGTTCCTCTGGAATGGACTGAGACATCTGGGGGACTCTTGGAATGGTGGTACGACCATGGAGTTCCTCTCGCCTTTCCTGTTGAGAGTTCCTCCTCTTGAGATTCGACGGGAACGCCGGGAATTCTTTCCCGTTGAAAGCAGGCAAAGGATCCCTCATCTCGAGCTACGAGGGGGAAACGGGGCTCCTCTGGATGTGGGCGGAACCATCGTGCTTCCTCTCGAGTGGAGACGGGTATGGCGGTGAACTTCTTGAGTTGCAGCAAGGGTGTGAAAGACTCTTTCGAAGTTCCAGAGGTTAGGTGTCATTAGTCTCCAGACGCCTCATCGGAAATAGGCCTCATCTCACCTGGAAGGGAGAACTTCCTGGATTTTCTCGAGTTGCGGCAGGTGTTCTCGAGTTACGACGGGGACCTCAGGGACCCGCCCTGGTGGCCTCAGGAGAGGCCAGTCCCCATGCGAGTTGCTAGGGGGCCTCTCGGGATTCCTCTCCCGTCGATACCGGGGCCAAAAACCTTGTGTGGAGTCAGGGCCGGAACCGAGGATTCCTCTCAGGGGCTGACATGGATCTTTGGGTACTTCTGGAGTCTCGCCAGGGGAGACAGGCCTCGTCTCGAGTGGGGGCATGCACGTGCGCTTTCCTTCCAGGCTGTAGCAGAAATGTCACGCTTCCCGTCGCGTGGATCAAAGGATCTGTGGTTTTCCCTCGAGGCTTTCCCTCGAGGCTTTCCCACAGGGCTGTCCCACGTGCCACCGTGGTGTGAGTCGATCCTCGGCGTGAAAGATGAGCCAGTGCAGGGCAAAGAGGTTCCTCTGGAATGGACTGAGACATCTGGGGGACTCTAGGAATGGTGGTACGACCATGGAGTTCCTCTCGCCTTTCCTGTTGAGAGTGCCTCCTCTTGAGATGCGACGGGAACGCCGGGAATTCTTTCCCGTTGAAAGCAGGGAAAGGATCCCTCATCTCGAGCTACGAGGGGGAAACGGGGCTCCTCTGGATGTGGGCGGGACCATCGTGCTTCCTCTCGAGTGGACACGGGTATGGCGGTGAACTTCTTGAGTTGCAGCAAGGGTGTGAAAGACCCTTTCGAAGTTCCAGAGGTTAGGTGTCATTAGTCTCCAGACGACTCATCGAAAATAGGCCTCATCTCGCCTGCAAGGGAGAACTTCCTGGATTTTCTCGAGTTGCGGCAGGTGTTCTCGAGTTACGACGGGGACCTCAGGGACCCGCCCTGGTGGCCTCAGGAGAGGCCAGTCCCCATGCGAGGTGCTAGGGGGCCTCTCGGGATTCCTCTCCCGTCGATACCGGGGCCAAAAACCTTGTGTGGAGTCAGGGTCGGAACCGAGGATTCCTCTCAGGGGCTTATATGGATCTTTGGGTACTTCTGGAGTCTCGCCAGGGGAGACAGGCCTCGTCTCGAGTGGGGGCATGCACGTGCGCTTTCCTTCCAGGCTGTAGCAGCAATGTCACGCTTCCCGTCGCGTGCATCAAAGGATCTGTGGTTTTCCCTCGAGGCTTTCCCTCGAGGCTTTCCCACAGGGCTGTCCCACGTGCCTCCGTGGTGTGAGTCGATCCTCGGCGTGAAAGATGAGCCAGTGCAGGGCAAAGAGGTTCCTCTGGAATGGACTGAGACATCTGGGGGACTCTTGGAATGGTGGTACGACCATGGAGTTCCTCTCGCCTTTCCTGTTGAGAGTGCCTCCTCTTGAGATGCGACGGGAACGCCGGGAATTCCTTCCCGTTGAAAGCAGGAAAGGATCCCTCATCTCGAGCTCCGAGAGGGAAACGGGGCACCTCTGGATGTGGGCGGGACCATCGTGCTTCCTCTCGAGTGGAGACGGGTATGGCGGTGAACTTCTTGAGTTGCAGCAAGGGTGTGAAAGACCCTTTCGAAATTCCAAAGGTTAGGTGTCATTAGTCTCCAGACGCCTCATCGGAAATAGGCCTCATCTCGCCTGGAAGGGAGAACTTCCTGGATTTTCTCGAGTTGCGGCAGGTGTTCTCGAGTTAAGACGGGGACCTCAGGGACCCGCCCTGGTGGCCTCAGGAGAGGCCAGTCCCCATGCGAGGTGCTAGGGGGCCTCTCGGGATTCCTCTCCATTCGATACCGGGGCCAAAAAGCTTGTGTGGAGTCAGGGCCGGAACCGAGGATTCCTCTCAGGGGCTGACATGGATCTTTGGGTACTTCTGGAGTCTCCCCAGCGGAGTTAGGCCTCGACTCGAGTGGGGGCATGCACGTGCGCTTTCCTTCCAGGCTGTAGCAGCAATGTCACGCTTCCCGTGGCGTGTATCAAAGGATCTGTGGTTTTCCCTCGAGACTTTCCCACAGGGCTGTCCCACGTGCCACCGTGGTGTGAGTCGATCCTCGGCGTGAAAGATGAGCCAGTGCAGGGCAAAGAGGTTCCTCTGGAATGGACTGAGACATCTGGGGGACTCTTGGAATGGTGGTACGACCATGGAGTTCCTCTCGCCTTTCCTGTTGAGAGTGCCTCCTCTTGAGATGCGACGGGAACGCCGGGAATTCTTTCCCGTTGAAAGCAGGGAAAGGATCCCTCATCTCGAGCTACGAGGGGGAAACGGGGCTCCTCTGGATGTGGGCGGGACCATCGTGCTTCCTCTCGAGTGGACACGGGTATGGCGGTGAACTTCTTGAGTTGCAGCAAGGGTGTGAAAGACCCTTTCGAAGTTCCAGAGGTTAGGTGTCATTAGTCTCCAGACGCCTCATCGGAAATAGGCCTCATCTCGCCTGGAAGGGAGAACTTCCTGGATTTTCTCGAGTTGCGGCAGGTGTTCTCGAGTTACGACGGGGACCTCAGGGACCCGCCCTGGTGGCCTCAGGAGAGGCCAGTCCCCATGCGATGTGCTAGAGGGCCTCTCGGGATTCCTCTCCCGTCGATACCGGGGCCAAAAACCTTGTGTGGAGTCAGGGCCGGAACCGAGGATTCCTCTCAGGGGCTGACATGGATCTTTGGGTACTTCTGGAGTCTCCCCAGGGGAGTCAGGCCTCGTCTCGAGTGGGGGCATGCACGTGCGCTTTCCTTCCAGGCTGTAGCAGCAATGTCACGCTTCCTGTCGCGTGGATCAAAGGATCTGTGGTTTTCCCTCGAGGCTTTCCCTCGAGGCTTTCCCACAGGGCTGTCCCACGTGCCACCGTGGTGTGAGTGGATCCTCGGCGTGAAAGATGAGCCAGTGCAGGGCAAAGAGGTTCCTCTGGAATGGACTGAGACATCTGGGGGACTCCTGGAATGGTGGTACGACCATGGAGTTCCTCTCGCCTTTCCTGTTGAGAGTGCCTCCTCTTGAGATGCGACGGGAACGCCGGGAATTCTTTCCCGTCTAAAGCAGGGAAAGGTTCCCTCATCTCGAGATACGAGGGGGAAACGGGGCTCCTCTGGATGTGGGCGGGACCATCGTGCTTCCTCTCGAGTGGAGACGGGTATGGCGGTGAACTTCTTGAGTTGCAGCAAGGGTGTGAAAGACCCTTTCGAAGTTCCAGAGGTTAGGTGTCATTAGTCTCCAGACGCCTCATCGGAAATAGGCCTCATCTCGCCTGAAAGGGAGAATTTCCTGGATTTTCTCGAGTTGCGGCAGGTGTTCTCGAGTTACGACGGGGACCTCAGGGACCCGCCCTGGTGGCCTCAGGAGAGGCCAGTCCCCATGCGAGTTGCTAGGGGGCCTCTCGGGATTCCTCTCCCGTCGATACCGGGGCCAAAAACCTTGTGTGGAGTCAGGGCCGGAACCGAGGATTCCTCTCAGGGGCTGACATGGATCTTTGGGTACTTCTGGAGTCTCCCCAGGGGAGTTAGGACTCTTCTCGAGTGGGGGCATGCACGTGCGCTTTCCTTCCCGGCTGTAGCAGCAATGTCACGCTTCCCGTCGCGTGGATCAAAGGATCTGTGGTTTTCCCTCGAGGCTTTCCCACAGGGCTGTCCCACGTGCCACCGTGGTGTGAGTCGATCCTCGGCGTGAAAGATGAGCCAGTGCAGGGCAAAGAGGTTCCTCTGGAATGGACTGAGACATCTGGGGGACTCTTGGAATGGTGGTACGACCATGGAGTTCCTCTCGCCTTTCCTGTTGAGAGTGCCTCCTCTTGAGATGCGACGGGAACGCCGGGAATTCTTCCCCGTTGAAAGCAGGGAAAGGATCCATCATCTCGAGCTCCGAGGGGGAAACGGGGCTCCTTTGGATGTGGGCGGGACCATCATGCTTTCTCTGGAGTGGAGACGGGTATGGCGGTGAACTTCTTGAGTTGCAGCAAGGGTGTGAAAGACCCTTTCGAAGTTCCAGAGGTTAGGTGTCATTAATCTCCAGACGCCTCATCGGAAATAGGCCTCATCTCGCCTGGAAGGGAGAACTTCCTGGATTTTCTCGAGTTGGTGCAGGTGTTCTCGAGTTACGACGGGGACCTCAGGGACCCGCCCTGGTGGCCTCAGGAGAGGCCAGTCCCCATGCGAGTTGCTAGGGGGCCTCTCGGGATTCCTCTCCCGTCGATACCGGGGCCAAAAACTTTGTATGGAGTCAGGGCCGGAACAGAGGATTCCTCTCAGGTGCTGACATGGATCTTTGGGTTCTTCTGGAGTCCCCCCAGGGGAGTCAGGCCTCGTCTCGAGTGGGGGCATGCACGTGCGCTTTCCTTCCAGGCTGTAGCAGCAATGTCACGCTTCCCGTCGCGTGGATCAAAGGATCTGTGGTTTTCCCTCGAGGCTTTCCCTCGAGGCTTTCCCACAGGGCTGTCCCACGTGCCACCGTGGTGTGAGTCGATCCTCGGCGTGAAAGATGAGCCAGTGCAGGGCAAAGAGGTTCCTCTGGAATGGACTGAGACATCTGGGGGACTCTTGGAATGGTGGTACGACCATGGAGTTCCTCTCACCTTTCCTGTTGAGAGTGCCTCCTCTTGAGATGCGACGGGAACGCCGGGAATTCTTTCCCGTTGAAAGCAGGAAAAGGATCCCTCATCTCGAGCTACGAGGGGGAAACGGGGCTCCTCTGGATGTGGGCGGAACCATCGTGCTTCCTCTCTAGTGGAGACAGGTATGGTGGTGAACTTCTTGAGTTGCAGCAAGGGTGTGAAAGACCCTTTCGAAGTTCCAGAGGTTAGGTGTCATTAGTCTCCAGACGCCTCATAGGAAATAGGCCTCATCTCGCCTGGAAGGGAGAACTTCCTGGATTTTCTCGAGTTGCGGCAGGTGTTCTCGAGTTATGACGGGGACCTCAGGAACCTGCCCTGGTGGCCTCAGGAGAGGCCAGTCCCTATGCGAGTTGCTAGGGGGCCTCTCAGGATTCCTCTCCCGTCGATACCGGGGCCAAAAACCTTGTATGGAGTCAGGGCCGGAACCGAGGATTCCTCTCAGGGGCTGACATGGATCTTTGGGTACTTCTGGAGTCTCCCAAGGGGAGTCAGGCCTCGTCTCGAGTGGGGGCATGCACGTGCACTTTCCTTCCAGGCTGTAGCAGCAATGTCACACTTCCCGTCGCGTGGATCAAAGGATCTGTGGTTTTCCCTCGAGGCTTTCCCACAGGGCTGTCCCACGTGCCACCGTGGTGTGAGTCGATCCTCGGCGTGAAAGATGAGCCAGTGCAGGGCAAAGAGGTTCCTCTGGAATGGACTGAGACATCTGGGGGACTCTTGGAATGGTGGTACGACCATGGAGTTCCTCTCGCCTTTCCTGTTGAGAGTGCCTCCTCTTGAGATGCGACGGGAACGCCGGGAATTCTTCCCCGTTGAAAGCAGGGAAAGGATCCCTCATCTCGAGCTCCGAGGGGGAAACGGGGCTCCTTTGGATGTGGGCGGGACCATCATGCTTCCTCTGGAGTGGAGACGGGTATGGCGGTGAACTTCTTGAGTTGCAGCAAGGGTGTGAAAGACCCTTTCGAAGTTCCAGAGGTTAGGTGTCATTAGTCTCCAGACGCCTCATCGGAAATAGGCCTCATCTCGCCTGGAAGGGAGAACTTCCTGGATTTTCTCGAGTTGGGGCAGGTGTTCTCGAGTTACGACGGGGACCTCAGGGACCCGCCCTGGTGGCCTCAGGAGAGGCCAGTCCCCATGCGAGTTGCTAGGGGGCCTCTCGGGATTCCTCTCCCGTCAATACCGGGGCCAAAAACTTTGTATGGAGTCAGGGCCGGAACCGAGGATTCCTCTCAGGGGCTGACATGGATCTTTGGGTTCTTCTGGAGTTCCCCCAGGGGAGTCAGGCCTCGTCTCGAGTGGGGGCATGCACGTGCGCTTTCCTTCCAGGCTGTAGCAGCAATGTCACGCTTCCCGTCGCGTGGATCAAAGGATCTGTGGTTTTCCCTCGAGGCTTTCCCTCGAGGCTTTCCCACAGGGCTGTCCCACGTGCCACCGTGGTGTGAGTCGATCCTCGGCGTGAAAGATGAGCCAGTGCAGGGCAAAGAGGTTCCTCTGGAATGGACTGAGACATCTGGGGGACTCTTGGAATGGTGGTACGACCATGGAGTTCCTCTCGCCTTTCCTGTTGAGAGTGCCTCCTCTTGAGATGCGACGGGAACGCCGGGAATTCTTTCCCGTTGAAAGCAGGAAAAGGATCCCTCATCTCGAGCTACGAGGGGAAACGGGGCTCCTCTGGATGTGGGCGGAACCATCGTGCTTCCTCTCTAGTGGAGACAGGTATGGTGGTGAACTTCTTGAGTTGCAGCAAGGGTGTGAAAGACCCTTTCGAAGTTCCAGAGGTTAGGTGTCATTAGTCTCCAGACGCCTCATCGGAAATAGGCCTCATCTCGCCTGGAAGGGAGAACTTCCTGGATTTTCTCGAGTTGCGGCAGGTGTTCTCGAGTTATGACGGGGACCTCAGGAACCCGCCCTGGTGGCCTCAGGAGAGGCCAGTCCCTATGCGAGTTGCTAGGGGGCCTCTCAGGATTCCTCTCCCGTCGATACCGGGGCCAAAAACCTTGTATGGAGTCAGGGCCGGAACCGAGGATTCCTCTCAGGGGCTGACATGGATCTTTGGGTACTTCTGGAGTCTCCCCAGGGGAGTCAGGCCTCGTCTCGAGTGGGGGCATGCACGTGCACTTTCCTTCCAGGCTGTAGCAGCAATGTCACGCTTCCCGTCGCGTGGATCAAAGGATCTGTGGTTTTCCCTCGAGGCTTTCCCACAGGGCTGTCCCACGTGCCACCGTGGTGTGAGTCGATCCTCGGCGTGAAAGATGAGCTAGTGCAGGACAAAGAGGTTCCTCTGGAATGGACTGAGATATCTGGGGGACTTTTGGAATGGTGGTACGACCATGGAGTTCCTCTTGCCTTTCCTGTTGAGAGTGCCTCCTCTTGAGATGCGACGGGAACGCCGGGAACTCTTTCCCTTTGAAACCAGGGAAAGGATCCCTCATCTCGAGCTACGAGGGGAAAACGGGGCTCCTCTGGATGTGGGCGGGACCATCGTGCTTCATCTCGAGTGGAGACGGGTATGGCGGTGAACTTCTTGAGTTGCAGCAAGGGTGTGAAAGACCCTTTCGAAGTTCCAGAGGTTAGGTGTCATTAGTCTCCAGACGCCTCATCAGAAATAGGCCTCATCTCGCCTGGAAGGGAGAACTTCCTGGATTTTCTCGAGTTGCGGCAGGTGTTCTCGAGTTACGACGGGGACCTCAGGGACCCGCCCTGGTGGCCTCAGGAGTGGCCAGTCCCCATGCGAGTTGCTAGGGGGCCTCTCGGGATTCCTCTCCCGTCGATACCGGGGCCAAAAACCTTGTGTGGAGTCAGGGCCAGAACCGAGGATTCCTCTCAGGGGCTGACATGGATCTTTGGGTACTTCTGGAGTCTCCCCAGGGGAGTCAGGCCTCGTCTCGAGTGGGGGCATGCACGTGCGCTTTCCTTCCAGGCTGTAGCAGCAATGTCACGCTTCCCGTCGCGTGGATCATAGGATCTGTGGTTTTCCCTCGAGGCTTTCCCTCGAGGCTTTCCCACAGGGCTGTCCCACGTGCCACCGTGGTGTGAGTCGATCCTCGGCGTGAAAGATGAGCCAGTGCAGGGCAAAGAGCTTCCTCTGGAATGGACTGAGACATCTGGGGGACTCTTGGAATGGTGGTACGACCATGGAGTTCCTCTCGCCTTTCCTGTTGAGAGTGCCTCCTCTTGAGATGCGACGGGAACGCCGGGAATTCTTTCCCGTTGAAAGCAGGCAAAGGATCCCTCATCTCGAGCTACGAGGGGGAAACGGGGCTCCTCTGGATGTGGGCGGGACCATCCTGCTTCCTCTCGAGTGGAGACGGGTATGGAAGTGAACTTCTTGAGTTGCAGCAAGGGTGTGAAAGACCCTTTCGAAGTTCCAGAGGTTAGGTGTCATTAGTCTCCAGACGCCTCATCGGAAATAGGCCTCATCTCGCCTGGAAGGGAGAACTTTCTGGATTTTCTCGAGATGCGGCAGGTGTTCTCGAGTTACAACGGGGACCTCAGGGACCCGCCCTGGTGGCCTCAGGAGAGGCCAGTCCACATGCGAGTTGCTAGGGGGCCTCGCGGGATTCCTCTCCCGTCGATACCGGGGCCAAAAACCTTGTGTGGAGTCAGGGCCGGAAACGAGGATTCCTCTCAGAGGCTGACATGGATCTTTGGGTACTTCTGGAGTCTCCGCAGGGGAGTCAGGCCTCGTCTCGAGTGGGGGCATGCACGTGCGTTTTCTTTCCAGGCTGTAGCAGCAATGTCACGCTTCCCGTCGCGTGGATCAAAGGATCTGTGGTTTTCCCTCGAGGCTTTCCCACAGGGCTGTCCCACGTGCCACCGTGGTGTGAGTCGATCCTCGGCGTGAAAGATGAGCCAGTGCAGTGCACAGAGGTTCCTCTGGAATGGACTGAGACATCTGGGGGACTCTTGGAATGGTGGTACGACCATGGAGTTCCTCTCGCCTTTCCTGTTGAGAGTGCCTCCTCTTGAGATGCGACGGGAACGCCGGGAATTCTTCCCCGTTGAAAGCAGGGAAAGGATCCCTCATCTCGAGCTACGAGGGGGAAACGGGGCTCCTCTGGATGTGGGCGGGACCATCGTGCTTCCTCTCTAGTGGAGACGGGTATTGCCGGGGTCCAGCCCCGGTGGATCCAGGGAATTCGAAGGGTGGACGGCGTTGGCGTGGAAAGACTTGTTTATTTATTAATATAAGATTAGATTAAGAAACTGTAGTGCAGTAGGAAGATTAAGTGGAGAAAGAGGGCTGAATAGCTTGGTTTACGCGGAAGACCAATAAAATTCCAGACAAGGAATTTGCACCATCTACGTTGGGCCACCGGTGCCCGCTTGAATATCTAAGGGTGCCTCGCCTTAAGCTCCCTTTCTCGCGGATCTTAAAAACCAGGGCAAATAAGTAGACCTGGCGAGCCTCCGCGCCCCAGATGGAAATTCAGCCTGAAATTAAAGTAAAGAGCAGAGGTAAGAAAAGGGAGAGAAAAAGAGAGAGAGAGAGAGACACGGGGGGAGCCATATTCCCAAGACACCAGGCCGAGACTAGTCCGAGAAACTGGTCTGAGAATCTGGTCCCGTCCTTTATTGTTCAGAAGGCCTTTTATACTTTTGATAAAACATGGAGATCAATGGGTAACACAAAGTTATGCAGCGTTAGCAGTCCAGACTCTTATCAAAACCAGGCTTTTCTCTCTGCATACCTAATTGTATACACAAGTCTTAGGTAATTTACATCATCTTCCAACCAAAAGGGCCAATTAACATTTTACAGCCTTTTTTCTGATAAGGGTTTGTCAACCACAAGACTTATTTGTGTTGATCTTCCCAAGGTCTGGTGCCACTCTCGGAAAGCACTAAAGAAAGTTACATTCTTAGACAGCAAGGATACAGCAACTTATAACAAGTAGAGGGAGTGCAGTGATTTATAGCAAAAGAGAAGCAATTAACTCAAAAGTCTAGTGTTGCTAACATCAAAACTACTATGTATCTTTTTCTACATCCTGCTTACATTAACATCCTTCCAGGTGCCTAAAAGATAAAGAATAAGGAGGTCTGGCAGCAATCCTTGAGTCAACAGTGAAAACCCTCTACCAATATAATTTTTAACTCTTTAGAAAAGGCTCTGTATCTTTAAGATGCTTTTAAGCTTTGTGCCTCCCGCGGTTGGGGGGCTGTAAGCAATTCACAAGCTGTAAGCTTTGTGCCTCTCGCGGTTGGGGGGCTGTAAGCAATTCACAAGCTGTAAGAGGTCTGGGGAACCTGTTAGGCAGACTAGAGAGCTATCAGAGGGGTTTAACTGAAACATCCCTTTCAAATGCAGAAGACTAAAACCCTGAATTGACTTTTTTCCAGAGAATATCAGAAAAGTGGAAAAGCAGAGCACAAAAGCCGGCAGATTTTTGCTGGGGTACATGCTTAGGAATATCCAGAGGGGTCCCTGAAGTCTGAGCACGCCTTGCGTATGTCAGCTTCCTTCCTCATGACCTTGTCACGGGCGGGATTCCTCACACTGGCTTCCGGCAACTCCCCCTTCTTTATTAGTTTTTTAAAAAAATTAGGTGCAGTTCAGTCGCGAGATTCCGAATGCTCTGCCGAAGAGTCCTGACAACACAAGGAAGCACGATTACAAGGAGCAGGATTATGGCACCCACAGCAGCATAGCTAGAGACAGTAGTCAGAAGAGTTTTTCCAGAAATGAAGTCAGAGAAGGTGTGGAAAAAGTCATTGGCTTCTCCTGCGGCGGTAAAATCTAATCGGGAGTGTTCCAAGGTCTGAATCTGATTATGAAGTTTCCCTAAATCTAAACTAATATCTGAGCTGTTCCAGACACCTAAAATATGATTTTTGACCCTCTCCCATTTAAAATCTGTCTCATTTACTTTCAGGGATGTAACACATATCCACCGGTAATCGGCATGACATGAAAGAGCCAATTTCATTTTCAGACTCTGTAATTCATTCCCAATATGCATTACTGCTTCTTCTAAGGCATCAATCCTTATTTCTAGCTTCCTATCTATAATTTCCTGGGTTGCCAGCGTTAGAGAAACATTTTTGGATACGGTGTCAACATATTGGGCAGTATACACTTGTTGAGACAATGATAATGCCGCCACAGTAACAGAAGTAATTGCGGTTATCAAAGCTGATATTCCCAAAACAAGTAAGCCCACAAACCGTCGTGTTCGCATTAAATCTTGTAGCTGTTGCAGTACAGCTAGGCCATGGTTATCATACCAATACGTGGCTACAGTTACAGGTACCATGAGATAGGGCGGACGTTTTAAAACCATGAAAGAGCAAACTTTATATTGAGGAGTTAAACAGGATGAAAGCATACATTGTTCACAAGACACTACATGGGGTCCACCTGTATAATTCAATTGTATGTTAAGTCTTTCAGAATCATTAGTGAAAAGAAAAACATAAGGAGAGGGTAGACAAGCTAAAATAGAGTAAATAGAGGTATTTTTTGGTCGGATTAAAATAATAGGGGCGGTAGCCGCAAGGGCTCTCCAAATTTCTGGCTGCCAAAAGGTTTTACCTCTAGTTATATAAGACAGCATAGGGGGAACAAATTGGTTATGATGCCATCTGGTGGCAACTAACGGCCAAGAAATTGAATATTCTTTCCAATTATCCAATCTATTGATAAAGTCATCGTCAGACTCAGGGTCTTGACCTGGATTTGGGTTGCTCCAGTCCTGAATCGCACAATTTCTTCCTCCCGGCATATTGTAATCTACTCTCGAATTATAAATACAAGATTTCCAAATCGGATATCCTGAATGATCATCTATAGTTTTCCAAATAACATCTGAGGGAGCAACATCATCACAATTTGGATATTCTGATGGAGTTTTGAGAGACAAAGACTTATAGGGGCCAAGGACCCCAGGCATACGGGCTCGTAATATCCAAGCAGACCGATCCCCTATAGATGCAAATTTAGAGGTTGGGGAATCTGTCATAACTGCTTTTGTGGAGGCTCCAATGCATCCTGTCTTGGTAAAGAAGTCTCCTGTAAGGCCAGGAGGAAAATTAAAGCAGACAGGAAAATCATCTGCTAGTCCTTTAAAGGTATAATTGAAATTAATAGGGTATTGGTCTTTTGTATAGGAAGTATAAGATCCTCCCAAAAGGCGAGGCTGGTCTGTACTAACTCGTATGGGGTCACTGTTCCAAGTAACAACTTGGAAAGTTGGAGGATCCGGGAGAAACGCCCAATATTTGGTTGGAATGGGAGCAGCGCTTACCTGGCAAGAGAGCAAGGCAAGCATGGCAATAAACACCTTTTCAGGAGAGACTGACGATCCCTGTAGGGTAGCTATCCCCTGTGCCTGGCGACAGAGAGCTTTAATCTGTCCCCAGGTGGGCAAGGAGGCTTGTTGGGTTGACTGAGCTGGGCGTCCTAATGGATTCCTGCGAGGCAAAAAATCAGGGGGTGCAATATCCTGTATCTGAAGTCGTGACATCTGTCCAGTGGGTGGCTCCGATCCGCGCCTATCCGGGATCTCCAATGTCAGCTGTCCTGGGGTCAGCGGCGTTTCCCGTGCTGGCGGAGGGAGCGGGGGAAGAGGGAGTTTCTTCCTTTTTAGAGATCGCGGTGGCGGGGGATTCTGGTATCCGGGGAGCTGAGACATGGCGAATTAGTCTGTCTGGAACCCAAATCGGAGCGTCCGCGTCCTGTGGAAAAACACAAGCATACCCTCGCCCATTGGTTAATAAGGGGTCAGGACCTTTCCATTGTCCGGAAAGAAGGTCCCTCCATTTTACTAATGGTTTTGCATTCAATTGCTCTGGGCACCAATGGCGAAGCATTGCAGTGTTTCCGGATGAATCAGCATTTAAGTTATTTATTACGAAAAGAGCATGTTGCAAAATCTGATGGGGGGAACTATATTTAAATTCCCCTTCTTTTAGTTTTTGAATATGGATTTTCAGTGTTTGATGTGCTCTTTCCACAATGGCTTGTCCTTGTGGGTTATAAGGGATGCCGGTGTTATGTTTAATTTGAAATCTTGTACAGAATTGCTGAAAAGATTTAGAAGTGTAAGCAGGAGCATTATCAGTTTTTAAAGCTTTTGGCAAGCCCAGATAGGAAAAGCATGTAAAAAGATGTTGTATTACATCTTTAACTGCTTCCCCTGTACGAGCAGTGGCAATAATAACATGAGAGAAGGTATCTACAGTTACATGAACAAAAGACAGTTTTCCAAATGAAGAGACATGGGTTACATCCATTTGCCAGAGTGCATTAGGTTTGAGACCGCGAGGGTTAACTCCCAGAGGCAAAGCATTCACGGTAGTAGGACAATGTGAACAAGAACGAACAATCTCTCGGGCAGATTCTCGAGGAATTTGAAACTGGTATCGTAAGGCAGTGGCATTTTGGTGATGAAGTGAGTGAGAAGCTCGAGCTTCTTCAAAAACAGAAGCCACTGAAATCCTGGTTAACGAATCTGCCAATTCATTGAGAGCATTTAAAGGGCCAGGCAGGCCGGAATGAGCCCGAATGTGGCTGATAAAGAACGCCCGATTTCTTTTCCATATTTGCTGCTGCAGTTTAGTTAACAAATGGAAGATAGCAGTTTTGTTTTCAGGCAAAACTGCAGTCTCAATGTGTGGAAACAGCCTGACCACATACTGAGAGTCAGAATAAAGGTTAAATTCTTTCTCCGCAAACATAACAAAGGCCTCAATAACAGCTGTGATTTCAGCCCTTTGAGCTGAAGTTTCTTGTGTTTCCAAAAGTTTTTGATGATCTCTTGTGACTATAGAGGCTCTACCGTTAGCCGATCCATCAGTAAAGACTACCTGAGCATCTGAAATAGGGAACTGTTTACACCGGACAGGAAAAATAACTGGATGGTTAGACATAAAATTTAGTAAAACATGCGAGGGTAAATGATGCAAAATTTGACCACAGTAATTCCCTATGGCAATCTGCCAGTCTTCATCAAACATTAAAAGAGCATCAAGCTGCTCCTTATTATATGGAATTACAATCTCTGATGGCTCTTTACCAAACAATTCAATGCTCCGCTTCCTTCCTTTTAGCATTAATGTGGCAATTAAACCAGGATAAGAAGCCACGACTTTTTTAGCTTGGGTAGGAAGATGGATCCATTCTAAAGGGCCGCGTTGCCACAGAACTCCCGTAGGCGCCGTTGGAGTAGCTAGGCAAAGGAACTGCCACGTCATCGTCAAATCAATTCTTTTTACATAGCTATTTGATAAGGCTGCTTCTACTTTGCCTAGGGCTTCTTGAGCCTCAGCTGTTAATTGTCTTTTTGAGGTTGGATCAGGATCCCCGCGTAAAGTGTTAAAAAGAGGTTTTAATTCGGCAGTGGTTAATTTTAAATATGGTCTAATCCAATTAATATCACCTAAGAGTTTTTGATAATCATTTAAAGTAATAAGATGGTCTTTTCTCAATTGCAGCGGGGTATGAGTCACCGTTTCCGAATTTATGACTCTTCCTAAGTAAGTTATGGGCGGATTGATTTGAATTTTTTCTGGGGCAATTTTTAGGCCTCTGTCTGTCAATGCCTGGGTCAGGTCCTGGAGCACAGTCTGCAGGTGAACTCTATCAGGATGAGCTATTAAAATATCATCCATATAGTGAATCATATACACGTGTTCATATTTAGCCCTAGTATCTTCTAGAGCGGCATTAACAAATTTTTGGCATAAAGTAGGGCTATTTTTCATTCCCTGAGGCAGAACCTTCCACTGAAACCGTAAATAAGGCTGTTTAAGATTTTCTGATGGCAGACTAAAGGCAAATCGCTTTTTATCCTCAGGATTTAAGGGAATAGTGAAAAAACAATCTTGTAAATCAATAACAATTATATTATATCCCTCTGGAACGGCTACTGGGGAAGGGAGCCCAGGCTGTAAGGCCCCCATGTCCTCCATGGTGGCATTAATAGCTCTCAAATCCTGTAAAAGTCGCCATTTACCAGATTTTTTCTTAATGACAAAAATAGGAGTGTTCCAGGGGCTATTGGAGGGCTCAATATGTCCCAATTCTAATTGTTCAAAGATTAATGCTTTAGCTGCCAATAATTTTTCCTTATGCAGAGGCCACTGTTCTACCCACACCGGATCTTGAGATTTCCATGTGATGGGGTCGGCAGCAAAAACAATGGCCTCAATTATAAATTTGGATATCCCAATCCAGCACGTAGCTTGCGAGGAGTTGGGCAAATTGGCTCAATTATTCCTGTCTGTTGTTTACCCAATCCTTTTGATGGATCATAGCCCATCTGCAACATCTGAGAGGTCACTTTATCATCAGGGCTAAAAAGTAACACTCCCATTTGAGATAGCACGTCCCTCCCCCACAGGGTAAGGGGGAGCGAAGGAACGACATAAGGTTGGAAAGTTCCACGGGTATCCTCAAATTGCCAATCTAAAATTTTTGCACTTTTGGCTATTGTGGGGGCTCTTCCTATCCCCACCAAGTTATTTTCAGTAGTATGTGTGGGCCAGGAGCTGGGCCAGTCTTTTCCTGAAATGCAAGAAACATCTGCTCCTGTGTCTAATAACCCCACAATAGACTTGCCATTAATCAGGATAGTCTTCATAGGACGTTTCTGAGTAATTTCTGTTATCCAAAAAACCATATCACTAGACCCAAATCCTTTATCCTGCCTTTCATTTTGAGTAGCTGTGCGCCCAATTGCAGTGTGGTAAGGCAAAAGCAAAAGTTGGGCTATTCTTTGTCCCTGATGTATTTGGAAAGTTTTAGTTGGGGGTGAAATCATTATCTGGATTTCTCCTGTATAATCTGAGTCAATTACTCCAGGGATGATTGTGAGACCTTGCATAGCTAAGGAACTTCTGCCTAGTATAATTCCTACTAAACCTGTTGGTAATGGGCCTTTAACTCCTGTAGGTATTTTTACAGTGGGGCTATCTGGTGTTAATATTGCTGAGGTGGTGGAACTGAGGTCCAGTCCTGCGCTGCCTGGGGTTGCTCTGATGAGTTCTGCGATGGGACGAAGGGAATGAATGGGTTCAGTGAGGCTGCCCCAATTGTTGTCGGGGCCTGAGGCTGGCCCCTCAATCCGTTTCCCGACTGCTGGTCGGGGCCCAAAAAGGCTCCATTTCTATGGAATTGTGACCTACATTCTTTTGCCCAGTGATATCCTTTTTGACAACGAGGGCAGAGAGATCTAGGGAGATTAGTAGGCACAGCCGGGGAGGGAGAATTCGGCAGAGAAGAACCGGCTGCTTTTTGGGGACAAGCTCGCATAAGGTGCCCTTCCCGTCCGCAAGAGAAGCAGGCCTTGGATAAACCAATATTCTGGCCTGGACTACTGGAATGACTCTTTGACGGGTTATTTCTATTTGTAAAAAAGGACTGTACTGCCTGCTGGTAAGAATTTCCCTTTATGGCTGCAGCTATGGCAACGCCCTGCATCATCGCTGGTCCTACATCTGCACATTGCCTGATATAATCTATTATTTCCCCAGTTTTTTTAATAGGACGTAAAATGGCCTGGCAGGTAGAATTAGCATTTTCAAATGCCCGTTGTTTTATCAATATACTAGCTGCCTCAGTGTTGGAAATTACTCTGTTGACTGCCTCTGCAAGTCTTGATATAAAGTCTTCATATGGCTCTTCTGGTTTTTGTTTAACATTTGAGAAGGAAGAGGTAGATTCTTTCCCTTCAGGCAACAAACGCCAAGCCCCAAGGGCGCAGGCGGTTACTTGATCTAAAGTGGTTTTATCTAATCCCATTTGATCTCTAAGTGTTCCAAAATCATTAGTCCCTGCCAACATATTTTTTATAATATATCTTGGGCCATATTTTTGGTTAGCATCAGCCTGTTTTTGGGCTAGATCTTCATATTCAGTTCTCCAAAGTACATATTGACCTCCAGACAGACAAGCTTTAGCGACTGTCTTCCAGTCATGGGGTGTCATCCATCTGCCCGCTAAAGCTTCCACCAATGATACAGTGTACGGGGCTTTAGGCCCATACAAAGCACAAGCCTGTTTGAGTTCTTTAATCATTTTCATTGGAATGGGTTCCCAGTGGGGGGCTGTTCTCCCACCACTTCCACCAAATATTATGGGGAAACAAGCCTCAAGGTGGGGATCAAGTTCATCATCTGGGCTAGAGAAAACTCTTCTTCGGGGAGCTTCTAGTGGAGGCCCCTCACCCTTATAGGGAGGGGGGGGCAAGGGGTGTCCTATGTCACTTTCTTCGTACTTTGGGAATTTTTTATCCGTTCTGTGTTTAGGTCTTACGGATGTTTTATCTGGGGAATCTGGCCTTAAACTCTCAGGTGCATATAATCTGATGGGGGACATTTGTCTTGAGCCTCTGGAAGCAGAAGGCTTAATTAAGGAAATTTCTCTTGAATTTGTGGAAGCAGGTGGTCTGGTTGGGGAAGTTTTTATTAAGCTCTTTGGAGCAGATAATCTAATTGGAGAAGTTTCTCTTAAACTCCTTGGAGCATCTTTATTTAATAAAGACCAGTCCTCATCAGAATGATCTTGACTTACTTCCTCTTCCAAATCTTCCTCATCTGAAAGCTGCTCTTTTTTGTCATCTCTATCTATTACCTTTTCTTGGGCAGTCATTGCAGCTATCATTTGACTCAACTGCCGATAGTTAGGTGTAGCCTCCTTTTCATCACTCTCCTCTTCGATAGATACCTTTTTCTCTGCACTTTCCTCTTTAAGATGTACCTTTTCAGATTCAGGGGCAGGGTCTAGAGCGTCCCTAATTATATTCCATAAGGAAAAGGCGTCAGTAGGCACCTTTTGTGAGCCATGTTCAGCATGGTAAGTTTTTAGTTGTTTTCCTACTCTCTCCCAGGTGTCTAAGTTAACAGTGCCTTCTTCTGGAAACCAGGGACACTGTTCTTGTACAAAGGAAAAAAATGAATGAATATTGGATTTTTTAACTTTAATTCCTCGTTTAGTTAGTAACTGCAAGATTACTCCTGTAAAAAGCTGTCTTTCTTTTGATTCACTGTTACCCATGTCAGAAAATTAAGTCTTATAGAAAAGTCTACCTCAACAAAAAGGTTTTACCTTTGGCGAGGGGGGTTTTGTTTTCAACCCTAAGATAGCAGGTTTCTTTTCAACCTCTAGAGCACCAGGTTTCTCTTAAACCCTTGAACACTTCCCACTCCTCCTCACCCTGTCTATCCTACAGGGGGGTCCGCGGCACCCTGAGTGGGGTCCTAGCCGTCCCGAACACTCAACACTGGGGGAGTACCCGAAAGTACTCCGGGGGGAGTGATTAAGTCACTCCGGGGGGGAGCAACAGAGAGTGCTCCGGGGGGAGCAACAGAGAGTGCTCCGGGGGGAGCTACAGAGAGTGCTCCGGGGGGAGCTTTTGCTCCGAGGAACCTACCTTCGAATAGCCTGTTCCGGGCGCCACTTGCCGGGGTCCAGCCCCGGTGGATCCAGGGAATTCGAAGGGTGGACGGCGTTGGCGTGGAAAGACTTGTTTATTTATTAATATAAGATTAGATTAAGAAACTGTAGTGCAGTAGGAAGATTAAGTGGAGAAAGAGGGCTGAATAGCTTGGTTTACGCGGAAGACCAATAAAATTCCAGACAAGGAATTTGCACCATCTACGTTGGGCCACCGGTGCCCGCTTGAATATCTAAGGGTGCCTCGCCTTAAGCTCCCTTTCTCGCGGATCTTAATAACCAGGGCAAATAAGTAGACCTGGCGAGCCTCCGCGCCCCAGATGGAAATTCAGCCTGAAATTAAAGTAAAGAGCAGAGGGAAGAAAAGGGAGAGAAAAAGAGAGAGAGAGAGAGACAGGGGGGGAGCCAGATTCCCAAGAAACCAGGCCGAGACTAGTCCGAGAAACTGGTCTGAGAATCTGGTCCCGTCCTTTATTGTTCAGAAGGCCTTTTATACTTTTGATAAAACATGGAGATCAATGGGTAACACAAAGTTATGCAGCGTTAGCAGTCCAGACTCTTATCAAAACCAGGCTTTTCTCTCTGCATACCTAATTGTATACACAAGTCTTAGGTAATTTACATCATCTTCCAACCAAAAGGGCCAATTAACATTTTACAGCCTTTTTTCTGATAAGGGTTTGTCAACCACAAGACTTATTTGTGTTGATCTTCCCAAGGTCTGGTGCCACTCTCGGAAAGCACTAAAGAAAGTTACATTCTTAGACAGCAAGGATACAGCAACTTATAACAAGTAGAGGGAGTGCAGTGATTTATAGCAAAAGAGAAGCAATTAACTCAAAAGTCTAGTGTTGCTAACATCAAAACTACTATGTATCTTTTTCTACATCCTGCTTACATTAACATCCTTCCAGGTGCCTAAAAGATAAAGAATAAGGAGGTCTGGCAGCAATCCTTGAGTCAACAGTGAAAACCCTCTACCAATATAATTTTTAACTCTTTAGAAAAGGCTCTGTATCTTTAAGATGCTTTTAAGCTTTGTGCCTCCCGCGGTTGGGGGGCTGTAAGCAATTCACAAGCTGTAAGCTTTGTGCCTCTTGCGGTTGGGGGGCTGTAAGCAATTCACAAGCTGTAAGAGGTCTGGGGAACCTGTTAGGCAGACTAGAGAGCTATCAGAGGGGTTTAACTGAAACATCCCTTTCAAATGCAGAAGACTAAAACCCTGAATTGACTTTTTTCCAGAGAATATCAGAAAAGTGGAAAAGCAGAGCACAAAAGCCAGCAGATTTTTGCTGGGGTACATGCTTAGGAATATCCAGAGGGGTCCCTGAAGTCTGAGCACGCCTTGCGTATGTCAGCTTCCTTCCTCATGACCTTGTCACGGGCGGGATTCCTCACACTGGCTTCCGGCAGGGTATGGTGGTGAACTTCTTGAGTTGCAGCAAGGCTGTGAAAGACCCTTTCGAAGTTCCAGAGGTAAGGTGTCATTAGTCTCCAGACGCCTCATCGGAAATAGGCCTCATCTCGCCTGGAAGGGAGAACTTCCTGGATTTTCTCGAGTTGCGGCAGGTGTTCTCGAGTTACGACGGGGACCTCAGGGACCCGCCCTGGTGGCCTCAGGAGAGGCCAGTCCCTATGCGAGTTGCTAGGGGGCCTCTCGGGATTCCTCTCCCGTCGATACCGGGGCCAAAAACCTTGTGTGGAGTCAGGGCCGGAACCGAGGATTCCTCTCAGGGGCTGACATGGATCTTTGGGTACTTCTGGAGTCTCCCCAGGGGAGTCAGGCCTCGTCTCGAGTGGGGGCATGCACGTGCACTTTCCTTCCAGGCTGTAGCAGCAATGTCACGCTACCTGTCGCGTGGATCAAATGATCTGTGGTTTTCCCTCGAGGCTTTCCCACAGGGCTGTCCCACGTGCCACCGTGGTGTGAGTCGATCCTCGGCGTGAAAGATGAGCCAGTGCAGGGCAAAGAGGTTCCTCTGGAATGGACTGAGACATCTGGGGGACTCTTGGAATGGTGGTACGACCATGGAGTTCCTCTCGCCTTTCCTGTTGAGAGTGCCTCCTCTTGAGATGCGACGGGAACGCCGGGAATATTTTCCCTTTGAAAGCAGGGAAAGGATCCCTCATCTCGAGCTACGAGGGGGAAACGGGGCTCCTCTGGATGTGGGCGGGACCATCGTGCTTTCTCTCGAGTGGAGACGGGTATGGCGGTGAACTTCTTGAGTTGCAGCAAGGGTGTGAAAGACCCTTTCGAAGTTCCAGAGGTTAGGTGTCATTAGTCTCCAGACGCCTCATCGGAAATAGGCCTCATCTCGCCTGGAAGGAAGAACTTCCTTGATTTTCTCGAGTTGCGGCAGGTGTTCTCGAGTTACGACGGGGACCTCAGGGACCCGCCCTGTTGGCCTCAGGAGAGGCCAGTCCCTATGCGTGTTGCTAGGGGGCCCCTCGGGATTCCTCTCCCGTCGATACCGGGGCCAAAAACCTTGTGTGGAGACAGGGCTGGAACCGAGGATTCCTCTCAGGGACTGATATGGATCTTTGGGTACTTCTGGAGTCTCGCCAGGGGAGACAGGCCTCGTCTCGTGTGGGGGCATGCACGTGCACTTTCCTTCCAGGCTGTAGCAGCAATGTCACGCTTCACGTCGCGTGGATCAAAGGATCTGCGGTTTTCCCTCGAGGCTTTCCCTCGAGGCTTTCCCACAGGGCTGTCCCACGTGACACCGTGGTGTGAGTCGATTCTCGGCGTGAAAAATGAGCCAGTGCAGGGCAAAGAGGTTCCTCTGGAATGGACTGAGACATCTGGGGGACTCTTGGAATGGTGGTACGACCATGGAGTTCCTCTCGCCTTTCCTGTTGAGAGTGCCTCCTCTTGAGATGCGACGGGAACGCCGGGAATTCTTTCCCGTTGAAAGCAGGGAAAGGATCCCTCATCTCGAGCTACGAGGGGGAAACGGGGCTCCTCTGGATGTGGGCGGGACCATCGTGCTATCTCTCGAGTGGAGACGGGTATGGCGGTGAACTTCTTGAGTTGCAGCAAGGGTGTGAAAGACCCTTTCGAAGTTCCAGAGGTTAGGTGTCATTAGTCTCCAGACGCCTCATCGGAAATAGGCCTCATCTCGCCTGGAAGGGAGAACTTCCTGGATTTTCTCGAGTTGCGGCAGGTGTTCTCGAGTTACGACGGGGACCTCAGGGACCCGCCCTGGTGGCCTCAGGAGAGGCCAGTCCCCATGCGAGTTGCTAGGGGGCCTCTCGGGATTCCTCTCCCGTCGATACCGGGGCCAAAAAGCTTGTGTGGAGTCAGGGCCGGAACCGAGGATTCCTCTCAGGGGCTGACATGGATCTTTGGGTACTTCTGGAGTCTCCCCAGGGGAGTCAGGCCTCGTCTCGAGTGGGGGCATGCACGTGCGCTTTCCTTCCAGGCTGTAGCAGCAATGTCACGCTTCCCGTCGCGTGGATCAAAGGATCTGTGGTTTTCCCTCGAGGCTTTCCCTCGAGGCTTTCCCACAGGGCTGTCCCACGTGCCACCGTGTTGTGAGTCGATCCTCGGCTTGAAAGATGAGCCAGTGCAGGGCAAAGAGGTTCCTCTGGAATGGACTGAGACATCTGGGGGACTCTTGGAATGGTGGTACGACCATGGAGTTCCTCTCGCCTTTCCTGTTGAGAGTGCCTCCTCTTGAGATGCGACGGGAACGCCGGGAATACTTTCCCGTTGAAAGCAGGGAAAGGATCCCTCATCTCGAGCTACGAGGGGGAAACGGGGCTCCTCTGGATGTGGGCGGGACCATCGTGCTTCCTCTCGAGTGGAGACGGGTATGGCGGTGAACTTCTTGAGTTGCAGCAAGGGTGTGAAAGACCCTTTCGAAGTTCCAGAGGTTAGGTGTCATTAGTCTCCAGAGGCCTCATCGGAAATAGGCCTCATCTCGCCTGGAAGGGAGAACTTCCTGGATTTTCTCGAGTTGCGGCAGGTGTTCTCGAGTTACGACGGGGACCTCAGGGACCCGCCCTGGTGGCCTCAGGAGAGGCCAGTCCACATGCGAGTTGCTAGGGGGCCTCTCGGGATTCCTCTCCCGTCGATACCGGGGCCAAAAACCTTGTGTGCAGTCAGGGCCGGAACCGAGGATTCCTCTCAGGGGCTGACATGGATCTTTGGGTACTTCTGGAGTCTCCCCAGGGGAGTCAGGCCTCGTCTCGAGTGGGGGCATGCACGTGCGCTTTCCTTCCAGCCTGTAGCAGCAATGTCACGCTTCCCGTCGCGTGGATCAAAGGATCTGTGGTTTTCCCTCGAGGCTTTCCCTCGAGGCTTTCCCACAGGGCTGTCCCACGTGCCACCGTTTTGTGAGTCGATCCTCGGCGTGAAAGATGAGCCAGTGCAGGGCAAAGAGGTTCCTCTGGAATGGACTGAGACATCTGGGGGACTCTTGGAATGGTGGTACGACCATGGAGTTCCTCTCGCCTTTCCTGTTGAGAGTGCCTCCTCTTGAGATGCGACGGGAACGCCGGGAATTCTTTCCCGTTGAAAGCAGGGAAAGGATCCCTCATCTCGAGCACCGAGGGGAAAACGGGGCTCCTCTGGATGTGGGCGGGACCATCGTGCTTCCTCTCGAGTGGAGACGGGTATGGCGGTGAACTTCTTGAGTTGCAGCAAGGGTGTGAAAGACCCTTTCGAAGTTCCAGAGGTTTGGTGTCATTAGTCTCCAGAGGCCTCATCGGAAATAGGCCTTATCTCGCCTGGAAGGGAGAACTTCCTGGATTTTCTCGAGTTGCGGCAGGTGTTCTCGAGTTACGACGGGGACCTCAGGGACCCGCCATGGTGGCCTCCGGAGAGGCCAGTCCCCATGCGAGTTGCTAGGGGGCCTCTCGGGATTCCTCTCCCGTCGATACCGGGGCCAAAAACCTTGTGTGGAGTCAGGGCCGGAACCGAGGATTCCTCTCAGGGGCTGACATGGATCTTTGGGTACTTCTGGAGTCTCACCAGTGGAGTCAGGCCTCGTCTCTAGTGGGGGCATGCACGTGCGCTTTCCTTCCAGGCTGTAGCAGCAATGTCACGCTTCCCGTCGCGTGGATCAAAGGATCTGTGGTTTTCCTCGAGGCTTTCCCTCGAGGCTTTCCCACAGGGCTGTCCCACGTGCCACCGTGGTGTGAGTCGATCCTCGGCGTGAAAGATGAGCCAGTGCAGGGCAAAGAGGTTCCTCTGGAATGGACTGAGACATCTGGGGGACTCTTGGAATGGTGGTACGACCATGGAGTTCCTCTCGCCTTTCCTGTTGAGAGTGCCTCCTCTTGAGATGCGACGGGAACGCCGGGAATGCTTTCCCGTTGAAAGCAGGAAAAGGATCCCTCATCTCGAGCTACGAGGGGGAAACGGGGCTCCTCTGGATGTGGGCGGGACCATCGTGCTTCCTCTCGAGTGGAGACGGGTATGGCGGTGAACTTCTTGAGTTGCAGCAAGGGTGTGAAAGACCCTTTCGAAGTTCCAGAGGTTAGGTGTCATTAGTCTCCAGACGCCTCATCGGAAATAGGCCTCATCTCGCCTGGAAGGGAGAAGTTCCTGGATTTTCTCGAGTTGCGGCAGGTGTTCTCGAGTTACGACGGGGACCTCAGGGACCCGCCCTGGTGGCCTCAGGAGAGGCCAGTCCCCATGCGAGTTGCTAGGGGGCCTCTCGGGATTCCTCTCCCGTCGATACCGGTGCCAAATACCTTGTGTGGAGTCAGGGCCGGAACCGAGGATTCCTCTCAGGGGCTGACATGGATCTTTGGGTACTTCTGGAGTCTCCCCAGGGGAGTCAGGCCTCGTCTCGAGTGGGGGCATGCACGTGCACTTTCCTTCCAGGCTGTAGCAGCAATGTCACGCTTCCCGTCGCGTGGATCAAAGGATCTGTGGTTTTCCCTCGAGGCTTTCCCACAGGGCTGTCCCACGTGCCACCGTGGTGTGAGTCGATCCTCGGCGTGAAAGATGAGCCAGTGCAGGGCAAAGAGGTTCCTCTGGAATGGACTGAGACATCTGGGGGACTCTTGGAATGGTGATACGACCATGGAGTTCCTCTCGCCTTTCCTGTTGAGAGTGCCTCCTCTTGAGATGCGACGGGAACGCCGGGAATTCTTTCCCGTTGAAAGCAGGGAAAGGATCCCTCATCTCGAGCTACGAGGGGGAAACGGGGTTCCTCTGGATGTGGGCGGGACCATCGTGCTTCCTCTCGAGTGGAGACGGGTATGGCGGTGAACTTCTTGAGTTGCAGCAAGGGTGTGAAAGACCCTTTCGAAGTTCCAGAGGTTAGGTGTCATTAGTCTCCAGACGCCTCATCGGAAATAGGCCTCATATCGCCTGGAAGGGAGAACTTCCTGGATTTTCTCGAGTTGCGGCAGGTGTTCTCGAGTTACGACGGGGACCTCAGGGACCCGCCCTGGTGGCCTCAGGAGAGGTCAGTCCCCATGCGAGTTGCTAGGGGGCCTCTCGGGATTCCTCTCCCGTCGATACCGGGGCCAAAAAGCTTGTGTGGAGTCAGGGCCGGAATCGAGGATTCCTCTCAGGGGCTGACATGGATCTTTGGGTACTTCTGGAGTCTCCCCAGGGGAGTCAGGCCTCGTCTCAAGTGGGGGCATGCACGTGCGCTTTCCTTCCAGGCTGTAGCAGCAATGTCACGCTTCCCGTCGCGTGGATCAAAGGATCTGTGGTTTTCCCTCGAGGCTTTCCCTCGAGGCTTTCCCACAGGGCTTTCCCACGTGCCACCGTGTTGTGAGTCGATCCTCGGCGTGAAAGATGAGCCAGTGCAGGGCAAAGAGGTTCCTCTGGAATGGACTGAGACATCTGGGGGACTCTTGGAATGGTGGTACGACCATGGAGTTCCTCTCGCCTTTCCTGTTGAGAGTGCCTCCTCTTGAGATGCGACGGGAACGCCGGGAATTCTTTCCCGTTGAAAACAGGGAAAGGATCCCTCATCTCGAGCTACGAGGGGGAAACGGGGCTCCTCTGGATGTGGGCGGGACCATCGTGCTTCCTCTCGAGTGGAGACGGGTATGGCGGTGAACTTCTTGAGTTGCAGCAAGGGTGTGAAAGACCCTTTCGAAGTTCCAGAGGTTAGGTGTCATTAGTCTCCAGACGCCTCATCGGAAATAGGCCTCATCTCGCCTGGAAGGGAGAACTTCCTGGATTTTCTCGAGTTGCGGCAGGTGTTCTCGAGTTACGACGGGGACCTCAGGGACCCGCCCTGGTGGCCTCAGGAGAGGCCAGTCCCCATGCGAGTTGCTAGGGGGCCTCTCGGGATTCCTCTCCCGTCGATACCGGGGCCAAAAACCTTGTGTGGAGTCAGGGCCGGAACCGAGGATTCCTCTCAGGGGCTGACATGGATCTTTGGGTACTTCTGGAGTCTCCCCAGGGGAGTCAGGCCTCGTCTCGAGTGGGGGCATGCACGTGCACTTTCCTTCCAGGCTGTAGCAGCAATGTCACGCTTCCCGTCGCGTGGATCAAAGGATCTGTGGTTTTCCCTCGAGGCTTTCCCACAGGGCTGTCCCACGTGCCACCGTGGTGTGAGTCGATCCTCGGCGTGAAAGATGAGCCAGTGCAGGGCAAAGAGGTTCCTCTAGAATGGACTGAGACATCTGGGGGACTCTTGGAATGGTGGTACGACCATGGAGTTCCTCTCGCCTTTCCTGTTGAGAGTGCCTCCTCTTGAGTTGCGACGGGAACGCCGGGAATTCTTTCCCGTTGAAAGCAGGGAAAGGATCCCTCATCTCGAGCTACGAGGGGGAAACGGGGCTCCTCTGGATGTGGGCAGGACCATCGTGCTTCCTCTCGAGTGGAGACGGGTATGGCGGTGAACTTCTTGAGTTGCAGCAAGGGTGTGAAAGACCCTTTCGAAGTTCCAGAGGTTAGGTGTCATTAGTCTCCAGACGCCTCATCGGAAATAGGCCTCATCTCGCCTGGAAGGGAGAACTTCCTGGATTTTCTCGAGTTGCGGCAGGTGTTCTCGAGTTACGACGGGGACCTCAGGGACCCGCCCTGGTGGCCTCAGGAGAGGCCAGTCCCCATGCGAGTTGCTAGGGGGCCTCTCGGTATTCCTCTCCCGTCGATACCGGGGCCAAAAGCCTTGTGTGGAGTCAGGGCCGGAACCGAGCATTCCTCTCAGGGGTGACATGGATCTTTGGGTACTTCTGGAGTCTCCCCAGGGGAGTCAGGCCTCGTCTCGAGTGGGGGCATGCACGTGCGCTTTCCTTCCAGGCTGTAGCAGCAATGTCACGCTTCCCGTCGCGTGCATCAAAGGATCTGTGGTTTTCCCTCGAGGCTTTCCCTCGAGGCTTTCCCACAGGGCTGTCCCACGTGCCACCGTGTTGTGAGTCGATCCTCGGCGTGAAAGATGAGCCAGTGCAGGGCAAAGAGGTTCCTCTGAAATGGACTGAGACATCTGGGGGACTCTTGGAATGGTGGTACGACCATGGAGTTCCTCTCGCCTTTCCTGTTGAGAGTGCCTCCTCTTGAGATGCGACGGGAACGCCGGGAATTCTTTCCCGTTGAAAGCAGGGAAAGGATCCCTCATCTCGAGCTACGAGGGGGAAACGGGGCTCCTCTGGATGTGGGCGGGACCATCGTGCTTCCTCTCGAGTGGAGACGGGTATGGCGGTGAACTTCTTGAGTTGCACCAAGGGTGTGAAAGACCCTTTCGAAGTTCAAGAGGTTTGGTGTCATTAGTCTCCAGAGGCCTCATCGGAAATAGGCCTCATCTCGCCTGGAAGGGAGAACTTCCTGGATTTTCTCGAGTTGCGGCAGGTGTTCTCGAGTTACGACGGGGACCTCAGGGACCCGCCCTGGTGGCCTCCGGAGAGGCCAGTCCCCATGCGAGTTGCTAGGGGGCCTCTCGGGATTCCTCTCCCGTCGATACCGGGGCCAAAAACCTTGTGTGGAGTCAGGGCCGGAACCGAGGATTCCTCTCAGGGGCTGACATGGATCTTTGGGTACTTCTGGAGTCTCCCCAGGGGAGTCAGGCCTCGTCTCGAGTGGGGGCATGCACGTGCGCTTTCCTTCCAGGCTGTAGCAGCAATGTCACGCTTCCCGTCACGTGGATCAAAGGATCTGTGGTTTTCCCTCGAGGCTTTCCCTCGAGGCTTTCCCACAGGGCTGTCCCACGTGCCACCGTTTTGTGAGTCGATCCTCGGCGTGAAAGATGAGCCAGTGCAGGGCAAAGAGGTTCCTCTGGAATGGACTGAGACATCTGGGGGACTCTTGGAATGGTGGTACGACCATGGAGTTCCTCTCGCCTTTCCTGTTGAGAGTGCCTCCTCTTGAGATGCGACGGGAACGCCGGGAATTCTTTCCCGTTGAAAGCAGGGAAAGGATCCCTCATCTCGAGCTACGGGGGGGAAACGGGGCTCCTCTGGATGTGGGCGGGACCATCGTGCTTCCTCTCTAGTGGAGACGGGTATGGCGGTGAACTTCTTGAGTTGCAGCAAGGGTGTGAAAGACCCTTTCGAAGTTCCAGAGGTTAGGTGTCATTAGTCTCCAGAGGCCTCATCGGAAATAGGCCTCATCTCGCCTGGAAGGGAGAACTTCCTGGATTTTCTCGAGTTGCGGCAGGTGTTCTCGAGTTACGACGGGGACCTCAGGGACCCGCCCTGGTGGCCTCAGGAGAGGCCAGTCCCTAGGCGAGTTGCTAGGGGGCCTCTCGGGATTCCTCTCCCGTTGATACCGGGGCCAAAAAGCTTGTGTGGAGTCAGGGCCGGAACCGAGGATTCCTCTCAGGGGCTGACATGGATCTTTGGGTACTTCTGGAGTCTCCCCAGGGGAGTCAGGCCTCGTCTCGAGTGGGGGCATGCACGTGCGCTTTCCTTCCAGGCTGTAGCAGCAATGTCACGCTTCCCGTCGCGTGGATCAAAGGATCTGTGGTTTTCCCTCGAGGCTTTCCCTCGAGGCTTTCCCACAGGGCTGTCCCACGTGCCACCGTGGTGTGAGTCAATCCTGGGCGTGAAAGATGAGCCAGTGCAGGGCAAAGAGGTTCCTCTGGAATGGACTGAGACATCTGGGGGACTCTTGGAATGGTGGTACGACCATGGAGTTCCTCTCGCCTTTCCTGTTGAGAGTGCCTCCTCTTGAGATGCGACGGGAACGACGGGAATTTTTTGCCGTTGAAAGCAGGGAAAGGATCCCTCATCTCGAGCTACGAGGGGGAAACGGGGCTCCTCTGGATGTGGGCGGGACCATCGTGCTTTCTCTCGAGTGGAGACGGGTATGGCGGTGAACTTCTTGAGTTGCAGCAAGGGTGTGAAAGACCCTTTCGAAGTTCCAGAGGTTAGGTGTCATTAGTCTCCAGAGGCCTCATCGGAAATAGGCCTCATCTCGCCTGGAAGGGAGAACTTCCTGGATTTTCTCGAGTTGCGGCAGGTGTTCTCGAGTTACGACGGGGACCTCAGGGACCCGCCCTGGTGGCCTCAGGAGAGGCCAGTCCCTAGGCGGGTTGCTCGGGGGCCTCTCGGGATTCCTCTCCCGTTGATACCGGGGCCAAAAAGCTTGTGTGGAGTCAGGGCCGGAACCGAGGATTCCTCTCAGGGGCTGACATGGATCTTTGGGTACTTCTGGAGTCTCCCCAGGGGAGTCAGGCCTCGTCTCGAGTGGGGGCATGCACGTGCGCTTTCCTTCCAGGCTGTAGCAGCAATGTCACGCTTCCCGTCGCGTGGATCAAAGGATCTGTGGTTTTCCCTCGAGGCTTTCCCTCGAGGCTTTCCCACAGGGCTGTCCCACGTGCCACCGTGGTGTGAGTCAATCCTGGGCGTGAAAGATGAGCCAGTGCAGGGCAAAGAGGTTCCTCTGGAATGGACTGAGACATCTGGGGGACTCTTGGAATGGTGGTACGACCATGGAGTTCCTCTCGCCTTTCCTGTTGAGAGTGCCTCCTCTTGAGATGCGACGGGAACGCCGGGAATTCTTTCCCGTTGAAAGCAGGGAAAGGATCCCTCATCTCGAGCTACGAGGGGGAAACGGGGCTCCTCTGGATGTGGGCGGGACCATCGTGCTTCCTCTCTAGTGGAGACGGGTATGGTGGTGAACTTCTTGAGTTGCAGCAAGGGTGTGAAAGACCCTTTCGAAGTTCCAGAGGTTTGGTGTCATTAGTCTCCAGAGGCCTCATCGGAAATAGGCCTCATCTCGCCTGGAAGGGAGAACTTCCTGGATTTTCTCGAGTTGCGGCAGGTGTTCTCGAATTACGACGGGGACCTCAGGGACCCGCCCTGGTGGCCTCCGGAGAGGCCAGTCCCCATGCGAGTTACTAGGGGCCCTCTCGGGATTCCTCTCCCGTCGATACCGGGGCCAAAAACCTTGTGTGGAGTCAGGGCCGGAACCGAGGATTCCTCTCAGGGGCTGACATGGATCTTTGGGTACTTCTGGAGTCACCCCAGTGGAGTCAGGCCTCGTCTCGAGTAGGGGCATGCACGTGCGCTTTCCTTTCAGGCTGTAGCAGCAATGTCACGCTTCCCGTCACGTGGATCAAAGGATCTGTGGTTTTCCCTCGAGGCTTTCCCTCGAGCCTTTCCCACAGGGCTGTCCCACGTGCCACCGTGGTGTGAGTCGATCCTCGGCGTGAAAGATGAGCCAGTGCAGGGCAAAGAGGTTCCTCTGGAATGGACTGAGACATCTGGGGGACTCTTGGAATGGTGGTACGACCATGGAGTTCCTCTCGCCTTTCCTGTTGAGAGTGCCTCCTCTTGAGATGCGACGGGAACGCCGGGAATTCTTTCCCGTTGAAAGCAGGGAAAGGATCCCTCATCTCGAGCTAAGAGGGGGAAACGGGGCTCCTCTGGATGTGGGCGGGACCATCGTGCTTCCTCTCTAGTGGAGACGGGTATGGTGGTGAACTTCTTGAGTTGCAGCAAGGGTGTGAAAGACCCTTTCGAAGTTCCAGAGGTTAGGTGTCATTAGTCTCCAGACGCCTCATCGGAAATAGGCCTCATCTCGCCTGGAAGGGAGAACTTCCTGGATTTTCTCGAGTTGCGGCAGGTGTTCTCGAGTTACGACGGGGACCTCAGGGACCCGCCCTAGTGGCCTCAGGAGAGGCCAGTCCCTATGCGAGTTGCTAGGGGGCCTCTCGGGATTCCTCTCCCGTCGATACCGGGGCCAAAATCCTTGTGTGGAGTCAGGGCCGGAACCGAGGATTCCTCTCAGGGGCTGACATGGATCTTTGGGTACTTCTGGAGTCTCCCCAGGGGAGTCAGGCCTCGTCTCGAGTGGGGGCATGCACGTTCACTTTCCTTCCAGGCTGTAGCAGCAATGTCACACTTCCCGTCGCGTGGATCAAATGATGTGTGGTTTTCCCTCGAGGCTTTCCCACAGGGCTGTCCCACGTGCCACCGTGGTGTGAGTCGATCCTCGGCGTGAAAGATGAGCCAGTGCAGGGCAAAGAGGTTCCTCTGGAATGGACTGAGACATCTGGGGGACTCTTGGAATGGTGGTACGACCATGGAGTTCCTCTCGCCTTTCCTGTTGAGAGTGCCTCCTCTTGAGATGCGACGGGAACGCCGGGAATTTTTTGCCGTTGAAAGCAGGGAAAGGATCTCTCATCTCGAGCTACCAGGGGGAAACGGGGCTCCTCTGGATGTGGGCGGGACCATCGTGCTTCCTCTCGAGTGGAGACGGATATGGCGGTGAACTTCTTGAGTTGCAGCAAGGGTGTGAAAGACCCTTTCGAAGTTCCAGAGGTTAGGTGTCATTAGTCTCCAGAGGCCTCATCGGAAATAGGCCTCATCTCGCCTGGAAGGGAGAACTTCCTGGATTTTCTCGAGTTGCGGCAGGTGTTCTCGAGTTACGACGGGGACCTCAGGGACCCGCCCTGGTGGCCTCAGGAGAGGCCAGTCCCCATGCGAGTTGCTAGGGGGCCTCTCGGGATTCCTCTCCCGTCGATACCGGGGCCAAAAAGCTTGTGTGGAGTCAAGGCCGGAACCGAGGATTCCTCTCAGGGGCTGACATGGATCTTTGGGTACTTCTGGAGTCTCCCCAGGGGAGTCAGGCCTCGTCTCGAGTGGGGGCATGCACGTGCGCTTTCCTTCCAGGCTGTAGCAGCAATGTCACGCTTCCCGTCGCGTGGATCAAAGGATCTGTGGTTTTCCCTCGAGGCTTTCCCTCGAGGCTTTCCCACAGGGCTGTCCCACGTGCCACCGTGTTGTGAGTCGATCCTCGGCGTGAAAGATGATCCAGTGCAGGGCAAAGAGGTTCCTCTGGAATGGACTGAGACATCTGGGGGACTCTTGGAATGGTGGTACGACCATGGAGTTCCTCTCGCCTTTCCTGTTGAGAGTGCCTCCTCTTGAGATGCGACGGGAACGCCGGGAATTCTTTCCCGTTGAAACCAGGGAAAGGATCCCTCATCTCGAGCTACGAGGGGGAAACGGGGCTCCTCTGGATGTGGGCGGGACCATCGTGCTTCCTCTCGAGTGGAGACGGGTATGGCGGTGAACTTCTTGAGTTGCAGCAAGGTGTGAAAGACCCTTTCGAAGTTCCAGAGGTTAGGTGTCATTAGTCTCCAGAGGCCTCATCGGAAATAGGCCTCATCTCGCCTGGAAGGGAGAACTTCCTGGATTTTCTCGAGTTGCGGCAGGTGTTCTCGAATTACGACGGGGACCTCAGGGACCCGCCCTGGTGGCCTCCGGAGAGGCCAGTCCCCATGCGAGTTGCTAGGGGCCCTCTCGGGATTCCTCTCCCGTCGATACCGGGGCCAAAAACCTTGTGTGGAGTCAGGGCCGGAACCGAGGATTCCTCTCAGGGGCTGACATGGATCTTTGGGTACTTCTGGAGTCTCCCCAGTGGAGTCAGGCCTCGTCTCGAGTGGGGGCATGCACGTGCGCTTTCCTTCCAGGCTGTAGCAGCAATGTCACGCTTCCCGTCGCTTGGATCAAAGGATCTGTGGTTTTCCCTCGAGGCTTTCCCTCGAGGCTTTCCCACAGGGCTGTCCCACGTGCCACCGTGGTGTGAGTCGATCCTCGGCGTGAAAGATGAGCCAGTGCAGGGCAAAGAGCTTCCTCTGGAATGGACTGAGACATCTGGGGGACTCTTGGAATGGTGGTACGACCATGGAGTTCCTCTCGCCTTTCCTGTTGAGAGTGCCTCCTCTTGAGATGCGACGGGAACGCAGGGAATTCTTTCCCGTTGAAAGCAGGGAAAGGATCCCTCATCTCGAGCTACGAGGGGGAAACGGGGCTCCTTTGGATGTGGTCGGGACCATCGTGCTTCCTCTCGAGTGGAGACGGGTATGGTGGTGAACTTCTTGAGTTGCAGCAAGGGTGTGAAAGACCCTTTCGAAGTTCCAGAGGTTAGGTGTCATTAGTCTCCAGACGCCTCATCGGAAATAGGCCTCATCTCGCCTGGAAGGGAGAACTTCCTGGATTTTCTCGAGTTGCGGCAGGTGTTCTCGAGTTACGACGGGGACCTCAGGGACCCGACCTGGTGGCCTCCGGAGAGGCCAGTCCCCATGCGAGTTGCTAGGGGGCCTCTCGGGATTCCTCTCCCGTCGATACCGGGGCCAAAAACCTTGTGTGGAGTCAGGGCCGGAACCGAGGATTCCTCTCAGGGGCTGACATGGATCTTTGGTTACTTCTGGAGTCTCCCCAGTGGAGTCAGACCTCGTCTCGAGTGGGGGCATGCACGTGCGCTTTCCTTCCAGGCTGTAGCAGCAATGTCACGCTTCCCGTCGCGTGGATCAAAGGATCTGTGGTTTTCCCTCGAGGCTTTCCCTCGAGGCTTTCCCACAGGGCTGTCCCACGTGCCACCGTGGTGTGAGTCGATCCTCGGCGTGAAAGATGAGCCAGTGCAGGGCAAAGAGGTTCCTCTGGAATGGACTGAGACATCTGGGGGACTCTTGGAATGGTGATACGACCATGGAGATCTTCTCGCCTTTCCTGTTGAGAGTGCCTCCTCTTGAGATGCGACGGGAACGCCGGGAATTCTTTCCCGTTGAAAGCAGGGAAAGGATCCCTCATCTCGAGCACCGAGGGGAAAACGGGGCTCCTCTGGATGTGGGCGGGACCATCGTGCTTCCTCTCGAGTGGAGACGGGTATGGCGGTGAACTTCTTGAGTTGCAGCAAGGGTGTGAAAGACCCTTTCGAAGTTCCAGAGGTTAGGTGTCATTAGTCTCCAGACGCCTCATCGGAAATAGGCCTCATCTCGCCTGGAAGGGAGAACTTCCTGGATTTTCTCGAGTTGCGGCAGGTGTTCTCGAGTTACGACGGGGACCTCAGGGACCCGCCCTGGTGGCCTCAGGAGAGGCCAGTCCGCATGCGAGTTGCTAGGGGGCCTCTCGGGATTCCTCTCCCGTCGATACCGGGGCCAAAAACCTTGTGTGGAGTCAGGGCCGGAACCGAGGATTCCTCTCAGGGGCTGACATGGATCTTTGGGTACTTCTGGAGTCTCCCCAGGGGAGTCAGGCCTCGTCTCGAGTGGGGGCATGCACGTGCACTTTCCTTCCAGGCTGTAGCAGCAATGTCACGCTTCCCGTCGCGTGGATCAAAGGATCTGTGGTTTTCCCTCGAGGCTTTCCCACAGGGCTGTCCCACGTGCCACCGTGGTGTGAGTCGATCCTCGGCGTGAAAGATGAGCCAGTGCAGGGCAAAGAGGTTCCTCTGGAATGGACTGAGACATCTGGGGGACTCTTGGAATGGTGGTACGACCATGGAGTTCCTCTCGCCTTTCCTGTTGAGAGTGCCTCCTCTTGAGATGCGACGGGAACGCCGGGAATTCTTTCCCGTTGAAAGCAGGGAAAAGATCCCTCACCTCGAGCTACGAGGGGGAAACGGGACTCCTCTGGATGTGGGCGGGACCATCGTGCTTCCTCTCTAGTGGAGACGGGTATGGCGGTGAACTTCTTCAGTTGCAGCAAGGGTGTGAAAGACCCTTTCGAAGTTCCAGAGGTTAGGTGTCATTAGTCTCCAGACGCCTCATCGGAAATAGGCCTCATCTCGCCTGGAAGGGAGAACTTCCTGGATTTTCTCGAGTTGCGGCAGGTGTTCTCGAGTTACGACGGGGACCTCAGGGACCCGCCCTGGTGGCCTCAGGAGAGGCCAGTCCCTAGGCGAGTTTCTAGGGGGCCTCTCGGGATTCCTCTCCCGTTGATACCGGGGCCAAAAACCTTGTGTGGAGTCAGGGCCGGAACCGAGGATTCCTCTCAGGGGCTGACATGGATCTTTGGGTACTTCTGGAGTCTCCCCAGGGGAGTCAGGCCTCGTCTCGAGTGGGGGCATGCACGTGCGCTTTCCTTCCAGGCTGTAGCAGCAATGTCACGCTTCCCGTCGCGTGGATCAAAGGATCTGTGGTTTTCCCTCGAGGCTTTCCCTCGAGGCTTTCCCACAGGGCTGTCCCACGTGCCACCGTGGTGTGAGTCAATCCTGGGCGTGAAAGATGAGCCAGTGCAGGGCAAAGAGGTTCCTCTGGAATGGACTGAGACATCTGGGGGACTCTTGGAATGGTGGTACGACCATGGAGTTCCTCTCGCCTTTCCTGTTGAGAGTGCCTCCTCTTGAGATGCGACGGGAACGCCGGGAATTCTTTCCCGTTTAAAGCAGGGAAAGGATCCCTCATCTCGAGCTACGAGGGGGAAACGGGGCTCCTCTGGATGTGGGCGGGACCATCGTGCTTCCTCTCTAGTGGAGACGGGTATGGTGGTGAACTTCTTGAGTTGCAGCAAGGCTGTGAAAGACCCTTTCGAAGTTCCAGAGGTAAGGTGTCATTAGTCTCCAGACGCCTCATCGGAAATAGGCCTCATTTCGCCTGGAAGGGAGAACTTCCTGGATTTTCTCGAGTTGCGGCAGGTGTTCTCGAGTTACGACGGGGACCTCAGGGACCCGCCCTGGTGGCCTCAGGAGAGGCCAGTCCCTATGCGAGTTGCTAGGGGGCCTCTCGGGATTCCTCTCCCATCGATACCGGGGCCAAAAACCTTGTGTTGAGTCAGGGCCGGAACCGAGGATTCCTCTCAGGGGCTGACATGGATCTTTGGGTACTTCTGGAGTCTCCCCAGGGGAGTCAGGCCTCGTCTCGAGTGGGGGCATGCACGTGCACTTTCCTTCCAGGCTGTAGCAGCAATGTCACGCTTCCCGTCGCGTGGATCAAATGATGTGTGGTTTTCCCTCGAGGCTTTCCCACAGGGCTGTCCCACGTGCCACCGTGGTGTGAGTCGATCCTCGGCGTGAAAGATGAGCCAGTGCAGGGCAAAGAGGTTCCTCTGGAATGGACTGAGACATCTGGGGGACTCTTGGAATGGTGGTACGACCATGGAGTTCCTCTCGCCTTTCCTGTTGAGAGTGCCTCTTCTTGAGATGCGACGGGAACGCCGGGAATTCTTTCCCGTTGAAACCAGGGAAAGGATCCCTCATCTCGAGCTACGAGGGGAAAACGGGGCTCCTCTGGATGTGGGCGGGACCATCGTGCTTCCTCTCGAGTGGAGACGGGTATGGCGGTGAACTTCTTGAGTTGCAGCAAGGGTGTGAAAGACCCTTTCGAAGTTCCAGAGGTTTGGTGTCATTAGTCTCCAGAGGCCTCATCGGAAATAGGCCTCATCTCGCATGGAAGGGAGAACTTCCTGGATTTTCTCGAGTTGCGGCAGGTGTTCTCGAGTTACGACGGGGACCTCAGGGACCCGCCCTGGTGGCCTCAGGAGAGGCCAGTCCCCATGCGAGTTGCTAGGGGGTCTCTCGGGATTCCTCTCCCGTCGATACCGGGGTCAAAAAGCTTGTGTGGAGTCAGGGCCGGAACCGAGGATTCTTCTCAGGGGCTGACATGGATCTTTGGGTACTTCTGGAGTCTCCCCAGGGGAGTCAGGCCTCGTCTCGAGTGGGGGCATGCATGTGCGCTTTCCTTTTAGGCTGTTCCAGCAATGTCATGCTTCCCGTCGCGTGGATCAAAGGATCTGTGGTTTTCCCTCGAGGCTTTCCCTCGAGGCTTTCCCACAGGGCTGTCCCACGTGCCACCGTGTTGTGAGTCGATCCTCGGCGTGAAAGATGAGCCAGTGCAGGGCAAAGAGGTTCCTCTGAAATGGACTGAGACATCTGGGGAACTCTTGGAATGGTGGTACGACCATGGAGTTCCTCTCGCCTTTCCTGTTGAGAGTGCCTCCTCTTGAGATGCGACGGGAACGCCGGGAATTCTTTCCCGTTGAAAGCAGGGAAAGGATCCCTCATCTCGAGCTACGAGGGGGAAACGGGGCTCCTCTGGATGTGGGCGGGACCATCGTGCTTCCTCTCGAGTGGAGACGGGTATGGCGGTGAACTTCTTGAGTTGCACCAAGGGTGTGAAAGACCCTTTCGAAGTTCAAGAGGTTTGGTGTCATTAGTCTCCAGAGGCCTCATCGGAAATAGGCTTCATCTCGCCTGGAAGGGAGAACTCCCTGGATTTTCTCGAGTTGCGGCAGGTGTTCTCGAGTTACGACGGGGACCTCAGGGACCCGCCCTGGTGGCCTCCGGAGAGGCCAGTCCCCATGCGAGTTGCTAGGGGGCCTCTCGGGATTCCTCTCCCGTCGATACCGGGGCCAAAAACCTTGTGTGGAGTCAGGGCCGGAACCGAGGATTCCTCTCAGGGGCTGACATGGATCTTTGGGTACTTCTGGAGTCTCCCCAGGGGAGTCAGGCCTCGTCTCGAGTGGGGGCATGCACGTGCGCTTTCCTTCCAGGCTGTAGCAGCAATGTCACGCTTCCCGTCACGTGGATCAAAGGATCTGTGGTTTTCCCTCGAGGCTTTCCCTCGAGGCTTTCCCACAGGGCTGTCCCACGTGCCACCGTTTTGTGAGTCGATCCTCGGCGTGAAAGATGAGCCAGTGCAGGGCAAAGAGGTTCCTCTGGAATGGACTGAGACATCTGGGGGACTCTTGGAATGGTGGTACGACCATGGAGTTCCTCTCGCCTTTCCTGTTGAGAGTGCCTCCTCTTGAGATGCGACGGGAACGCCGGGAATTCTTTCCCGTTGAAAGCAGGGAAAGGATCCCTCATCTCGAGCTACGGGGGGGAAACGGGGCTCCTCTGGATGTGGGCGGGACCATCGTGCTTCCTCTCTAGTGGAGACGGGTATGGCGGTGAACTTCTTGAGTTGCAGCAAGGGTGTGAAAGACCCTTTCGAAGTTCCAGAGGTTAGGTGTCATTAGTCTCCAGAGGCCTCATCGGAAATAGGCCTCATCTCGCCTGGAAGGGAGAACTTCCTGGATTTTCTCGAGTTGCGGCAGGTGTTCTCGAGTTACGACGGGGACCTCAGGGACCCGCCCTGGTGGCCTCAGGAGAGGCCAGTCCCTAGGCGAGTTGCTAGGGGGCCTCTCGGGATTCCTCTCCCGTTGATACCGGGGCCAAAAAGCTTGTGTGGAGTCAGGGCCGGAACCGAGGATTCCTCTCAGGGGCTGACATGGATCTTTGGGTACTTCTGGAGTCTCCCCAGGGGAGTCAGGCCTCGTCTCGAGTGGGGGCATGCACGTGCGCTTTCCTTCCAGGCTGTAGCAGCAATGTCACGCTTCCCGTCGCGTGGATCAAAGGATCTGTGGTTTTCCCTCGAGGCTTTCCCTCGAGGCTTTCCCACAGGGCTGTCCCACGTGCCACCGTGGTGTGAGTCAATCCTGGGCGTGAAAGATGAGCCAGTGCAGGGCAAAGAGGTTCCTCTGGAATGGACTGAGACATCTGGGGGACTCTTGGAATGGTGGTACGACCATGGAGTTCCTCTCGCCTTTCCTGTTGAGAGTGCCTCCTCTTGAGATGCGACGGGAACGACGGGAATTTTTTGCCGTTGAAAGCAGGGAAAGGATCCCTCATCTCGAGCTACGAGGGGGAAACGGGGCTCCTCTGGATGTGGGCGGGACCATCGTGCTTTCTCTCGAGTGGAGACGGGTATGGCGGTGAACTTCTTGAGTTGCAGCAAGGGTGTGAAAGACCCTTTCGAAGTTCCAGAGGTTAGGTGTCATTAGTCTCCAGAGGCCTCATCGGAAATAGGCCTCATCTCGCCTGGAAGGGAGAACTTCCTGGATTTTCTCGAGTTGCGGCAGGTGTTCTCGAGTTACGACGGGGACCTCAGGGACCCGCCCTGGTGGCCTCAGGAGAGGCCAGTCCCTAGGCGGGTTGCTCGGGGGCCTCTCGGGATTCCTCTCCCGTTGATACCGGGGCCAAAAAGCTTGTGTGGAGTCAGGGCCGGAACCGAGGATTCCTCTCAGGGGCTGACATGGATCTTTGGGTACTTCTGGAGTCTCCCCAGGGGAGTCAGGCCTCGTCTCGAGTGGGGGCATGCACGTGCGCTTTCCTTCCAGGCTGTAGCAGCAATGTCACGCTTCCCGTCGCGTGGATCAAAGGATCTGTGGTTTTCCCTCGAGGCTTTCCCTCGAGGCTTTCCCACAGGGCTGTCCCACGTGCCACCGTGGTGTGAGTCAATCCTGGGCGTGAAAGATGAGCCAGTGCAGGGCAAAGAGGTTCCTCTGGAATGGACTGAGACATCTGGGGGACTCTTGGAATGGTGGTACGACCATGGAGTTCCTCTCGCCTTTCCTGTTGAGAGTGCCTCCTCTTGAGATGCGACGGGAACGCCGGGAATTCTTTCCCGTTGAAAGCAGGGAAAGGATCCCTCATCTCGAGCTACGAGGGGGAAACGGGGCTCCTCTGGATGTGGGCGGGACCATCGTGCTTCCTCTCTAGTGGAGACGGGTATGGTGGTGAACTTCTTGAGTTGCAGCAAGGGTGTGAAAGACCCTTTCGAAGTTCCAGAGGTTTGGTGTCATTAGTCTCCAGAGGCCTCATCGGAAATAGGCCTCATCTCGCCTGGAAGGGAGAACTTCCTGGATTTTCTCGAGTTGCGGCAGGTGTTCTCGAATTACGACGGGGACCTCAGGGACCCGCCCTGGTGGCCTCCGGAGAGGCCAGTCCCCATGCGAGTTACTAGGGGCCCTCTCGGGATTCCTCTCCCGTCGATACCGGGGCCAAAAACCTTGTGTGGAGTCAGGGCCGGAACCGAGGATTCCTCTCAGGGGCTGACATGGATCTTTGGGTACTTCTGGAGTCACCCCAGTGGAGTCAGGCCTCGTCTCGAGTAGGGGCATGCACGTGCGCTTTCCTTTCAGGCTGTAGCAGCAATGTCACGCTTCCCGTCACGTGGATCAAAGGATCTGTGGTTTTCCCTCGAGGCTTTCCCTCGAGCCTTTCCCACAGGGCTGTCCCACGTGCCACCGTGGTGTGAGTCGATCCTCGGCGTGAAAGATGAGCCAGTGCAGGGCAAAGAGGTTCCTCTGGAATGGACTGAGACATCTGGGGGACTCTTGGAATGGTGGTACGACCATGGAGTTCCTCTCGCCTTTCCTGTTGAGAGTGCCTCCTCTTGAGATGCGACGGGAACGCCGGGAATTCTTTCCCGTTGAAAGCAGGGAAAGGATCCCTCATCTCGAGCTAAGAGGGGGAAACGGGGCTCCTCTGGATGTGGGCGGGACCATCGTGCTTCCTCTCTAGTGGAGACGGGTATGGTGGTGAACTTCTTGAGTTGCAGCAAGGGTGTGAAAGACCCTTTCGAAGTTCCAGAGGTTAGGTGTCATTAGTCTCCAGACGCCTCATCGGAAATAGGCCTCATCTCGCCTGGAAGGGAGAACTTCCTGGATTTTCTCGAGTTGCGGCAGGTGTTCTCGAGTTACGACGGGGACCTCAGGGACCCGCCCTAGTGGCCTCAGGAGAGGCCAGTCCCTATGCGAGTTGCTAGGGGGCCTCTCGGGATTCCTCTCCCGTCGATACCGGGGCCAAAATCCTTGTGTGGAGTCAGGGCCGGAACCGAGGATTCCTCTCAGGGGCTGACATGGATCTTTGGGTACTTCTGGAGTCTCCCCAGGGGAGTCAGGCCTCGTCTCGAGTGGGGGCATGCACGTTCACTTTCCTTCCAGGCTGTAGCAGCAATGTCACACTTCCCGTCGCGTGGATCAAATGATGTGTGGTTTTCCCTCGAGGCTTTCCCACAGGGCTGTCCCACGTGCCACCGTGGTGTGAGTCGATCCTCGGCGTGAAAGATGAGCCAGTGCAGGGCAAAGAGGTTCCTCTGGAATGGACTGAGACATCTGGGGGACTCTTGGAATGGTGGTACGACCATGGAGTTCCTCTCGCCTTTCCTGTTGAGAGTGCCTCCTCTTGAGATGCGACGGGAACGCCGGGAATTTTTTGCCGTTGAAAGCAGGGAAAGGATCTCTCATCTCGAGCTACCAGGGGGAAACGGGGCTCCTCTGGATGTGGGCGGGACCATCGTGCTTCCTCTCGAGTGGAGACGGATATGGCGGTGAACTTCTTGAGTTGCAGCAAGGGTGTGAAAGACCCTTTCGAAGTTCCAGAGGTTAGGTGTCATTAGTCTCCAGAGGCCTCATCGGAAATAGGCCTCATCTCGCCTGGAAGGGAGAACTTCCTGGATTTTCTCGAGTTGCGGCAGGTGTTCTCGAGTTACGACGGGGACCTCAGGGACCCGCCCTGGTGGCCTCAGGAGAGGCCAGTCCCCATGCGAGTTGCTAGGGGGCCTCTCGGGATTCCTCTCCCGTCGATACCGGGGCCAAAAAGCTTGTGTGGAGTCAAGGCCGGAACCGAGGATTCCTCTCAGGGGCTGACATGGATCTTTGGGTACTTCTGGAGTCTCCCCAGGGGAGTCAGGCCTCGTCTCGAGTGGGGGCATGCACGTGCGCTTTCCTTCCAGGCTGTAGCAGCAATGTCACGCTTCCCGTCGCGTGGATCAAAGGATCTGTGGTTTTCCCTCGAGGCTTTCCCTCGAGGCTTTCCCACAGGGCTGTCCCACGTGCCACCGTGTTGTGAGTCGATCCTCGGCGTGAAAGATGATCCAGTGCAGGGCAAAGAGGTTCCTCTGGAATGGACTGAGACATCTGGGGGACTCTTGGAATGGTGGTACGACCATGGAGTTCCTCTCGCCTTTCCTGTTGAGAGTGCCTCCTCTTGAGATGCGACGGGAACGCCGGGAATTCTTTCCCGTTGAAACCAGGGAAAGGATCCCTCATCTCGAGCTACGAGGGGGAAACGGGGCTCCTCTGGATGTGGGCGGGACCATCGTGCTTCCTCTCGAGTGGAGACGGGTATGGCGGTGAACTTCTTGAGTTGCAGCAAGGTGTGAAAGACCCTTTCGAAGTTCCAGAGGTTAGGTGTCATTAGTCTCCAGAGGCCTCATCGGAAATAGGCCTCATCTCGCCTGGAAGGGAGAACTTCCTGGATTTTCTCGAGTTGCGGCAGGTGTTCTCGAATTACGACGGGGACCTCAGGGACCCGCCCTGGTGGCCTCCGGAGAGGCCAGTCCCCATGCGAGTTGCTAGGGGCCCTCTCGGGATTCCTCTCCCGTCGATACCGGGGCCAAAAACCTTGTGTGGAGTCAGGGCCGGAACCGAGGATTCCTCTCAGGGGCTGACATGGATCTTTGGGTACTTCTGGAGTCTCCCCAGTGGAGTCAGGCCTCGTCTCGAGTGGGGGCATGCACGTGCGCTTTCCTTCCAGGCTGTAGCAGCAATGTCACGCTTCCCGTCGCTTGGATCAAAGGATCTGTGGTTTTCCCTCGAGGCTTTCCCTCGAGGCTTTCCCACAGGGCTGTCCCACGTGCCACCGTGGTGTGAGTCGATCCTCGGCGTGAAAGATGAGCCAGTGCAGGGCAAAGAGCTTCCTCTGGAATGGACTGAGACATCTGGGGGACTCTTGGAATGGTGGTACGACCATGGAGTTCCTCTCGCCTTTCCTGTTGAGAGTGCCTCCTCTTGAGATGCGACGGGAACGCAGGGAATTCTTTCCCGTTGAAAGCAGGGAAAGGATCCCTCATCTCGAGCTACGAGGGGGAAACGGGGCTCCTTTGGATGTGGTCGGGACCATCGTGCTTCCTCTCGAGTGGAGACGGGTATGGTGGTGAACTTCTTGAGTTGCAGCAAGGGTGTGAAAGACCCTTTCGAAGTTCCAGAGGTTAGGTGTCATTAGTCTCCAGACGCCTCATCGGAAATAGGCCTCATCTCGCCTGGAAGGGAGAACTTCCTGGATTTTCTCGAGTTGCGGCAGGTGTTCTCGAGTTACGACGGGGACCTCAGGGACCCGACCTGGTGGCCTCCGGAGAGGCCAGTCCCCATGCGAGTTGCTAGGGGGCCTCTCGGGATTCCTCTCCCGTCGATACCGGGGCCAAAAACCTTGTGTGGAGTCAGGGCCGGAACCGAGGATTCCTCTCAGGGGCTGACATGGATCTTTGGTTACTTCTGGAGTCTCCCCAGTGGAGTCAGACCTCGTCTCGAGTGGGGGCATGCACGTGCGCTTTCCTTCCAGGCTGTAGCAGCAATGTCACGCTTCCCGTCGCGTGGATCAAAGGATCTGTGGTTTTCCCTCGAGGCTTTCCCTCGAGGCTTTCCCACAGGGCTGTCCCACGTGCCACCGTGGTGTGAGTCGATCCTCGGCGTGAAAGATGAGCCAGTGCAGGGCAAAGAGGTTCCTCTGGAATGGACTGAGACATCTGGGGGACTCTTGGAATGGTGATACGACCATGGAGATCTTCTCGCCTTTCCTGTTGAGAGTGCCTCCTCTTGAGATGCGACGGGAACGCCGGGAATTCTTTCCCGTTGAAAGCAGGGAAAGGATCCCTCATCTCGAGCACCGAGGGGAAAACGGGGCTCCTCTGGATGTGGGCGGGACCATCGTGCTTCCTCTCGAGTGGAGACGGGTATGGCGGTGAACTTCTTGAGTTGCAGCAAGGGTGTGAAAGACCCTTTCGAAGTTCCAGAGGTTAGGTGTCATTAGTCTCCAGACGCCTCATCGGAAATAGGCCTCATCTCGCCTGGAAGGGAGAACTTCCTGGATTTTCTCGAGTTGCGGCAGGTGTTCTCGAGTTACGACGGGGACCTCAGGGACCCGCCCTGGTGGCCTCAGGAGAGGCCAGTCCGCATGCGAGTTGCTAGGGGGCCTCTCGGGATTCCTCTCCCGTCGATACCGGGGCCAAAAACCTTGTGTGGAGTCAGGGCCGGAACCGAGGATTCCTCTCAGGGGCTGACATGGATCTTTGGGTACTTCTGGAGTCTCCCCAGGGGAGTCAGGCCTCGTCTCGAGTGGGGGCATGCACGTGCACTTTCCTTCCAGGCTGTAGCAGCAATGTCACGCTTCCCGTCGCGTGGATCAAAGGATCTGTGGTTTTCCCTCGAGGCTTTCCCACAGGGCTGTCCCACGTGCCACCGTGGTGTGAGTCGATCCTCGGCGTGAAAGATGAGCCAGTGCAGGGCAAAGAGGTTCCTCTGGAATGGACTGAGACATCTGGGGGACTCTTGGAATGGTGGTACGACCATGGAGTTCCTCTCGCCTTTCCTGTTGAGAGTGCCTCCTCTTGAGATGCGACGGGAACGCCGGGAATTCTTTCCCGTTGAAAGCAGGGAAAAGATCCCTCACCTCGAGCTACGAGGGGGAAACGGGACTCCTCTGGATGTGGGCGGGACCATCGTGCTTCCTCTCTAGTGGAGACGGGTATGGCGGTGAACTTCTTCAGTTGCAGCAAGGGTGTGAAAGACCCTTTCGAAGTTCCAGAGGTTAGGTGTCATTAGTCTCCAGACGCCTCATCGGAAATAGGCCTCATCTCGCCTGGAAGGGAGAACTTCCTGGATTTTCTCGAGTTGCGGCAGGTGTTCTCGAGTTACGACGGGGACCTCAGGGACCCGCCCTGGTGGCCTCAGGAGAGGCCAGTCCCTAGGCGAGTTTCTAGGGGGCCTCTCGGGATTCCTCTCCCGTTGATACCGGGGCCAAAAACCTTGTGTGGAGTCAGGGCCGGAACCGAGGATTCCTCTCAGGGGCTGACATGGATCTTTGGGTACTTCTGGAGTCTCCCCAGGGGAGTCAGGCCTCGTCTCGAGTGGGGGCATGCACGTGCGCTTTCCTTCCAGGCTGTAGCAGCAATGTCACGCTTCCCGTCGCGTGGATCAAAGGATCTGTGGTTTTCCCTCGAGGCTTTCCCTCGAGGCTTTCCCACAGGGCTGTCCCACGTGCCACCGTGGTGTGAGTCAATCCTGGGCGTGAAAGATGAGCCAGTGCAGGGCAAAGAGGTTCCTCTGGAATGGACTGAGACATCTGGGGGACTCTTGGAATGGTGGTACGACCATGGAGTTCCTCTCGCCTTTCCTGTTGAGAGTGCCTCCTCTTGAGATGCGACGGGAACGCCGGGAATTCTTTCCCGTTTAAAGCAGGGAAAGGATCCCTCATCTCGAGCTACGAGGGGGAAACGGGGCTCCTCTGGATGTGGGCGGGACCATCGTGCTTCCTCTCTAGTGGAGACGGGTATGGTGGTGAACTTCTTGAGTTGCAGCAAGGCTGTGAAAGACCCTTTCGAAGTTCCAGAGGTAAGGTGTCATTAGTCTCCAGACGCCTCATCGGAAATAGGCCTCATTTCGCCTGGAAGGGAGAACTTCCTGGATTTTCTCGAGTTGCGGCAGGTGTTCTCGAGTTACGACGGGGACCTCAGGGACCCGCCCTGGTGGCCTCAGGAGAGGCCAGTCCCTATGCGAGTTGCTAGGGGGCCTCTCGGGATTCCTCTCCCATCGATACCGGGGCCAAAAACCTTGTGTTGAGTCAGGGCCGGAACCGAGGATTCCTCTCAGGGGCTGACATGGATCTTTGGGTACTTCTGGAGTCTCCCCAGGGGAGTCAGGCCTCGTCTCGAGTGGGGGCATGCACGTGCACTTTCCTTCCAGGCTGTAGCAGCAATGTCACGCTTCCCGTCGCGTGGATCAAATGATGTGTGGTTTTCCCTCGAGGCTTTCCCACAGGGCTGTCCCACGTGCCACCGTGGTGTGAGTCGATCCTCGGCGTGAAAGATGAGCCAGTGCAGGGCAAAGAGGTTCCTCTGGAATGGACTGAGACATCTGGGGGACTCTTGGAATGGTGGTACGACCATGGAGTTCCTCTCGCCTTTCCTGTTGAGAGTGCCTCTTCTTGAGATGCGACGGGAACGCCGGGAATTCTTTCCCGTTGAAACCAGGGAAAGGATCCCTCATCTCGAGCTACGAGGGGAAAACGGGGCTCCTCTGGATGTGGGCGGGACCATCGTGCTTCCTCTCGAGTGGAGACGGGTATGGCGGTGAACTTCTTGAGTTGCAGCAAGGGTGTGAAAGACCCTTTCGAAGTTCCAGAGGTTTGGTGTCATTAGTCTCCAGAGGCCTCATCGGAAATAGGCCTCATCTCGCATGGAAGGGAGAACTTCCTGGATTTTCTCGAGTTGCGGCAGGTGTTCTCGAGTTACGACGGGGACCTCAGGGACCCGCCCTGGTGGCCTCAGGAGAGGCCAGTCCCCATGCGAGTTGCTAGGGGGTCTCTCGGGATTCCTCTCCCGTCGATACCGGGGTCAAAAAGCTTGTGTGGAGTCAGGGCCGGAACCGAGGATTCTTCTCAGGGGCTGACATGGATCTTTGGGTACTTCTGGAGTCTCCCCAGGGGAGTCAGGCCTCGTCTCGAGTGGGGGCATGCATGTGCGCTTTCCTTTTAGGCTGTTCCAGCAATGTCATGCTTCCCGTCGCGTGGATCAAAGGATCTGTGGTTTTCCCTCGAGGCTTTCCCTCGAGGCTTTCCCACAGGGCTGTCCCACGTGCCACCGTGTTGTGAGTCGATCCTCGGCGTGAAAGATGAGCCAGTGCAGGGCAAAGAGGTTCCTCTGAAATGGACTGAGACATCTGGGGAACTCTTGGAATGGTGGTACGACCATGGAGTTCCTCTCGCCTTTCCTGTTGAGAGTGCCTCCTCTTGAGATGCGACGGGAACGCCGGGAATTCTTTCCCGTTGAAAGCAGGGAAAGGATCCCTCATCTCGAGCTACGAGGGGGAAACGGGGCTCCTCTGGATGTGGGCGGGACCATCGTGCTTCCTCTCGAGTGGAGACGGGTATGGCGGTGAACTTCTTGAGTTGCACCAAGGGTGTGAAAGACCCTTTCGAAGTTCAAGAGGTTTGGTGTCATTAGTCTCCAGAGGCCTCATCGGAAATAGGCTTCATCTCGCCTGGAAGGGAGAACTCCCTGGATTTTCTCGAGTTGCGGCAGGTGTTCTCGAGTTACGACGGGGACCTCAGGGACCCGCCCTGGTGGCCTCCGGAGAGGCCAGTCCCCATGCGAGTTGCTAGGGGGCCTCTCGGGATTCCTCTCCCGTCGATACCGGGGCCAAAAACCTTGTGTGGAGTCAGGGCCGGAACCGAGGATTCCTCTCAGGGGCTGACATGGATCTTTGGGTACTTCTGGAGTCTCCCCAGTGGAGTCAGGCCTCGTCTCGAGTGGGGGCATGCACGTGCGCTTTCCTTCCAGGCTGTAGCAGCAATGTCACTCTTCCCGTCGCGTGGATCAAAGGATCTGTGGTTTTCCCTCGAGGCTTTCCCTCGAGGCTTTCCCACAGGGCTGTCCCACGTGCCACCGTGGTGTGAGTCGATCCTCGGCGTGAAAGATGAGCCAGTGCAGGGCAAAGAGGTTCCTCTGGAATGGACTGAGACATCTGGGGGACTCTTGGAATGGTGGTACGACCATGGAGATCCTCTCGCCTTTCCTGTTGAGAGTGCCTCCTCTTGAGATGCGACGGGAACGCCGGGAATTCTTTCCCGTTGAAAGCAGGGAAAGGATCCCTCATCTCGAGCACCGAGGGGAAAACGGGGCTCCTCTGCATGTGGGCGGGACCATCGTGCTTCCTCTCTAGTGGAGACGGGTATGGCGGAGAACTTCTTGAGTTGCAGCAAGGGTGTGAAAGACCCTTTCAAAGTTCCAGAGGTTAGGTGTCATTAGTCTCCAGACGCCTCATCGGAAATAGGCCTCATCTCGCCTGGAAGGGAGAACTTCCTGGATTTTCTCGAGTTGCGGCAGGTGATCTTAAGTTACGACGGGGAACTCAGGGACCCGCCCTGGTGGCCTCAGGAGAGGCCAGTCCCCATGCGAGTTGCTAGGGGGCCTCTCGGGATTCCTCTCCCATCGATACCGGGGTCAAAAAGCTTGTGTGGAGTCAGGGCCGGAATCGAGGATTCTTCTCAGGGGCTGACATGGATCTTTGGGTACTTCTGGAGTCTCCCCAGGGGAGTCAGGCCTCGTCTCGAGTGGGGGCATGCATGTGCGCTTTCCTTCCAGGCTGTTCCAGCAATGTCATGCTTCCCGTCGCGTGGATCAAAGGATCTGTGGTTTTCCTTCGAGGCTTTCCCTCGAGGCTTTCCCACAGGGCTGTCCCACGTGCCACCGTGTTGTGAGTCGATCCTCGGCGTGAAAGATGAGCCAGTGCAGGGCAAAGAGGTTCCTCTGAAATGGACTGAGACATCTGGGGGACTCTTGGAATGGTGGTACGACCATGGAGTTCCTCTCGCCTTTCCTGTTGAGAGTGCCTCCTCTTGAGATGCGACGGGAACGCCGGGAATTCTTTCCCGTTGAAAGCAGGGAAAGGATCCCTCATCTCGAGCTACGAGGGGGAAACGGGGCTCCTCTGGATGTGGGCGGGACCATCGTGCTTCCTCTCGAGTGGAGACGGGTATGGCGGTGAACTTCTTGAGTTGCACCAAGGGTGTGAAAGACCCTTTCGAAGTTCAAGAGGTTTGGTGTCATTAGTCTCCAGAGGCCTCATCGGAAATAGGCTTCATCTCGCCTGGAAGGGAGAACTCCCTGGATTTTCTCGAGTTGCGGCAGGTGTTCTCGAGTTACGACGGGGACCTCAGGGACCCGCCCTGGTGGCCTCCGGAGAGGCCAGTCCCCATGCGAGTTGCTAGGGGGCCTCTCGGGATTCCTCTCCCGTCGATACCGGGGCCAAAAACCTTGTGTGGAGTCAGGGCCGGAACCGAGGATTCCTCTCAGGGGCTGACATGGATCTTTGGGTACTTCTGGAGTCTCCCCAGTGGAGTCAGACCTCGTCTCGAGTGGGGGCATGCACGTGCGCTTTCCTTCCAGGCTGTAGCAGCAATGTCACGCTTCCCGTCGCGTGGATCAAAGGATCTGTGGTTTTCCCTCGAGGCTTTCCCTCGAGTCTTTCCCACAGGGCTGTCCCACGTGCCACCGTGGTGTGAGTCGATCCTCGGCGTGAAAGATGAGCCAGTGCAGGGCAAAGAGTTTCCTCTGGAATGGACTGAGACATCTGGGGGACTCTTGGAATGGTGGTACGACCATGGAGTTCCTCTCGCCTTTCCTGTTGAGAGTGCCTCCTCTTGAGATGCGACGGGAACGCCGGGAATTCTTTCCCGTTGAAAGCAGGGAAAGGATCCCTCATCTCGAGCTACGAGGGGGAAACGGGGCTCCTCTGGATGTGGGCGGGACTATCGTGCTTCCTCTCGAGTGGAGACGGGTATGGCGGTGAACTTCTTGAGTTGCAGCAAGGGTGTGAAAGACCCTTTCGAAGTTCCAGAGGTTAGGTGTCATTAGTCTCCAGACGCCTCATCGGAAATAGGCCTCATCTCGCCTGGAAGGGAGAACTTCCTGGATTTTCTCGAGTTGCGGCAGGTGTTCTCGAGTTACGACGGGGACCTCAGGGACCCGCCCTGGTGGCCTCAGGAGAGGCCAGTCCCCATGCGAGTTGCTAGGGGGCCTCTCGGGATTCCTCTCCCGTCCATACCGGGGCCAAAAACCTTGTGTGGAGTCAGGGCCGGAACCGAGGATTCCTCTCAGGGGCTGACATGGATCTTTGGGTACTTCTGGAGTCTCCCCAGGGGAGTCAGGCTTCGTCTCGAGTGGGGGCATGCACGTGCACTTTCCTTCCAGGCTGTAGCAGCAATGTCACGCTTCCCGTCGCGTGGATCAAAGGATCTGTGGTTTTCCCTCGAGGCTTTCCCACAGGGCTGTCCCACGTGCCACCGTGGTGTGAGTCGATCCTCGGCGTGAAAGATGAGCCAGTGCAGGGCAAAGAGGTTCCTCTGGAATGGACTGAGACATCTGGGGGACTCTTGGAATGGTGGTACGACCATGGAGTTCCTCTCGCCTTTCCTGTTGAGAGTGCCTCCTCTTGAGATGCGACGGGAACGCCGGGAATTTTTTGCCGTTGAAAGCAGGGAAAGGATCCCTCATCTCGAGCTACGAGGGGGAAACGGGGCTCCTCTGGATGTGGGCGGGACCATCGTGCTTTCTCTCGAGTGGAGACGGGTATGGCGGTGAACTTCTTGAGTTGCAACAAGGGTGTGAAAGACCCTTTCGAAGTTCCAGAGGTTAGGTGTCATTAGTCTCCAGACGCCTCATCGGAAATAGCCCTCATCTCGCCTGGAAGGGAGAACTTCCTGGATTTTCTCGAGTTGCGGCAGGTGTTCTCGAGTTACGACGGGGACCTCAGGGACCCGCACTGTTGGCCTCAGGAGAGGCCAGTCCCTATGCGTGTTGCTAGGGGGCCCCTCGGGATTCCTCTCCCGTCGATACCGGGGCCAAAAACCTTGTGTGGAGTCAGGGCCGGAACCGAGGATTCCTCTCAGGGACTGATATGGATCTTTGGGTACTTCTGGAGTCTCGCCAGGGGAGACAGGCCTTGTCTCGTGTGGGGGCATGCACGTGCACTTTCCATCCAGGCTGTAGCAGCAATGTCACGCTTCCCGTCGCGTGGATCAAAGGATCTGCGGTTTTCGCTCGAGGCTTTCCCTCGAGGCTTTCCCACAGGGCTGTCCCACGTGACACCGTGGTGTGAGTCGATTCTCGGCGTGAAAAATGAGCCAGTGCAGGGCAAAGAGGTTCCTCTGGAATGGACAGACATCTGGGGGACTCTTGGAATGGTGGTACGACCATGGAGTTCCTCTCGCCTTTCCTGTTGAGAGTGCCTCCTCTTGAGATGCGACGGGAACGCCGGGAATTCTTTCCCGTTGAAAGCAGGGAAAGGATCCCTCATCTCGAGCTACGAGGGGGAAACGGGGCTCCTCTGGATGTGGGCGGGACCATCGTGCTTCCTCTTGAGTGGACACGGGTATGGCGGTGAACTTCTTGAGTTGCAGCAAGGGTGTGAAAGACCCTTTCGAAGTTCCAGAGGTTAGGTGTCATTAGTCTCCAGACGCCTCATCGGAAATAGGCCTCATCTCGCCTGGAAGGGAGAACTTCCTGGATTTTCTCGATTTGCAGCTGGTGTTCTCGAGTTACGACGGGGACCTCAGGGACCCGCCCTGGTGGCCTCAGGAGAGGCCAGTCCCCATGCGAGTTGTTAGGGGGCCTCTCGGGATTCCTCTCCCGTCGATACCGGGGCCAAAAACCTTGTGTGGAGTAAGGGCCGGAACCGAGGATTCCTCTCAGGGGCTGACATGGATCTTTGGGTACTTCTGGAGTCTCCCCAGGGGAGTCAGGCCTCGTCTCGAGTGGGGGCATGCTCGTGCGCTTTCCTTCCAGGCTTTAGCAGCAATGTCACGCTTCCCGTCGCTTGGATCAAAGGATCTGTGGTTTTCCCTCGAGGCTTTCCCTCGAGGCTTTCCCACAGGGCTGTCCCACGTGCCACCGTGGTGTGAGTCGATCCTCGGCGTGAAAGATGAGCCAGTGCAGGGCAAAGAGGTTCCTCTGGAATGGACTGAGACATCTGGGGGACTCTTGGAATGGTGGTACGACCATGGAGTTCCTCTCGCCTTTCCTGTTGAGAGTGCCTCCTCTTGAGATGCGACGGGAACGCCGGGAATTTTTTGCCGTTGAAAGCAGGGAAAGGATCCCTCATCTCGAGCTACGAGGGGGAAACGGGGCTCCTCTGGATGTGGGCGGGACCATCGTGCTTCCTCTCGAGTGGAGACGGGTATGGCGGTGAACTTCTTGAGTTGCAGCAAGGGTGTGAAAGACCCTTTCGAAGTTCCAGAGGTTAGGTGTCATTAGTCTCCAGAGGCCTCATCGGAAATAGGCCTCATCTCGCCTGGAAGGTAGAACTTCCTGGATTTTCTCGAGTTGCGGCAGGTGTTCTCGAGTTACGACGGGGACCTCAGGGACCCGCCCTGGTGGCCTCAGGAGAGGCCAGTCCCTAGGCGAGTTGCTAGGGGGCCTCTCGGGATTCCTCTCCCGTTGATACCGGGGCCAAAAACCTTGTGTGGAGTCAGGGCCGGAACCGAGGATTCCTCTCAGGGGCTGACATGGATCTTTGGGTACTTCTGGAGTCTCCCCAGGGGAGTCAGGCCTCGTCTCGAGTGGGGGCATGCACGTGCGCTTTCCTTCCAGGCTGTAGCAGCAATGTCACGCTTCCCGTCGCGTGGATCAAAGGATCTGTGGTTTTCCCTCGAGGCTTTCCCTCGAGGCTTTCCCACAGGGCTGTCCCACGTGCCACCGTGGTGTGAGTCAATCCTGGGCGTGAAAGATGAGCCAGTGCAGGGCAAAGAGGTTCCTCTGGAATGGACTGAGACATCTGGGGGACTCTTGGAATGGTGGTACGACCATGGAGTTCCTCTCGCCTTTCCTGTTGAGAGTGCCTCCTCTTGAGATGCGACGGGAACGCCGGGAATTCTTTCCCGTTGAAAGCAGGGAAAGGATCCCTCATCTCGAGCTACGAGGGGGAAACGGGGCTCCTCTGGATGTGGGCGGGACCATCGTGCTTCCTCTCTAGTGGAGACGGGTATGGTGGTGAACTTTTAGAGTTGCAGCAAGGCTGTGAAAGACCCTTTCGAAGTTCCAGAGGTAAGGTGTCATTAGTCTCCAGACGCCTCATCGGAAATAGGCCTCATCTCGCCTGGAAGGGAGAACTTCCTGGATTTTCTCGAGTTGCGGCAGGTGTTCTCGAGTTACGACGGGGACCTCAGGGACCCGCCCTGGTGGCCTCAGGAGAGGCCAGTCCCCATGCGAGTTGCTAAGGGGCCTCTCGGGATTCCTCTCCCGTCGATACCGGGGCCAAAAACCTTGTGTGGAGTCAGGGCCGGAACCGAGGATTCCTCTCAGGGGCTGACATGGATCTTTGGGTACTTCTGGAGTCTCCCCAGTGGAGTCAGGCCTCGTCTCGAGTGGGGGCATGCACGTGCGCTTTCCTTCCAGGCTGTAGCAGCAATGTCACGCTTCCCGTCGCGTGGATCAAAGGATCTGTGGTTTTCCCTCGAGGCTTTCCCTCGAGGCTTTCCCACAGGGCTGTCCCACGTGCCACCGTGGTGTGAGTCGATCCTTGGCGTGAAAGATGAGCCAGTGCAGGGCAAAGAGGTTCCTCTGGAATGGACTGAGACATCTGGGGGACTCTTGGAATGGTGGTACGACCATGGAGTTCCTCTCGCCTTTCCTGTTGAGAGTGCCTCCTCTTGAGATGCGACGGGAACGCAGGGAATTCTTTCCCGTTGAAAGCAGGGAAAGGATCCCTCATCTCGAGCTATGAGGGGGAAACGGGGCTCCTTTGGATGTGGTCGGGACCATCGTGCTTCCTCTCGAGTGGAGACGGGTATGGTGGTGAACTTCTTGAGTTGCAGCAAGGGTGTGAAAGACCCTTTCGAAGTTCCAGAGGTTAGGTGTCATTAGTCTCCAGACGCCTCATCGGAAATAGGCCTCATCTCGCCTGGAAGGGAGAACTTCCTGGATTTTCTCGAGTTGCGGCAGGTGTTCTCGAGTTACGACGGGGACCTCAGGGACCGGCCCTGGTGGCCTCAGGAGAGGCCAGTCCCCATGCGAGTTGCTAGGGGGCCTCTCGGGATTCCTCTCCCGTCGATACCGGGGCCAAAAACCTTGTGTGGAGTCAGGGCCGGAACCGAGGATTCCTCTCAGGGGCTGATATGGATCTTTGGATACTTCTGGAGTCTCGCCAGGGGAGACAGGCCTCGTTTCGTGAGGGGGCATGCACGTGCACTTTCCTTCCAGGCTGTAGCAGCAATGTCACGCTTCCCGTCGCGTGGATCAAAGGATCTGTGGTTTTCCCTCGAGGCTTTCGCTCGAGGCTTTCCCACAGGGCTGTCCCACGTGCCACCGTGGTGTGAGTCGATCCTCGGCGTGAAAGATGAGCCAGTGCAGGGCAAAGAGGTTCCTCTGGAATGGACTGAGACATCAGGGGGACTCTTGGAATGGTGGTACGACCATGGAGTTCCTCTCGCCTTTCCTGTTGAGAGTGCCTCCTCTTGAGATGCGACTGGAACGCCGGGAATTCTTTCCCGTTGAAAGCAGGGAAAGGATCCCTCATCTCGAGCTCCGAGGGGGAAACGGGGCTCCTCTGGATGTGGGCGGGACCATCGTGCTTCCTCTCGAGTGGAGACGGGTATGGCGGTGAACTTCTTGAGTTGCAGCAAGGGTGTGAAAGACCCTTTCGAAGTTCCAGAGGTTTGGTGTCATTAGTCTCCAGAGGCCTCATCGGAAATAGGCCTCATCTCGCCTGGAAGGGAGAACTTCCTGGATTTTCTCGAGTTGCGGCAGGTGTTCTCGAGTTACGACGGGGACCTCAGGGACCCGCCCTGGTGGCCTCAGGAGAGGCCAATCCCCATTCGAGTTGCTAGGGGGTCTCTCGGGATTCCTCTCCCGTCGATACCGGGGCCAAAAAGCTTGTGTGGAGTCAGGGCCGGAACCGAGGATTCCTCTCAGGGGCTGACATGAATCATTGGGTACTTCTGGAGTCTCCCCAGGGGAGTCAGGCCTCGTCTCGAGTGGGGGCATGCTCGTGCGCTTTCCTTCCAGGCTGTAGCAGCAATGTCACGCTTCCCGTCGCGTGGATCAAAGGATCTGTGGTTTTCCCTCGAGGCTTTCCCTCGAGGCTTTCCCACAGGGCTGTCCCACGTGCCACCGTGTTGTGAGTCGATCCTCGGCGTGAAAGATGAGCCAGTGCAGGGCAAAGAGGTTCCTCTGGAATGGACTGAGACATCTGGGGGACTCTTGGAATGGTGGTACGACCATGGAGTTCCTCTCGCCTTTCCTGTTGAGAGTGCCTCCTCTTGAGATGCGACGGGAACGCCGGGAATTCTTTCCCGTTGAAAGCAGGGAAAGGATCCCTCATCTCGAGCTCCGAGGGGGAAACGGGGCTCCTCTGGATGTGGGCGGGACCATCGTGCTTCCTCTCGAGTGGAGACGGGTATGGCGGTGAACTTCTTGAGTTGCAGCAAGGGTGTGAAAGACCCTTTCGAAGTTCCAGAGGTTTGGTGTCATTAGTCTCCAGAGGCCTCATCGGAAATAGGCCTCATCTCGCCTGGAAGGGAGAACTTCCTGGATTTTCTCGAGTTGCGGCAGGTGTTCTCGATTTACGACGGGGACCTCAGGGACCCGCCCTGGTGGCCTCAGGAGAGGCCAGTCCCCATGCGAGTTGCTAGGGGGCCTCTCGGGATTCCTCTCCCGTCGATACCGGGGCCAAAAACCTTGTGTGGAGTCAGGGCCGGAACCGAGGATTCCTCTCAGGGGCTGACATGGATCTTTGGGTACTCCTGGAGTCTCCCCAGGGGAGTCAGGCCTCGTCTCGAGTAGGGGCATGCACGTGCGCTTTCCTTCCAGGCTGTAGCAGCAATGTCACGCTTCCCGTCGCGTGGATCAAAGGATCTGTGGTTTTCCCTCGAGGCTTTCCCTCGAGGCTTTCCCACAGGGCTGTCCCACGTGCCACCGTGGTGAGAGTCGATCTTCGGCGTGAAAGATGAGCCAGTGCAGGGCAAAGAGGTTCCTCTGGAATGGACTGAGACATCTGGGGGACTCTTGGAATGGTGGTACGACCATGGAGTTCCTCTCGCCTTTCCTGTTGAGAGTGCCTCCTCTTGAGATGCGACGGGAACGCAGGGAATTCTTTCCCGTTGAAAGCAGGGAAAGGATCCCTCATCTCGAGCTATGAGGGGGAAACGGGGCTCCTTTGGATGTGGTCGGGACCATCGTGCTTCCTCTCGAGTGGAGACGGGTATGGTGGTGAACTTCTTGAGTTGCAGCAAGGGTGTGAAAGACCCTTTCGAAGTTCCAGAGGTTAGGTGTCATTAGTCTCCAGACGCCTCATCGGAAATAGGCCTCATCTCGCCTGGAAGGGAGAACTTCCTGGATTTTCTCGAGTTGCGGCAGGTGTTCTCGAGTTACGACGGGGACCTCAGGGACCGGCCCTGGTGGCCTCAGGAGAGGCCAGTCCCCATGCGAGTTGCTAGGGGGCCTCTCGGGATTCCTCTCCCGTCGATACCGGGGCCAAAAACCTTGTGTGGAGTCAGGGCCGGAACCGAGGATTCCTCTCAGGGGCTGATATGGATCTTTGGATACTTCTGGAGTCTCGCCAGGGGAGACAGGCCTCGTTTCGTGAGGGGGCATGCACGTGCACTTTCCTTCCAGGCTGTAGCAGCAATGTCACGCTTCCCGTCGCGTGGATCAAAGGATCTGTGGTTTTCCCTCGAGGCTTTCGCTCGAGGCTTTCCCACAGGGCTGTCCCACGTGCCACCGTGGTGTGAGTCGATCCTCGGCGTGAAAGATGAGCCAGTGCAGGGCAAAGAGGTTCCTCTGGAATGGACTGAGACATCAGGGGGACTCTTGGAATGGTGGTACGACCATGGAGTTCCTCTCGCCTTTCCTGTTGAGAGTGCCTCCTCTTGAGATGCGACTGGAACGCCGGGAATTCTTTCCCGTTGAAAGCAGGGAAAGGATCCCTCATCTCGAGCTCCGAGGGGGAAACGGGGCTCCTCTGGATGTGGGCGGGACCATCGTGCTTCCTCTCGAGTGGAGACGGGTATGGCGGTGAACTTCTTGAGTTGCAGCAAGGGTGTGAAAGACCCTTTCGAAGTTCCAGAGGTTTGGTGTCATTAGTCTCCAGAGGCCTCATCGGAAATAGGCCTCATCTCGCCTGGAAGGGAGAACTTCCTGGATTTTCTCGAGTTGCGGCAGGTGTTCTCGAGTTACGACGGGGACCTCAGGGACCCGCCCTGGTGGCCTCAGGAGAGGCCAATCCCCATTCGAGTTGCTAGGGGGTCTCTCGGGATTCCTCTCCCGTCGATACCGGGGCCAAAAAGCTTGTGTGGAGTCAGGGCCGGAACCGAGGATTCCTCTCAGGGGCTGACATGAATCATTGGGTACTTCTGGAGTCTCCCCAGGGGAGTCAGGCCTCGTCTCGAGTGGGGGCATGCTCGTGCGCTTTCCGTCCAGGCTGTAGCAGCAATGTCACGCTTCCCGTCGCGTGGATCAAAGGATCTGTGGTTTTCCCTCGAGGCTTTCCCTCGAGGCTTTCCCACAGGGCTGTCCCACGTGCCACCGTGTTGTGAGTCGATCCTCGGCGTGAAAGATGAGCCAGTGCAGGGCAAAGAGGTTCCTCTGGAATGGACTGAGACATCTGGGGGACTCTTGGAATGGTGGTACGACCATGGAGTTCCTCTCGCCTTTCCTGTTGAGAGTGCCTCCTCTTGAGATGCGACGGGAACGCCGGGAATTCTTTCCCGTTGAAAGCAGGGAAAGGATCCCTCATCTCGAGCTCCGAGGGGGAAACGGGGCTCCTCTGGATGTGGGCGGGACCATCGTGCTTCCTCTCGAGTGGAGACGGGTATGGCGGTGAACTTCTTGAGTTGCAGCAAGGGTGTGAAAGACCCTTTCGAAGTTCCAGAGGTTTGGTGTCATTAGTCTCCAGAGGCCTCATCGGAAATAGGCCTCATCTCGCCTGGAAGGGAGAACTTCCTGGATTTTCTCGAGTTGCGGCAGGTGTTCTCGATTTACGACGGGGACCTCAGGGACCCGCCCTGGTGGCCTCAGGAGAGGCCAGTCCCCATGCGAGTTGCTAGGGGGCCTCTCGGGATTCCTCTCCCGTCGATACCGGGGCCAAAAACCTTGTGTGGAGTCAGGGCCGGAACCGAGGATTCCTCTCAGGGGCTGACATGGATCTTTGGGTACTCCTGGAGTCTCCCCAGGGGAGTCAGGCCTCGTCTCGAGTAGGGGCATGCACGTGCGCTTTCCTTCCAGGCTGTAGCAGCAATGTCACGCTTCCCGTCGCGTGGATCAAAGGATCTGTGGTTTTCCCTCGAGGCTTTCCCTCGAGGCTTTCCCACAGGGCTGTCCCACGTGCCACCGTGGTGAGAGTCGATCCTCGGCGTGAAAGATGAGCCAGTGCAGGGCAAAGAGGTTCCTCTGGAATGGACTGAGACATCTGGGGGACTCTTGGAATGGTGGTACGACCATGGAGTTCCTCTCGCCTTTCCTGTTGAGAGTGCCTCCTCTTGAGATGCGACGGGAACGCAGGGAATTCTTTCCCGTTGAAAGCAGGGAAAGGATCCCTCATCTCGAGCTACGAGGGGGAAACGGGGCTCCTTTGGATGTTGTCGGGACCATCGTGCTTCCTCTCGAGTGGAGACGGGTATGGTGGTGAACTTCTTGAGTTGCAGCAAGGGTGTGAAAGACCCTTTCGAAGTTCCAGAGGTTAGGTGTCATTAGTCTCCAGACGCCTCATCGGAAATAGGCCTCATCTCGCCTGGAAGGGAGAACTTCCTGGATTTTCTCGAGTTGCGGCAGGTGTTCTCGAGTTACGACGGGGACCTCAGGGACCGGCCCTGGTGGCCTCAGGAGAGGCCAGTCCCCATGCGAGTTGCTAGGGGGCCTCTCGGGATTCCTCTCCCGTCGATACCGGGGCCAAAAACCTTGTGTGGAGTCAGGGCCGGAACCGAGGATTCCTCTCAGGGGCTGATATGGATCTTTGGATACTTCTGGAGTCTCGCCAGGGGAGACAGGCCTCGTTTCGTGAGGGGGCATGCACGTGCACTTTCCTTCCAGGCTGTAGCAGCAATGTCACGCTTCCCGTCGCGTGGATCAAAGGATCTGTGGTTTTCCCTCGAGGCTTTCGCTCGAGGCTTTCCCACAGGGCTGTCCCACGTGCCACCGTGGTGTGAGTCGATCCTCGGCGTGAAAGATGAGCCAGTGCAGGGCAAAGAGGTTCCTCTGGAATGGACTGAGACATCTGGGGGACTCTTGGAATGGTGGTACGACCATGGAGTTCCTCTCGCCTTTCCTGTTGAGAGTGCCTCCTCTTGAGATGCGACTGGAACGCCGGGAATTCTTTCCCGTTGAAAGCAGGGAAAGGATCCCTCATCTCGAGCTCCGAGGGGGAAACGGGGCTCCTCTGGATGTGGGCGGGACCATCGTGCTTCCTCTCGAGTGGAGACGGGTATGGCGGTGAACTTCTTGAGTTGCAGCAAGGGTGTGAAAGACCCTGTCGAAGTTCCAGAGGTTTGGTGTCATTAGTCTCCAGAGGCCTCATCGGAAATAGGCCTCATCTCGCCTGGAAGGGAGAACTTCCTGGATTTTCTCAAGTTGCGGCAGGTGTTCTCGAGTTACGACGGGGACCTCAGGGACCCGCCCTGGTGGCCTCAGGAGAGGCCAGTCCCCATGCGAGTTGCTAGGGGGTCTCTCGGGATTCCTCTCCCGTCGATACCGGGGACAAAAAGCTTGTGTGGAGTCAGGGCCGGAACCGAGGATTCCTCTCAGGGGCTGACATGGATCTTTGGGTACTTCTGGAGTCTCCCCAGGGGAGTCAGGCCTCGTCTCGAGTGGGGGCATGCTCGTGCGCTTTCCTTCCAGGCTGTAGCAGCAATGTCACGCTTCCCGTCGCGTGGATCAAAGGATCTGTGGTTTTCCCTCGAGGCTTTCCCTCGAGGCTTTCCCACAGGGCTGTCCCACGTGCCACCGTGGTGTGAGTCGATCCTCGGCGTGAAAGATGAGCCAGTGCAGGGCAAAGAGGTTCCTCTGGAATGGACTGAGACATCTGGGGGACTCTTGGAATGGTGGTACGACCATGGAGTTCCTCTCGCCTTTCCTGTTGAGAGTGCCTCCTCTTGAGATGCGACGGGAACGCAGGGAATTCTTTCCCGTTGAAAGCAGGGAAAGGATCCCTCATCTCGAGCTACGAGGGGGAAACGGGGCTCCTTTGGATGTTGTCGGGACCATCGTGCTTCCTCTCGAGTGGAGACGGGTATGGTGGTGAACTTCTTGAGTTGCAGCAAGGGTGTGAAAGACCCTTTCGAAGTTCCAGAGGTTAGGTGTCATTAGTCTCCAGACGCCTCATCGGAAATAGGCCTCATCTCGCCTGGAAGGGAGAACTTCCTGGATTTTCTCGAGTTGCGGCAGGTGTTCTCGAGTTACGACGGGGACCTCAGGGACCGGCCCTGGTGGCCTCAGGAGAGGCCAGTCCCCATGCGAGTTGCTAGGGGGCCTCTCGGGATTCCTCTCCCGTCGATACCGGGGCCAAAAACCTTGTGTGGAGTCAGGGCCGGAACCGAGGATTCCTCTCAGGGGCTGATATGGATCTTTGGATACTTCTGGAGTCTCGCCAGGGGAGACAGGCCTCGTTTCGTGAGGGGGCATGCACGTGCACTTTCCTTCCAGGCTGTAGCAGCAATGTCACGCTTCCCGTCGCGTGGATCAAATGATGTGTGGTTTTCCCTAGAGGCTTTCCCACAGGGCTGTCCCACGTGCCACCGTGGTGTGAGTCGATCCTCGGCGTGAAAGATGAGCCAGTGCAGGGCAAAGAGGTTCCTCTGGAATGGACTGAGACATCTGGGGGACTCTTGGAATGGTGGTACGACCATGGAGTTCCTCTCGCCTTTCCTGTTGAGAGTGCCTCCTCTTGAGATGCGACGGGAACGCCGGGAATTCTTTCCCGTTGAAAGCAGGGAAAGGATCCCTCATCTCGAGCTCCGAGGGGGAAACGGGGCTCCTTTGGATGTGGTCGGGACCATCGTGCTTCCTCTCGAGTGGAGACGGGTATGGTGGTGAACTTCTTGAGTTGCAGCAAGGGTGTGAAAGACCCTTTCGAAATTCCAGAGGTTAGGTGTCATTAGTCTCCAGACGCCTCATCGGAAATAGGCCTCATCTCGCCTGGAAGGGAGAACTTCCTGGATTTTCTCGAGTTGCGGCAGGTGTTCTCGAGTTACGACGGGGACCTCAGGGACCGGCCATCGTGGCCTCAGGAGAGGCCAGTCCCCATGCGAGTTGCTAGGGGGCCTCTCGGGATTCCTCTCCCGTCGATACCGGGGCCAAAAACCTTCTGGGGAGTCAGGGCCGGAATCGAGGATTCCTCTCAGGGGCTGATATGGATCTTTGGATACTTCTGGAGTCTCGCCAGGGGAGACAGGCCTCGTTTCGTGAGGGGGCATGCACGTGCACTTTCCTTCCAGGCTTTAGCAGCAATGTCACGCTTCCCGTGGCGTGGATCAAAGGATCTGTGGTTTTCCCTCGAGGCTTTCCCTCGAGGCTTTCCCACAGGGCTGTACCACGTGCCACCGTGGTGTGAGTCGATCCTCGGCGTGAAAGATGAGCCAGTGCAGGGCAAAGAGGTTCCTCTGGAATGGACTGAGACATCTGGGGGACTCTTGGAATGGTGGTACGACCATGGAGTTCCTCTCGCCTTTCCTGTTGAGACTGCCTCCTCTTGAGATGCGACGGGAACGCCGGGAATTCTTTCCCGTTGAAACCAGGGAAAGGATCCCTCATCTCGAGCTACGAGGGGGAAACGGGGCTCCTCTGGATGTGGGCGGGACCATCGTGCTTCCTCTCGAGTGGAGACGGGTATGGCGGTGAACTTCTTGAGTCGCAGCAAGGGTGTGAAAGACCCTTTCGAAGTTCCAGAGGTTAGGTGTCATTAGTCTCCAGACGCCTCATCGGAAATAGGCCTCATCTCGCCTGGAAGGGAGAACTTCCTGGATTTTCTCGAGTTGCGGCAGGTGTTCTCGAGTTACGACACGGACCTCAGGGACCCGCCTTGGTGGCCTCAGGAGAGGCCAGTCCCCATGCGAGTTGCTAGGGGGCCTCTCGGGATTCCTCTCCCGTCGATACCGGGGCCAAAAACCTTGTGTGGAGTCAGGGCCGGAACCGAGGATGCCTCTCAGGGGCTGACATGGATCTTTGGGTACTTCTGGAGTCTCCCCAGGGGAGTCAGGCCTCGTCTCGAGTGGGGGCATGCACGTGCGCTTTCCTTCCAGGCTGTAGCAGCAATGTCTCGCTTCCCGTCGCGTGGATCAAAGGATCTGTGGTTTTCCCTCGAGGCTTTCCCTCGAGGCTTTCCCACAGGGCTGTCCCACGTGGCACCGTGGTGTGAGTCGATCCTCGGCGTGAAAGATGAGCCAGTGCAGGGCAAAGAGGTTCCTCTGGAATGGACTGAGACATCTGGGGGACTCTTGGAATGGTGGTACGACCATGGAGTTCCTCTCGCCTTTCCTGTTGAGAGTGCCTCCTCTTGAGATGCGACGGGAACGCCGGGAATTCTTTCCCGTTGAAAGCAGGGAAAGGATCCCTCATCTCGAGCTCCGAGGGGGAAACGGGGCTCCTCAGGATGTGGGCGGGACCATCGTGCTTCCTCTCGAGTGGAGACGGGTATGGCGGTGAACTTCTTGAGTTGCAGCAAGGGTGTGAAAGACCCTTTCGAAGTTCCAGAGGTTTGGTGTCATTAGTCTCCAGAGGCCTCATCGGAAATAGGCCTCATCTCGCCTGGAAGGGAGAACTTCCTGGATTTTCTCGAGTTGCGGCAGGTGTTCTCGAGTTACGACGGGGACCTCAGGGACCCGCCCTGGTGGCCTCAGGAGAGGCCAGTCCCCATGCGAGTTGCTAGGGGGTCTCTCGGGATTCCTCTCCCATCGATACCGGGGCCAAAAAGCTTGTGTGGAGTCAGGGCCGGAACCGAGGATTCCTCTCAGGGGCTGACATGGATCTTTGGGTACTTCTGGAGTCTCCCCAGGGGAGTCAGGCCTCGTCTCGAGTGGGGGCATGCTCGTGCGCTTTCCTTCCAGGCTGTAGCAGCAATGTCACGCTTCCCGTCGCGTGGATCAAAGGATCTGTGGTTTTCCCTCGAGGCTTTCCCTCGACGCTTTCCCACAGGGCTGTCCCACGTGCCACCGTGTTGTGAGTCGATCCTCGGCGTGAAAGATGAGCCAGTGCAGGGCAAAGAGGTTCCTCTGGAATGGACTGAGACATCTGGGGAACTCTTGGAATGGTGGTACGACCATGGAGTTCCTCTCGCCTTTCCTGTTGAGAGTGCCTCCTCTTGAGATGCGACGGGAACGCCGGGAATTCTTTCCCGTTGAAAGCAGGGAAAGGATCCCTCATCTCGAGCTACGAGGGGGAAACGGGGATCCTCTGGATGTGGGCGGGACCATCGTGCTTCCTCTCGAGTGGAGACGGGTATGGCGGTGAACTTCTTGAGTTGCAGCAAGGGTGTGAAAGACCTTTTCGAAGTTCCAGAGGTTTGGTGTCATTAGTCTCCAGAGGCCTCATCGGAAATAGGCCTCATCTCGCCTGGAAGGGAGAACTTCCTGGATTTTCTCGAGTTGCGGCAGGTGTTCTCGAGTTACGACGGGGACCTCAGGGACCCGCCCTGGTGGCCTCAGGAGAGGCCAGTCCCCATGCGAGTTGCTAGGGGGCCTCTCGGGATTCCTCTCCCGTCGATACCGGGGCCAAAAACATTGTGTGGAGTCAGGGCCGGAACCGAGGATTCCTCTCAGGGGCTGACATGGATCATTGGGTACTTCTGGAGTCTCCCCAGGGGAGTCAGGCCTCGTCTCGAGTAGGGGCATGCACGTGCGCTTTCCTTCCAGGCTGTAGCAGCAATGTCACGCTTCCCGTCGCGTGGATCAAAGGATCTGTGGTTTTCCCTCGAGGCTTTCCCTCGAGGCTTTCCCACAGGGCTGTCCCACGTGCCACCGTGGTGTGTGTCGATCCTCGGCGTGAAAGATGAGCCAGTGCAGGGCAAAGAGGTTCCTCTGGAATGGACTGAGACATCTGGGGGACTCTTGGAATGGTGGTACGACCATGGAGTTCCTCTCGCCTTTCCTGTTGAGAGTGCCTCCTCTTGAGATGCGACGGGAACGCAGGGAATTCTTTCCCGTTGAAAGCAGGGAAAGGATCCCTCATCTCGAGCTACGAGGGTGAAACGGGGCTCCTTTGGATGTTGTCGGGACCATCGTGCTTCCTCTCGAGTGGAGACGGGTATGGTGGTGAACTTCTTGAGTTGCAGCAAGGGTGTGAAAGACCCTTTCGAAGTTCCAGAGGTTAGGTGTCATTAGTCTCCAGACGCCTCATCGGAAATAGGCCTCATCTCGCCTGGAAGGGAGAACTTCCTGGATTTTCTCGAGTTGCGGCAGGTATTCTCGAGTTACAACGGGGACCTCAGGGACCGGCCCTGGTGGCCTCAGGAGAGGCCAGTCCCCATGCGAGTTGCTAGGGGCCCTCTCGGGATTCCTCTCCCGTCGATACCGGGGCCAAAAACCTTGTGTGGAGTCAGGGCCGGAACCGAGGATTCCTCTCAGGGGCTGATATGGATCTTTGGATACTTCTGGAGTCTCGCCAGGGGAGACAGGCCTCGTTTCGTGAGGGGGCATGCACGTGCACTTTCCTTCCAGGCTGTAGCAGCAATGTCACGCTTCCCGTCGCGTGGATCAAAGGATCTGTGGTTTTCCCTCGAGGCTTTCCCACAGGGCTGTCCCACGTGCCACCGTGGTGTGAGTCGATCCTCGGCGTGAAAGATTAGCCAGTGCAGGGCAAAGAGGTTCCTCTGGAATGGACTGAGACATCTGGGGGACTCTTGGAATGGTGGTACGACCATGGAGTTCCTCTCGCCTTTCCTGTTGAGAGTGCCTCCTCTTGAGATGCGACGGGAACGCCGGGAATTCTTTCCCGTTGAAACCAGGGAAAGGATCCCTCATCTCGAGCTACGAGGGGGAAACGGGGCTCCTCTGGATGTGGGCGGGACCATCGTGCTTCCTCTCTAGTGGAGACGGGTATGGCGGTGAACTGCTTGAGTTGCAGCAAGGGTGTGAAAGACCCTTTCGAAGTTCCAGAGGTTTGGTGTCATTAGTCTCCAGAGGCCTCATCGGAAATAGGCCTCATCTCGCCTGGAAGGTAGAACTTCCTGGATTTCCTCGAGTTGCGGCAGGTGTTCTCGAGTTACGACGGGGACCTCAGGGACCCGCCCTGGTGGCCTCCGGAGAGGCCAGTCCCCATGCGAGTTGCTAGGGGGCCTCTCGGGATTCCTCTCCCGTCGATACCGGGGCCAAAAACCTTGTGTGGAGTCAGGGCCGGAACCGAGGATTCCTCTCAGGGGCTGACATGGATCTTTGCGTACTTCTGGAGTCTCCCCAGTGGAGTCAGGCCTCGTCTCGAGTGGGGGCATGCACGTGCGCTTTCCTTCCAGGCTGTAGCAGCAATGTCACGCTTCCCGTCGCGTGGATCAAAGGATCTGTGGTTTTCCCTCGAGGCTTTCCCTCGAGGCTTTCCCACAGGGCTGTCCCACGTGCCACCGTAGTGTGAGTCGATCCTCGGCGTGAAAGATGAGCCAGTGCAGGGCAAAGAGGTTCCTCTGGAATGGACTGAGACATCTGGGGGACTCTTGGAATGGTGGTACGACCATGGAGTTCCTCTCGCCTTTCCTGTTGAGAGTGCCTCCTCTTGAGATGCGACGGGAACGCAGGGAATTCTTTCCCGTTGAAAGCATGGAAAGGATCCCTCATCTCGAGCTACGAGGGGGAAACGGGGCTCCTTTGGATGTGGTCGGGACCATCGTGCTTCCTCTCGAGTGGAGACGGGTATGGTGGTGAACTTCTTGAGTTGCAGCAAGGGTGTGAAAGACCCTTTCGAAGTTCCAGAGGTTAGGTGTCATTAGTCTCCAGACGCCTCATCGGAAATAGGCCTCATCTCGCCTGGAAGGGAGAACTTCCTGGATTTTCTCGAGTTGCGGCAGGTGTTCTCGAGTTACGACGGGGACCTCAGGGACCGGCCTTGGTGGCCTCAGGAGAGGCCAGTCCCCATGCGAGGTGCTAGGGGGCCTCTCGGGATTCCTCTCCCGTCGATACCGGGGCCAAAAAGCTTGTGTGGAGTCAGGGCCGGAACCGAGGATTCCTCTCAGGGGCTGACATGGATCTTTGGGTACTTCTGGAGTCTCCCCAGGGGAGTCAGGCCTCGTCTCGAGTGGGGGCATGCACGTGCGCTTTCCTTCCAGGCTGTAGCAGCAATGTCATGCTTCCCGTCGCGTGCATCAAAGGATCTGTGGTTTTCCCTCGAGGCTTTCCCTCGAGGCTTTCCCACAGGGCTGTCCCACGTGCCACCGTGTTGTGAGTCGATCCTCGGCGTGAAAGATGAGCCAGTGCAGGGCAAAGAGGTTCCTCTGGAATGGACTGAGACATCTGGGGGACTCTTGGAATGGTGGTACGACCATGGAGTTCCTCTCGCCTTTCCTGTTGAGAGTGCCTCCTCTTGAGATGCGACGGGAACGCCGGGAATTCTTTCCCGTTGTAAGCAGGGAAAGGATCCCTCATCTCGAGCTCCGAGGGGGAAACGGGGCTCCTTTGCATGTGGTCGGGACCATCGTGCTTCCTCTCGAGTGGAGACGGGTATGGTGGTGAACTTCTTGAGTTGCAGCAAGGGTGTGAAAGACCCTTTCGAAGTTCCAGAGGTTAGGTGTCATTAGTCTCCAGACGCCTCATCGGAAATAGGCCTCATCTCGCCTGGAAGGGAGAACTTCCTGGATTTTCTCGAGTTGCGGCAGGTGTTCTCGAGTTACGACGGGGACCTCAGGGACCGGCCCTCGTGGCCTCAGGAGAGGCCAGTCCCCATGCGAGTTGCTAGGGGGCCTCTCGGGATTCCTCTCCCGTCGATACCGGGGCCAAAAACCTTCTGTGGAGTCAGGGCCGGAAACGAGCATTCCTCTCAGGGGCTGATATGGATCTTTGGATACTTCTGGAGTCTCGCCAGGGGAGACAGGCCTCGTTTCGTGAGGGGGCATGCACGTGCACTTTCCTTCCAGGCTTTAGCAGCAATGTCACGCTTCCCGTGGCGTGGATCAAAGGATCTGTGGTTTTCCCTCGAGGCTTTCCCTCGAGGCTTTCCCACAGGGCTGTCCCACGTGCCACCGTGGTGTGAGTCGATCCTCGGCGTGAAAGATGAGCCAGTGCAGGGCAAAGAGGTTCCTCTGGAATGGACTGAGACATCTGGGGGACTCTTGGAATGGTGGTACGACCATGGAGTTCCTCTCGACTTTCCTGTTGAGACTGCCTCCTCTTGAGATGCGACGGGAACGCCGGGAATTCTTTCCCGTTTAAAGCAGGGAAAGGATCCCTCATCTCGAGCTACGAGGGGGAAACGGGGCTCCTCTGGATGTGGGCGGGACCATCGTGCTTCCTCTCGAGTGGAGACGGGTATGGTGGTGAACTTCTTGAGTTGCAGCAAGGGTGTGAAAGACCCTTTCGAAGTTCCAGAGGTTAGGTGTCATTAGTCTCCAGACGCCTCATCGGAAATAGGCCTCATCTCGCCTGGAAGGGAGAACTTCCTGGATTTTCTCGAGTTGCGGCAGGTGTTCTCGAGTTACGAAGGGGACCTCAGGGACCGGCCCTGGTGGCCTCAGGAGAGGCCAGTCCCCATGCGAGTTGCTAGGGGGCCTCTCGGGATTCCTCTCCCGTCGATACCGGGGCCAAAAACCTTGTGTGGAGTCAGGGCCGGAACCGAGGATTCCTCTCAGGGGCTGATATGGATCTTTGGATACTTCTGGAGTCTCGCCAGGGGAGACAGGCCTCGTTTCGTGAGGGGGCATGCACGTGCACTTTCCTTCCAGGCTGTAGCAGCAATGTCACGCTTCCCGTCGCGTGGATCAAATGATGTGTGGTTTTCCCTAGAGGCTTTCCCACAGGGCTGTCCCACGTGCCACCGTGGTGTGAGTCGATCCTCGGCGTGAAAGATGAGCCAGTGCAGGGCAAAGAGGTTCCTCTGGAATGGACTGAGACATCTGGGGGACTCTTGGAATGGTGGTACGACCATGGAGTTCCTCTCGCCTTTCCTGTTGAGAGTGCCTCCTCTTGAGATGCGACGGGAACGCCGGGAATTTTTTCCCGTTGAAAGCAGGGAAAGGATCCCTCATCTCGAGCTACGAGGGGGAAACGGGGCTCCTCTGGATGTGGGCGGGACCATCGTGCTTTCTCTCGAGTGGAGACGGGTATGGCGGTGAACTTCTTGAGTTGCAGCAAGGGTGTGAAAGACCCTTTCGAAGTTCCAGAGGTTAGGTGTCATTAGTCTCCAGACGCCTCATCGGAAATAGGCCTCATCTCGCCTGGAAGGGAGAACTTCCTGGATTTTCTCGAGTTGCGGCAGGTGTTGTCGAGTTACGACGGGGACCTCAGGGACCCGCCCTGGTGGCCTCAGGAGAGGCCAGTCCCCATGCGAGTTGCTAAGGGGCCTCTCGGGATTCCTCTCCCGTCGATACCGGGGCCAAAAACTTGTGTGCAGTCAGGACCGGAACCGAGGATTCCTCTCAGGGGCAGACATGGATCTTTGGGTACTTCTGGAGTCTCCCCAGGGGAGTCAGGCCTCGTCTCGAGTGGGGGCATGCACGTGCGCTTTCCTTCCAGGCTGTAGCAGCAATGTCACGCTTCCCGTCGCGTGGATCAAAGGATCTGTGGTTTTCCCTCGAGGCTTTCCCACAGGGCTGTCCCACGTGCCACCGTGGTGTGAGTCGATCCTCGGCGTGAAAGATGAGCCAGTGCAGGGCAAAGAGGTTCCTCTGGAATGGACTGAGACATCTGGGGGACTCTTGGAATGGTGGTACGACCATGGAGTTCCTCTCGCCTTTCCTGTTGAGAGTGCCTCCTCTTGAGATGCGACGGGAACGCCGGGAATTCTTTCCCGTTGAAACCAGGGAAAGGATCCCTCATCTCGAGCTACGAGGGGGAAACGGGGCTCCTCTGGATGTGGGCGGAACCATCGTGCTTCCTCTCGAGTGGAGACGGGTATGGCGGTGAACTGCTTGAGTTGCAGCAAGGGTGTGAAAGACCCTTTCGAAGTTCCAGAGGTTTGGTGTCATTAGTCTCCAGAGGCCTCATCGGAAATAGGCCTCATCTCGCCTGGAAGGGAGAACTTCCTGGATTTTCTCGAGTTGCGGCAGGTGTTCTCGAGTTACGACGGGGACCTCAGGGACCCGCCCTGGTGGCCTCCGGAGAGGCCAGTCCCCATGCGAGTTGCTAGGGGGCCTCTCGGGATTCCTCTCCCGTCGATACCGGGGCCAAAAACCTTGTGTGGAGTCAGGGCCGGAACCGAGGATTCCTCTCAGGGGCTGACATGGATCTTTGGGTACTTCTGGGGTCTCCCCAGTGGAGTCAGGCCTCGTCTCGAGTGGGGGCATGCACGTGCGCTTTCCTTCCAGGCTATAGCAGCAATGTCACGCTTCCCGTCGCGTGGATCAAAGGATCTGTGGTTTTCCCTCGAGGCTTTCCCTCGAGGCTTTCCCACAGGGCTCTCCCACGTGCCACCGTGGTGTGAGTCGATCCTCGGCGTGAAAGATGAGCCAGTGCAGGGCAAAGAGGTTCCTCTGGAATGGACTGAGACATCTGGGGGACTCTTGGAATGGTGGTACGACCATGGAGTTCCTCTCGCCTTTCCTGTTGAGAGTGCCTCCTCTTGAGATGCGACGGGAACGCAGGGAATTCTTTCCCGTTGAAAGCATGGAAAGGATCCCTCATCTCGAGCTACGAGGGGGAAACGGGGCTCCTTTCGATGTGGTCGGGACCATCGTGCTTCCTCTCGAGTGGAGACGGGTATGGTGGTGAACTTCTTGAGTTGAAGCAAGGGTGTGAAAGACCCTTTCGAAGTTCCAGAGGTTAGGTGTCATTAGTCTCCAGACGCCTCATCGGAAATAGGCCTCATCTCGCCTGGAAGGGAGAACTTCCTGGATTTTCTCGAGTTGCGGCAGGTGTTCTCGAGTTACGACGGGGACCTCAGGGACCGGCCCTGGTGGCCTCAGGAGAGGCCAGTCCCCATGCGAGTTGCTAGGGGGCCTCTCGGGATTCCTCTCCCATCGATACCGGGGCCAAAAAGCTTGTGTGGAGTCAGGGCCGGAACCGAGGATTCCTCTCAGGGGCTGACATGGATCTTTGGGTACTTCTGGAGTCTCCCCAGGGGAGTCAGGCCTCGTCTCGAGTGGGAGCATGCACGTGCGCTTTCCTTCCAGGCTGTAGCAGCAATGTCACGCTTCCCGTCGCGTGCATCAAAGGATCTGTGGTTTTCCCTCGAGGCTTTCCCTCGAGGCTTTCCCACAGGGCTGTCCCACGTGCCACCGTGTTGTGAGTCGATCCTCGGCGTGAAAGATGAGCCAGTGCAGGGCAAAGAGGTTCCTCTGGAATGGACTGAGACATCTGGGGGACTCTTGGAATGGTGGTACGACCATGGAGTTCCTCTCGCCTTTCCTGTTGAGAGTGCCTCCTCTTGAGATGCGACGGGAACGCCGGGAATTCTTTCCCGTTGAAAGCAGGGAAAGGATCCCTCATCTCGAGCTCCGAGGGGGAAACGGGGCTCCTTTGGATGTGGTCGGGACCATCGTGCTTCCTCTCGAGTGGAGACGGGTATGGTGGTGAACTTCTTGAGTTGCAGCAAGGGTGTGAAAGACCCTTTCGAAATTCCAGAGGTTAGGTGTCATTAGTCTCCAGACGCCTCATCGGAAATAGGCCTCATCTCGCCTGGAAGGGAGAACTTCCTGGATTTTCTCGAGTTGCGGCAGGTGTTCTCGAGTTACGACGGGGACCTCAGGGACCGGCCATCGTGGCCTCAGGAGAGGCCAGTCCCCATGCGAGTTGCTAGGGGGCCTCTCGGGATTCCTCTCCCGTCGATACCGGGGCCAAAAACCTTCTGGGGAGTCAGGGCCGGAATCGAGGATTCCTCTCAGGGGCTGATATGGATCTTTGGATACTTCTGGAGTCTCGCCAGGGGAGACAGGCCTCGTTTCGTGAGGGGGCATGCACGTGCACTTTCCTTCCAGGCTTTAGCAGCAATGTCACGCTTCCCGTGGCGTGGATCAAAGGATCTGTGGTTTTCCCTCGAGGCTTTCCCTCGAGGCTTTCCCACAGGGCTGTACCACGTGCCACCGTGGTGTGAGTCGATCCTCGGCGTGAAAGATGAGCCAGTGCAGGGCAAAGAGGTTCCTCTGGAATGGACTGAGACATCTGGGGGACTCTTGGAATGGTGGTACGACCATGGAGTTCCTCTCGCCTTTCCTGTTGAGACTGCCTCCTCTTGAGATGCGACGGGAACACCGGGAATTCTTTCCCGTTGAAACCAGGGAAAGGATCCCTCATCTCGAGCTACGAGGGGGAAACGGGGCTCCTCTGGATGTGGGCGGGACCATCGTGCTTCCTCTCGAGTGGAGACGGGTATGGCGGTGAACTTCTTGAGTCGCAGCAAGGGTGTGAAAGACCCTTTCGAAGTTCCAGAGGTTAGGTGTCATTAGTCTCCAGACGCCTCATCGGAAATAGGCCTCATCTCGCCTGGAAGGGAGAACTTCCTGGATTTTCTCGAGTTGCGGCAGGTATTCTCGAGTTACAACGGGGACCTCAGGGACCGGCCCTGGTGGCCTCAGGAGAGGCCAGTCCCCATGCGAGTTGCTAGGGGCCCTCTCGGGATTCCTCTCCCGTCGATACCGGGGCCAAAAACCTTGTGTGGAGTCAGGGCCGGAACCGAGGATTCCTCTCAGGGGCTGATATGGATCTTTGGATACTTCTGGAGTCTCGCCAGGGGAGACAGGCCTCGTTTCGTGAGGGGGCATGCACGTGCACTTTCCTTCCAGGCTGTAGCAGCAATGTCACGCTTCCCGTCGCGTGGATCAAAGGATCTGTGGTTTTCCCTCGAGGCTTTCCCACAGGGCTGTCCCACGTGCCACCGTGGTGTGAGTCGATCCTCGGCGTGAAAGATTAGCCAGTGCAGGGCAAAGAGGTTCCTCTGGAATGGACTGAGACATCTGGGGGACTCTTGGAATGGTGGTACGACCATGGAGTTCCTCTCGCCTTTCCTGTTGAGAGTGCCTCCTCTTGAGATGCGACGGGAACGCCGGGAATTCTTTCCCGTTGAAACCAGGGAAAGGATCCCTCATCTCGAGCTACAAGGGGGAAACGGGGCTCCTCTGGATGTGGGCGGGACCATCGTGCTTCCTCTCTAGTGGAGACGGGTATGGCGGTGAACTGCTTGAGTTGCAGCAAGGGTGTGAAAGACCCTTTCGAAGTTCCAGAGGTTTGGTGTCATTAGTCTCCAGAGGCCTCATCGGAAATAGGCCTCATCTCGCCTGGAAGGTAGAACTTCCTGGATTTCCTCGAGTTGCGGCAGGTGTTCTCGAGTTACGACGGGGACCTCAGGGACCCGCCCTGGTGGCCTCCGGAGAGGCCAGTCCCCATGCGAGTTGCTAGGGGGCCTCTCGGGATTCCTCTCCCGTCGATACCGGGGCCAAAAACCTTGTGTGGAGTCAGGGCCGGAACCGAGGATTCCTCTCAGGGGCTGACATGGATCTTTGCGTACTTCTGGAGTCTCCCCAGTGGAGTCAGGCCTCGTCTCGAGTGGGGGCATGCACGTGCGCTTTCCTTCCAGGCTGTAGCAGCAATGTCACGCTTCCCGTCGCGTGGATCAAAGGATCTGTGGTTTTCCCTCGAGGCTTTCCCTCGAGGCTTTCCCACAGGGCTGTCCCACGTGCCACCGTAGTGTGAGTCGATCCTCGGCGTGAAAGATGAGCCAGTGCAGGGCAAAGAGGTTCCTCTGGAATGGACTGAGACATCTGGGGGACTCTTGGAATGGTGGTACGACCATGGAGTTCCTCTCGCCTTTCCTGTTGAGAGTGCCTCCTCTTGAGATGCGACGGGAACGCAGGGAATTCTTTCCCGTTGAAAGCATGGAAAGGATCCCTCATCTCGAGCTACGAGGGGGAAACGGGGCTCCTTTGGATGTGGTCGGGACCATCGTGCTTCCTCTCGAGTGGAGACGGGTATGGTGGTGAACTTCTTGAGTTGCAGCAAGGGTGTGAAAGACCCTTTCGAAGTTCCAGAGGTTAGGTGTCATTAGTCTCCAGACGCCTCATCGGAAATAGGCCTCATCTCGCCTGGAAGGGAGAACTTCCTGGATTTTCTCGAGTTGCGGCAGGTGTTCTCGAGTTACGACGGGGACCTCAGGGACCGGCCTTGGTGGCCTCAGGAGAGGCCAGTCCCCATGCGAGGTGCTAGGGGGCCTCTCGGGATTCCTCTCCCGTCGATACCGGGGCCAAAAAGCTTGTGTGGAGTCAGGGCCGGAACCGAGGATTCCTCTCAGGGGCTGACATGGATCTTTGGGTACTTCTGGAGTCTCCCCAGGGGAGTCAGGCCTCGTCTCGAGTGGGGGCATGCACGTGCGCTTTCCTTCCAGGCTGTAGCAGCAATGTCATGCTTCCCGTCGCGTGCATCAAAGGATCTGTGGTTTTCCCTCGAGGCTTTCCCTCGAGGCTTTCCCACAGGGCTGTCCCACGTGCCACCGTGTTGTGAGTCGATCCTCGGCGTGAAAGATGAGCCAGTGCAGGGCAAAGAGGTTCCTCTGGAATGGACTGAGACATCTGGGGGACTCTTGGAATGGTGGTACGACCATGGAGTTCCTCTCGCCTTTCCTGTTGAGAGTGCCTCCTCTTGAGATGCGACGGGAACGCCGGGAATTCTTTCCCGTTGTAAGCAGGGAAAGGATCCCTCATCTCGAGCTCCGAGGGGGAAACGGGGCTCCTTTGCATGTGGTCGGGACCATCGTGCTTCCTCTCGAGTGGAGACGGGTATGGTGGTGAACTTCTTGAGTTGCAGCAAGGGTGTGAAAGACCCTTTCGAAGTTCCAGAGGTTAGGTGTCATTAGTCTCCAGACGCCTCATCGGAAATAGGCCTCATCTCGCCTGGAAGGGAGAACTTCCTGGATTTTCTCGAGTTGCGGCAGGTGTTCTCGAGTTACGACGGGGACCTCAGGGACCGGCCCTCGTGGCCTCAGGAGAGGCCAGTCCCCATGCGAGTTGCTAGGGGGCCTCTCGGGATTCCTCTCCCGTCGATACCGGGGCCAAAAACCTTCTGTGGAGTCAGGGCCGGAAACGAGCATTCCTCTCAGGGGCTGATATGGATCTTTGGATACTTCTGGAGTCTCGCCAGGGGAGACAGGCCTCGTTTCGTGAGGGGGCATGCACGTGCACTTTCCTTCCAGGCTTTAGCAGCAATGTCACGCTTCCCGTGGCGTGGATCAAAGGATCTGTGGTTTTCCCTCGAGGCTTTCCCTCGAGGCTTTCCCACAGGGCTGTCCCACGTGCCACCGTGGTGTGAGTCGATCCTCGGCGTGAAAGATGAGCCAGTGCAGGGCAAAGAGGTTCCTCTGGAATGGACTGAGACATCTGGGGGACTCTTGGAATGGTGGTACGACCATGGAGTTCCTCTCGACTTTCCTGTTGAGACTGCCTCCTCTTGAGATGCGACGGGAACGCCGGGAATTCTTTCCCGTTTAAAGCAGGGAAAGGATCCCTCATCTCGAGCTACGAGGGGGAAACGGGGCTCCTCTGGATGTGGGCGGGACCATCGTGCTTCCTCTCGAGTGGAGACGGGTATGGTGGTGAACTTCTTGAGTTGCAGCAAGGGTGTGAAAGACCCTTTCGAAGTTCCAGAGGTTAGGTGTCATTAGTCTCCAGACGCCTCATCGGAAATAGGCCTCATCTCGCCTGGAAGGGAGAACTTCCTGGATTTTCTCGAGTTGCGGCAGGTGTTCTCGAGTTACGAAGGGGACCTCAGGGACCGGCCCTGGTGGCCTCAGGAGAGGCCAGTCCCCATGCGAGTTGCTAGGGGGCCTCTCGGGATTCCTCTCCCGTCGATACCGGGGCCAAAAACCTTGTGTGGAGTCAGGGCCGGAACCGAGGATTCCTCTCAGGGGCTGATATGGATCTTTGGATACTTCTGGAGTCTCGCCAGGGGAGACAGGCCTCGTTTCGTGAGGGGGCATGCACGTGCACTTTCCTTCCAGGCTGTAGCAGCAATGTCACGCTTCCCGTCGCGTGGATCAAAGGATGTGTGGTTTTCCCTAGAGGCTTTCCCACAGGGCTGTCCCACGTGCCACCGTGGTGTGAGTCGATCCTCGGCGTGAAAGATGAGCCAGTGCAGGGCAAAGAGGTTCCTCTGGAATGGACTGAGACATCTGGGGGACTCTTGGAATGGTGGTACGACCATGGAGTTCCTCTCGCCTTTCCTGTTGAGAGTGCCTCCTCTTGAGATGCGACGGGAACGCCGGGAATTTTTTCCCGTTGAAAGCAGGGAAAGGATCCCTCATCTCGAGCTACGAGGGGGAAACGGGGCTCCTCTGGATGTGGGCGGGACCATCGTGCTTTCTCTCGAGTGGAGACGGGTATGGCGGTGAACTTCTTGAGTTGCAGCAAGGGTGTGAAAGACCCTTTCGAAGTTCCAGAGGTTAGGTGTCATTAGTCTCCAGACGCCTCATCGGAAATAGGCCTCATCTCGCCTGGAAGGGAGAACTTCCTGGATTTTCTCGAGTTGCGGCAGGTGTTGTCGAGTTACGACGGGGACCTCAGGGACCCGCCCTGGTGGCCTCAGAAGAGGCCAGTCCCCATGCGAGTTGCTAAGGGGCCTCTCGGGATTCCTCTCCCGTCGATACCGGGGCCAAAAACTTGTGTGCAGTCAGGACCGGAACCGAGGATTCCTCTCAGGGGCAGACATGGATCTTTGGGTACTTCTGGAGTCTCCCCAGGGGAGTCAGGCCTCGTCTCGAGTGGGGGCATGCACGTGCGCTTTCCTTCCAGGCTGTAGCAGCAATGTCACGCTTCCCGTCGCGTGGATCAAAGGATCTGTGGTTTTCCCTCGAGGCTTTCCCACAGGGCTGTCCCACGTGCCACCGTGGTGTGAGTCGATCCTCGGCGTGAAAGATGAGCCAGTGCAGGGCAAAGAGGTTCCTCTGGAATGGACTGAGACATCTGGGGGACTCTTGGAATGGTGGTACGACCATGGAGTTCCTCTCGCCTTTCCTGTTGAGAGTGCCTCCTCTTGAGATGCGACGGGAACGCCGGGAATTCTTTCCCGTTGAAACCAGGGAAAGGATCCCTCATCTCGAGCTACGAGGGGGAAACGGGGCTCCTCTGGATGTGGGCGGAACCATCGTGCTTCCTCTCGAGTGGAGACGGGTATGGCGGTGAACTGCTTGAGTTGCAGCAAGGGTGTGAAAGACCCTTTCGAAGTTCCAGAGGTTTGGTGTCATTAGTCTCCAGAGGCCTCATCGGAAATAGGCCTCATCTCGCCTGGAAGGGAGAACTTCCTGGATTTTCTCGAGTTGCGGCAGGTGTTCTCGAGTTACGACGGGGACCTCAGGGACCCGCCCTGGTGGCCTCCGGAGAGGCCAGTCCCCATGCGAGTTGCTAGGGGGCCTCTCGGGATTCCTCTCCCGTCGATACCGGGGCCAAAAACCTTGTGTGGAGTCAGGGCCGGAACCGAGGATTCCTCTCAGGGGCTGACATGGATCTTTGGGTACTTCTGGGGTCTCCCCAGTGGAGTCAGGCCTCGTCTCGAGTGGGGGCATGCACGTGCGCTTTCCTTCCAGGCTATAGCAGCAATGTCACGCTTCCCGTCGCGTGGATCAAAGGATCTGTGGTTTTCCCTCGAGGCTTTCCCTCGAGGCTTTCCCACAGGGCTCTCCCACGTGCCACCGTGGTGTGAGTCGATCCTCGGCGTGAAAGATGAGCCAGTGCAGGGCAAAGAGGTTCCTCTGGAATGGACTGAGACATCTGGGGGACTCTTGGAATGGTGGTACGACCATGGAGTTCCTCTCGCCTTTCCTGTTGAGAGTGCCTCCTCTTGAGATGCGACGGGAACGCAGGGAATTCTTTCCCGTTGAAAGCATGGAAAGGATCCCTCATCTCGAGCTACGAGGGGGAAACGGGGCTCCTTTCGATGTGGTCGGGACCATCGTGCTTCCTCTCGAGTGGAGACGGGTATGGTGGTGAACTTCTTGAGTTGAAGCAAGGGTGTGAAAGACCCTTTCGAAGTTCCAGAGGTTAGGTGTCATTAGTCTCCAGACGCCTCATCGGAAATAGGCCTCATCTCGCCTGGAAGGGAGAACTTCCTGGATTTTCTCGAGTTGCGGCAGGTGTTCTCGAGTTACGACGGGGACCTCAGGGACCGGCCCTGGTGGCCTCAGGAGAGGCCAGTCCCCATGCGAGTTGCTAGGGGGCCTCTCGGGATTCCTCTCCCATCGATACCGGGGCCAAAAAGCTTGTGTGGAGTCAGGGCCGGAACCGAGGATTCCTCTCAGGGGCTGACATGGATCTTTGGGTACTTCTGGAGTCTCCCCAGGGGAGTCAGGCCTCGTCTCGAGTGGGAGCATGCACGTGCGCTTTCCTTCCAGGCTGTAGCAGCAATGTCACGCTTCCCGTCGCGTGCATCAAAGGATCTGTGGTTTTCCCTCGAGGCTTTCCCTCGAGGCTTTCCCACAGGGCTGTCCCACGTGGCACCGTGGTGTGAGTCGATCCTCGGCGTGAAAGATGAGCCAGTGCAGGGCAAAGAGGTTCCTCTGGAATGGACTGAGACATCTGGGGGACTCTTGGAATGGTGGTACGACCATGGAGTTCCTCTCGCCTTTCCTGTTGAGAGTGCCTCCTCTTGAGATGCGACGGGAACGCCGGGAATTCTTTCCCGTTGAAAGCAGGGAAAGGATCCCTCATCTCGAGCTCCGAGGGGGAAACGGGGCTCCTCTGGATGTGGGCGGGACCATCGTGCTTCCTCTCGAGTGGAGACGGGTATGGCGGTGAACTTCTTGAGTTGCAGCAAGGGTGTGAAAGACCCTTTCGAAGTTCCAGAGGTTTGGTGTCATTAGTCTCCAGAGGCCTCATCGGAAATAGGCCTCATCTCGCCTGGAAGGGAGAACTTCCTGGATTTTCTCGAGTTGCGGCAGGTGTTCTCGAGTTACGACGGGGACCTCAGGGACCGGCCATCGTGGCCTCAGGAGAGGCCAGTCCCCATGCGAGTTGCTAGGGGGCCTCTCGGGATTCCTCTCCCGTCGATACCGGGGCCAAAAACCTTCTGGGGAGTCAGGGCCGGAATCGAGGATTCCTCTCAGGGGCTGATATGGATCTTTGGATACTTCTGGAGTCTCGCCAGGGGAGACAGGCCTCGTTTCGTGAGGGGGCATGCACGTGCACTTTCCTTCCAGGCTTTAGCAGCAATGTCACGCTTCCCGTGGCGTGGATCAAAGGATCTGTGGTTTTCCCTCGAGGCTTTCCCTCGAGGCTTTCCCACAGGGCTGTACCACGTGCCACCGTGGTGTGAGTCGATCCTCGGCGTGAAAGATGAGCCAGTGCAGGGCAAAGAGGTTCCTCTGGAATGGACTGAGACATCTGGGGGACTCTTGGAATGGTGGTACGACCATGGAGTTCCTCTCGCCTTTCCTGTTGAGACTGCCTCCTCTTGAGATGCGACGGGAACACCGGGAATTCTTTCCCGTTGAAACCAGGGAAAGGATCCCTCATCTCGAGCTACGAGGGGGAAACGGGGCTCCTCTGGATGTGGGCGGGACCATCGTGCTTCCTCTCGAGTGGAGACGGGTATGGCGGTGAACTTCTTGAGTCGCAGCAAGGGTGTGAAAGACCCTTTCGAAGTTCCAGAGGTTAGGTGTCATTAGTCTCCAGACGCCTCATCGGAAATAGGCCTCATCTTGCCTGGAAGGGAGAACTTCCTGGATTTTCTCGAGTTGCGGCAGGTGTTCTCGAGTTACGACACGGACCTCAGGGACCCGCCCTGGTGGCCTCAGGAGAGGCCAGTCCCCATGCGAGTTGCTAGGGGGCCTCTCGGGATTCCTCTCCCGTCGATACCGGGGCCAAAAACCTTGTGTGGAGTCAGGGCCGGAACCGAGGATGCCTCTCAGGGGCTGACATGGATCTTTGGGTACTTCTGGAGTCTCCCCAGGGGAGTCAGGCCTCGTCTCGAGTGGGGGCATGCACGTGCGCTTTCCTTCCAGGCTGTAGCAGCAATGTCTCGCTTCCCGTCGCGTGGATCAAAGGATCTGTGGTTTTCCCTCGAGGCTTTCCCTCGAGGCTTTCCCACAGGGCTGTCCCACGTGGCACCGTGGTGTGAGTCGATCCTCGGCGTGAAAGATGAGCCAGTGCAGGGCAAAGAGGTTCCTCTGGAATGGACTGAGACATCTGGGGGACTCTTGGAATGGTGGTACGACCATGGAGTTCCTCTCGCCTTTCCTGTTGAGAGTGCCTCCTCTTGAGATGCGACGGGAACGCCGGGAATTCTTTCCCGTTGAAAGCAGGGAAAGGATCCCTCATCTCGAGCTCCGAGGGGGAAACGGGGCTCCTCTGGATGTGGGCGGGACCATCGTGCTTCCTCTCGAGTGGAGACGGGTATGGCGGTGAACTTCTTGAGTTGCAGCAAGGGTGTGAAAGACCCTTTCGAAGTTCCAGAGGTTTGGTGTCATTAGTCTCCAGAGGCCTCATCGGAAATAGGCCTCATCTCGCCTGGAAGGGAGAACTTCCTGGATTTTCTCGAGTTGCGGCAGGTGTTCTCGAGTTACGACGGGGACCTCAGGGACCCGCCCTGGTGGCCTCAGGAGAGGCCACTCCCCATGCGAGTTGCTAGGGGGTCTCTCGGGATTCCTCTCCCATCGATACCGGGGCCAAAAAGCTTGTGTGGAGTCAGGGCCGGAACCGAGGATTCCTCTCAGGGGCTGACATGGATCTTTGGGTACTTCTGGAGTCTCCCCAGGGGAGTCAGGCCTCGTCTCGAGTGGGGGCATGCTCGTGCGCTTTCCTTCCAGGCTGTAGCAGCAATGTCACGCTTCCCGTCGCGTGGATCAAAGGATCTGTGGTTTTCCCTCGAGGCTTTCCCTCGACGCTTTCCCACAGGGCTGTCCCACGTGCCACCGTGTTGTGAGTCGATCCTCGGCGTGAAAGATGAGCCAGTGCAGGGCAAAGAGGTTCCTCTGGAATGGACTGAGACATCTGGGGGACTCTTGGAATGGTGGTACGACCATGGAGTTCCTCTCGCCTTTCCTGTTGAGAGTGCCTCCTCTTGAGATGCGACGGGAACGCCGGGAATTCTTTCCCGTTGAAAGCAGGGAAAGGATCCCTCATCTCGAGCTCCGAGGGGGAAACGGGGCTCCTTTGCATGTGGTCGGGACCATCGTGCTTCCTCTCGAGTGGAGACGGGTATGGTGGTGAACTTCTTGAGTTGCAGCAAGGGTGTGAAAGACCCTTTCGAAGTTCCAGAGGTTAGGTGTCATTAGTCTCCAGACGCCTCATCGGAAATAGGCCTCATCTCGCCTGGAAGGGAGAACTTCCTGGATTTTCTCGAGTTGCGGCAGGTGTTCTCGAGTTACGACGGGGACCTCAGGGACCGGCCCTCGTGGCCTCAGGAGAGGCCAGTCCCCATGCGAGTTGCTAGGGGGCCTCTCGGGATTCCTCTCCCGTCGATACCGGGGCCAAAAACCTTCTGTGGAGTCAGGGCCGGAAACGAGCATTCCTCTCAGGGGCTGATATGGATCTTTGGATACTTCTGGAGTCTCGCCAGGGGAGACAGGCCTCGTTTCGTGAGGGGGCATGCACGTGCACTTTCCTTCCAGGCTTTAGCAGCAATGTCACGCTTCCCGTGGCGTGGATCAAAGGATCTGTGGTTTTCCCTCGAGGCTTTCCCTCGAGGCTTTCCCACAGGGCTGTCCCACGTGCCACCGTGGTGTGAGTCGATCCTCGGCGTGAAAGATGAGCCAGTGCAGGGCAAAGAGGTTCCTCTGGAATGGACTGAGACATCTGGGGGACTCTTGGAATGGTGGTACGACCATGGAGTTCCTCTCGACTTTCCTGTTGAGACTGCCTCCTCTTGAGATGCGACGGGAACGCCGGGAATTCTTTCCCGTTTAAAGCAGGGAAAGGATCCCTCATCTCGAGCTACGAGGGGGAAACGGGGCTCCTCTGGATGTGGGCGGGACCATCGTGCTTCCTCTCGAGTGGAGACGGGTATGGTGGTGAACTTCTTGAGTTGCAGCAAGGGTGTGAAAGACCCTTTCGAAGTTCCAGAGGTTAGGTGTCATTAGTCTCCAGACGCCTCATCGGAAATAGGCCTCATCTCGCCTGGAAGGGAGAACTTCCTGGATTTTCTCGAGTTGCGGCAGGTGTTCTCGAGTTACGAAGGGGACCTCAGGGACCGGCCCTGGTGGCCTCAGGAGAGGCCAGTCCCCATGCGAGTTGCTAGGGGGCCTCTCGGGATTCCTCTCCCGTCGATACCGGGGCCAAAAACCTTGTGTGGAGTCAGGGCCGGAACCGAGGATTCCTCTCAGGGGCTGATATGGATCTTTGGATACTTCTGGAGTCTCGCCAGGGGAGACAGGCCTCGTTTCGTGAGGGGGCATGCACGTGCACTTTCCTTCCAGGCTGTAGCAGCAATGTCACGCTTCCCGTCGCGTGGATCAAATGATGTGTGGTTTTCCCTAGAGGCTTTCCCACAGGGCTGTCCCACGTGCCACCGTGGTGTGAGTCGATCCTCGGCGTGAAAGATGAGCCAGTGCAGGGCAAAGAGGTTCCTCTGGAATGGACTGAGACATCTGGGGGACTCTTGGAATGGTGGTACGACCATGGAGTTCCTCTCGCCTTTCCTGTTGAGAGTGCCTCCTCTTGAGATGCGACGGGAACGCCGGGAATTTTTTCCCGTTGAAAGCAGGGAAAGGATCCCTCATCTCGAGCTACGAGGGGGAAACGGGGCTCCTCTGGATGTGGGCGGGACCATCGTGCTTTCTCTCGAGTGGAGACGGGTATGGCGGTGAACTTCTTGAGTTGCAGCAAGGGTGTGAAAGACCCTTTCGAAGTTCCAGAGGTTAGGTGTCATTAGTCTCCAGACGCCTCATCGGAAATAGGCCTCATCTCGCCTGGAAGGGAGAACTTCCTGGATTTTCTCGAGTTGCGGCAGGTGTTGTCGAGTTACGACGGGGACCTCAGGGACCCGCCCTGGTGGCCTCAGGAGAGGCCAGTCCCCATGCGAGTTGCTAAGGGGCCTCTCGGGATTCCTCTCCCGTCGATACCGGGGCCAAAAACTTGTGTGCAGTCAGGACCGGAACCGAGGATTCCTCTCAGGGGCAGACATGGATCTTTGGGTACTTCTGGAGTCTCCCCAGGGGAGTCAGGCCTCGTCTCGAGTGGGGGCATGCACGTGCGCTTTCCTTCCAGGCTGTAGCAGCAATGTCACGCTTCCCGTCGCGTGGATCAAAGGATCTGTGGTTTTCCCTCGAGGCTTTCCCACAGGGCTGTCCCACGTGCCACCGTGGTGTGAGTCGATCCTCGGCGTGAAAGATGAGCCAGTGCAGGGCAAAGAGGTTCCTCTGGAATGGACTGAGACATCTGGGGGACTCTTGGAATGGTGGTACGACCATGGAGTTCCTCTCGCCTTTCCTGTTGAGAGTGCCTCCTCTTGAGATGCGACGGGAACGCCGGGAATTCTTTCCCGTTGAAACCAGGGAAAGGATCCCTCATCTCGAGCTACGAGGGGGAAACGGGGCTCCTCTGGATGTGGGCGGAACCATCGTGCTTCCTCTCGAGTGGAGACGGGTATGGCGGTGAACTGCTTGAGTTGCAGCAAGGGTGTGAAAGACCCTTTCGAAGTTCCAGAGGTTTGGTGTCATTAGTCTCCAGAGGCCTCATCGGAAATAGGCCTCATCTCGCCTGGAAGGGAGAACTTCCTGGATTTTCTCGAGTTGCGGCAGGTGTTCTCGAGTTACGACGGGGACCTCAGGGACCCGCCCTGGTGGCCTCCGGAGAGGCCAGTCCCCATGCGAGTTGCTAGGGGGCCTCTCGGGATTCCTCTCCCGTCGATACCGGGGCCAAAAACCTTGTGTGGAGTCAGGGCCGGAACCGAGGATTCCTCTCAGGGGCTGACATGGATCTTTGGGTACTTCTGGGGTCTCCCCAGTGGAGTCAGGCCTCGTCTCGAGTGGGGGCATGCACGTGCGCTTTCCTTCCAGGCTATAGCAGCAATGTCACGCTTCCCGTCGCGTGGATCAAAGGATCTGTGGTTTTCCCTCGAGGCTTTCCCTCGAGGCTTTCCCACAGGGCTCTCCCACGTGCCACCGTGGTGTGAGTCGATCCTCGGCGTGAAAGATGAGCCAGTGCAGGGCAAAGAGGTTCCTCTGGAATGGACTGAGACATCTGGGGGACTCTTGGAATGGTGGTACGACCATGGAGTTCCTCTCGCCTTTCCTGTTGAGAGTGCCTCCTCTTGAGATGCGACGGGAACGCAGGGAATTCTTTCCCGTTGAAAGCATGGAAAGGATCCCTCATCTCGAGCTACGAGGGGGAAACGGGGCTCCTTTCGATGTGGTCGGGACCATCGTGCTTCCTCTCGAGTGGAGACGGGTATGGTGGTGAACTTCTTGAGTTGAAGCAAGGGTGTGAAAGACCCTTTCGAAGTTCCAGAGGTTAGGTGTCATTAGTCTCCAGACGCCTCATCGGAAATAGGCCTCATCTCGCCTGGAAGGGAGAACTTCCTGGATTTTCTCGAGTTGCGGCAGGTGTTCTCGAGTTACGACGGGGACCTCAGGGACCGGCCCTGGTGGCCTCAGGAGAGGCCAGTCCCCATGCGAGTTGCTAGGGGGCCTCTCGGGATTCCTCTCCCATCGATACCGGGGCCAAAAAGCTTGTGTGGAGTCAGGGCCGGAACCGAGGATTCCTCTCAGGGGCTGACATGGATCTTTGGGTACTTCTGGAGTCTCCCCAGGGGAGTCAGGCCTCGTCTCGAGTGGGAGCATGCACGTGCGCTTTCCTTCCAGGCTGTAGCAGCAATGTCACGCTTCCCGTCGCGTGCATCAAAGGATCTGTGGTTTTCCCTCGAGGCTTTCCCTCGAGGCTTTCCCACAGGGCTGTCCCACGTGCCACCGTGTTGTGAGTCGATCCTCGGCGTGAAAGATGAGCCAGTGCAGGGCAAAGAGGTTCCTCTGGAATGGACTGAGACATCTGGGGGACTCTTGGAATGGTGGTACGACCATGGAGTTCCTCTCGCCTTTCCTGTTGAGAGTGCCTCCTCTTGAGATGCGACGGGAACGCCGGGAATTCTTTCCCGTTGAAAGCAGGGAAAGGATCCCTCATCTCGAGCTCCGAGGGGGAAACGGGGCTCCTTTGGATGTGGTCGGGACCATCGTGCTTCCTCTCGAGTGGAGACGGGTATGGTGGTGAACTTCTTGAGTTGCAGCAAGGGTGTGAAAGACCCTTTCGAAATTCCAGAGGTTAGGTGTCATTAGTCTCCAGACGCCTCATCGGAAATAGGCCTCATCTCGCCTGGAAGGGAGAACTTCCTGGATTTTCTCGAGTTGCGGCAGGTGTTCTCGAGTTACGACGGGGACCTCAGGGACCGGCCATCGTGGCCTCAGGAGAGGCCAGTCCCCATGCGAGTTGCTAGGGGGCCTCTCGGGATTCCTCTCCCGTCGATACCGGGGCCAAAAACCTTCTGGGGAGTCAGGGCCGGAATCGAGGATTCCTCTCAGGGGCTGATATGGATCTTTGGATACTTCTGGAGTCTCGCCAGGGGAGACAGGCCTCGTTTCGTGAGGGGGCATGCACGTGCACTTTCATTCCAGGCTTTAGCAGCAATGTCACGCTTCCCGTGGCGTGGATCAAAGGATCTGTGGTTTTCCCTCGAGGCTTTCCCTCGAGGCTTTCCCACAGGGCTGTACCACGTGCCACCGTGGTGTGAGTCGATCCTCGGCGTGAAAGATGAGCCAGTGCAGGGCAAAGAGGTTCCTCTGGAATGGACTGAGACATCTGGGGGACTCTTGGAATGGTGGTACGACCATGGAGTTCCTCTCGCCTTTCCTGTTGAGAGTGCCTCCTCTTGAGATGCGACGGGAACGCCGGGAATTCTTTCCCGTTGAAACCAGGGAAAGGATCCCTCATCTCGAGCTACGAGGGGGAAACGGGGCTCCTCTGGATGTGGGCGGAACCATCGTGCTTCCTCTCGAGTGGAGACGGGTATGGCGGTGAACTGCTTGAGTTGCAGCAAGGGTGTGAAAGACCCTTTCGAAGTTCCAGAGGTTTGGTGTCATTAGTCTCCAGAGGCCTCATCGGAAATAGGCCTCATCTCGCCTGGAAGGGAGAACTTCCTGGATTTTCTCGAGTTGCGGCAGGTGTTCTCGAGTTACGACGGGGACCTCAGGGACCCGCCCTGGTGGCCTCCGGAGAGGCCAGTCCCCATGCGAGTTGCTAGGGGGCCTCTCGGGATTCCTCTCCCGTCGATACCGGGGCCAAAAACCTTGTGTGGAGTCAGGGCCGGAACCGAGGATTCCTCTCAGGGGCTGACATGGATCTTTGGGTACTTCTGGGGTCTCCCCAGTGGAGTCAGGCCTCGTCTCGAGTGGGGGCATGCACGTGCGCTTTCCTTCCAGGCTATAGCAGCAATGTCACGCTTCCCGTCGCGTGGATCAAAGGATCTGTGGTTTTCCCTCGAGGCTTTCCCTCGAGGCTTTCCCACAGGGCTCTCCCACGTGCCACCGTGGTGTGAGTCGATCCTCGGCGTGAAAGATGAGCCAGTGCAGGGCAAAGAGGTTCCTCTGGAATGGACTGAGACATCTGGGGGACTCTTGGAATGGTGGTACGACCATGGAGTTCCTCTCGCCTTTCCTGTTGAGAGTGCCTCCTCTTGAGATGCGACGGGAACGCAGGGAATTCTTTCCCGTTGAAAGCATGGAAAGGATCCCTCATCTCGAGCTACGAGGGGGAAACGGGGCTCCTTTCGATGTGGTCGGGACCATCGTGCTTCCTCTCGAGTGGAGACGGGTATGGTGGTGAACTTCTTGAGTTGAAGCAAGGGTGTGAAAGACCCTTTCGAAGTTCCAGAGGTTAGGTGTCATTAGTCTCCAGACGCCTCATCGGAAATAGGCCTCATCTCGCCTGGAAGGGAGAACTTCCTGGATTTTCTCGAGTTGCGGCAGGTGTTCTCGAGTTACGACGGGGACCTCAGGGACCGGCCCTGGTGGCCTCAGGAGAGGCCAGTCCCCATGCGAGTTGCTAGGGGGCCTCTCGGGATTCCTCTCCCATCGATACCGGGGCCAAAAAGCTTGTGTGGAGTCAGGGCCGGAACCGAGGATTCCTCTCAGGGGCTGACATGGATCTTTGGGTACTTCTGGAGTCTCCCCAGGGGAGTCAGGCCTCGTCTCGAGTGGGAGCATGCACGTGCGCTTTCCTTCCAGGCTGTAGCAGCAATGTCACGCTTCCCGTCGCGTGCATCAAAGGATCTGTGGTTTTCCCTCGAGGCTTTCCCTCGAGGCTTTCCCACAGGGCTGTCCCACGTGCCACCGTGTTGTGAGTCGATCCTCGGCGTGAAAGATGAGCCAGTGCAGGGCAAAGAGGTTCCTCTGGAATGGACTGAGACATCTGGGGGACTCTTGGAATGGTGGTACGACCATGGAGTTCCTCTCGCCTTTCCTGTTGAGAGTGCCTCCTCTTGAGATGCGACGGGAACGCCGGGAATTCTTTCCCGTTGAAAGCAGGGAAAGGATCCCTCATCTCGAGCTCCGAGGGGGAAACGGGGCTCCTTTGGATGTGGTCGGGACCATCGTGCTTCCTCTCGAGTGGAGACGGGTATGGTGGTGAACTTCTTGAGTTGCAGCAAGGGTGTGAAAGACCCTTTCGAAATTCCAGAGGTTAGGTGTCATTAGTCTCCAGACGCCTCATCGGAAATAGGCCTCATCTCGCCTGGAAGGGAGAACTTCCTGGATTTTCTCGAGTTGCGGCAGGTGTTCTCGAGTTACGACACGGACCTCAGGGACCCGCCCTGGTGGCCTCAGGAGAGGCCAGTCCCCATGCGAGTTGCTAGGGGGCCTCTCGGGATTCCTCTCCCGTCGATACCGGGGCCAAAAACCTTGTGTGGAGTCAGGGCCGGAACCGAGGATGCCTCTCAGGGGCTGACATGGATCTTTGGGTACTTCTGGAGTCTCCCCAGGGGAGTCAGGCCTCGTCTCGAGTGGGGGCATGCACGTGCGCTTTCCTTCCAGGCTGTAGCAGCAATGTCTCGCTTCCCGTCGCGTGGATCAAAGGATCTGTGGTTTTCCCTCGAGGCTTTCCCTCGAGGCTTTCCCACAGGGCTGTCCCACGTGGCACCGTGGTGTGAGTCGATCCTCGGCGTGAAAGATGAGCCAGTGCAGGGCAAAGAGGTTCCTCTGGAATGGACTGAGACATCTGGGGGACTCTTGGAATGGTGGTACGACCATGGAGTTCCTCTCGCCTTTCCTGTTGAGAGTGCCTCCTCTTGAGATGCGACGGGAACGCCGGGAATTCTTTCCCGTTGAAAGCAGGGAAAGGATCCCTCATCTCGAGCTCCGAGGGGGAAACGGGGCTCCTCTGGATGTGGGCGGGACCATCGTGCTTCCTCTCGAGTGGAGACGGGTATGGCGGTGAACTTCTTGAGTTGCAGCAAGGGTGTGAAAGACCCTTTCGAAGTTCCAGAGGTTTGGTGTCATTAGTCTCCAGAGGCCTCATCGGAAATAGGCCTCATCTCGCCTGGAAGGGAGAACTTCCTGGATTTTCTCGAGTTGCGGCAGGTGTTCTCGAGTTACGACGGGGACCTCAGGGACCCGCCCTGGTGGCCTCAGGAGAGGCCAGTCCCCATGCGAGTTGCTAGGGGGTCTCTCGGGATTCCTCTCCCATCGATACCGGGGCCAAAAAGCTTGTGTGGAGTCAGGGCCGGAACCGAGGATTCCTCTCAGGGGCTGACATGGATCTTTGGGTACTTCTGGAGTCTCCCCAGGGGAGTCAGGCCTCGTCTCGAGTGGGGGCATGCTCGTGCGCTTTCCTTCCAGGCTGTAGCAGCAATGTCACGCTTCCCGTCGCGTGGATCAAAGGATCTGTGGTTTTCCCTCGAGGCTTTCCCTCGACGCTTTCCCACAGGGCTGTCCCACTTGCCACCGTGTTGTGAGTCGATCCTCGGCGTGAAAGATGAGCCAGTGCAGGGCAAAGAGGTTCCTCTGGAATGGACTGAGACATCTGGGGGACTCTTGGAATGGTGGTACGACCATGGAGTTCCTCTCGCCTTTCCTGTTGAGAGTGCCTCCTCTTGAGATGCGACGGGAACGCCGGGAATTCTTTCCCGTTGAAAGCAGGGAAAGGATCCCTCATCTCGAGCTACAAGGGGGAAACGGGGATCCTCTGGATGTGGGCGGGACCATCGTGCTTCCTCTCGAGTGGAGACGGGTATGGCGGTGAACTTCTTGAGTTGCAGCAAGGGTGTGAAAGACCTTTTCGAAGTTCCAGAGGTTTGGTGTCATTAGTCTCCAGAGGCCTCATCGGAAATAGGCCTCATCTCGCCTGGAAGGGAGAACTTCCTGGATTTTCTCGAGTTGCGGCAGGTGTTCTCGAGTTACGACGGGGACCTCAGGGACCCGCCCTGGTGGCCTCAGGAGAGGCCAGTCCCCATGCGAGTTGCTAGGGGGCCTCTCGGGATTCCTCTCCCGTCGATACCGGGGCCAAAAACCTTGTGTGGAGTCAGGGCCGGAACCGAGGATTCCTCTCAGGGGCTGACATGGATCATTGGGTACTTCTGGAGTCTCCCCAGGGGAGTCAGGCCTCGTCTCGAGTAGGGGCATGCACGTGCGCTTTCCTTCCAGGCTGTAGCAGCAATGTCACGCTTCCCGTCGCGTGGATCAAAGGATCTGTGGTTTTCCCTCGAGGCTTTCCCTCGAGGCTTTCCCACAGGGCTGTCCCACGTGCCACCGTGGTGTGAGTCGATCCTCGGCGTGAAAGATGAGCCAGTGCAGGGCAAAGAGGTTCCTCTGGAATGGACTGAGACATCTGGGGGACTCTTGGAATGGTGGTACGACCATGGAGTTCCTCTCGCCTTTCCTGTTGAGAGTGCCTCCTCTTGAGATGCGACGGGAACGCAGGGAATTCTTTCCCGTTGAAAGCAGGGAAAGGATCCCTCATCTCGAGCTACGAGGGTGAAACGGGGCTCCTTTGGATGTTGTCGGGACCATCGTGCTTCCTCTCGAGTGGAGACGGGTATGGTGGTGAACTTCTTGAGTTGCAGCAAGGGTGTGAAAGACCCTTTCGAAGTTCCAGAGGTTAGGTGTCATTAGTCTCCAGACGCCTCATCGGAAATAGGCCTCATCTCGCCTGGAAGGGAGAACTTCCTGGATTTTCTCGAGTTGCGGCAGGTGTTCTCGAGTTACGACGGGGACCTCAGGGACCGGCCATCGTGGCCTCAGGAGAGGCCAGTCCCCATGCGAGTTGCTAGGGGGCCTCTCGGGATTCCTCTCCCGTCGATACCGGGGCCAAAAACCTTCTGGGGAGTCAGGGCCGGAATCGAGGATTCCTCTCAGGGGCTGATATGGATCTTTGGATACTTCTGGAGTCTCGCCAGGGGAGACAGGCCTCGTTTCGTGAGGGGGCATGCACGTGCACTTTCCTTCCAGGCTTTAGCAGCAATGTCACGCTTCCCGTGGCGTGGATCAAAGGATCTGTGGTTTTCCCTCGAGGCTTTCCCTCGAGGCTTTCCCACAGGGCTGTACCACGTGCCACCGTGGTGTGAGTCGATCCTCGGCGTGAAAGATGAGCCAGTGCAGGGCAAAGAGGTTCCTCTGGAATGGACTGAGACATCTGGGGGACTCTTGGAATGGTGGTACGACCATGGAGTTCCTCTCGCCTTTCCTGTTGAGACTGCCTCCTCTTGAGATGCGACGGGAACACCGGGAATTCTTTCCCGTTGAAACCAGGGAAAGGATCCCTCATCTCGAGCTACGAGGGGGAAACGGGGCTCCTCTGGATGTGGGCGGGACCATCGTGCTTCCTCTCGAGTGGAGACGGGTATGGCGGTGAACTTCTTTAGTCGCAGCAAGGGTGTGAAAGACCCTTTCGAAGTTCCAGAGGTTAGGTGTCATTAGTCTCCAGACGCCTCATCGGAAATAGGCCTCATCTTGCCTGGAAGGGAGAACTTCCTGGATTTTCTCGAGTTGCGGCAGGTGTTCTCGAGTTACGACACGGACCTCAGGGACCCGCCCTGGTGGCCTCAGGAGAGGCCAGTCCCCATGCGAGTTGCTAGGGGGCCTCTCGGGATTCCTCTCCCGTCGATACCGGGGCCAAAAACCTTGTGTGGAGTCAGGGCCGGAACCGAGGATGCCTCTCAGGGGCTGACATGGATCTTTGGGTACTTCTGGAGTCTCCCCAGGGGAGTCAGGCCTCGTCTCGAGTGGGGGCATGCACGTGCGCTTTCCTTCCAGGCTGTAGCAGCAATGTCTCGCTTCCCGTCGCGTGGATCAAAGGATCTGTGGTTTTCCCTCGAGGCTTTCCCTCGAGGCTTTCCCACAGGGCTGTCCCACGTGGCACCGTGGTGTGAGTCGATCCTCGGCGTGAAAGATGAGCCAGTGCAGGGCAAAGAGGTTCCTCTGGAATGGACTGAGACATCTGGGGGACTCTTGGAATGGTGGTACGACCATGGAGTTCCTCTCGCCTTTCCTGTTGAGAGTGCCTCCTCTTGAGATGCGACGGGAACGCCGGGAATTCTTTCCCGTTGAAAGCAGGGAAAGGATCCCTCATCTCGAGCTCCGAGGGGGAAACGGGGCTCCTCTGGATGTGGGCGGGACCATCGTGCTTCCTCTCGAGTGGAGACGGGTATGGCGGTGAACTTCTTGAGTTGCAGCAAGGGTGTGAAAGACCCTTTCGAAGTTCCAGAGGTTTGGTGTCATTAGTCTCCAGAGGCCTCATCGGAAATAGGCCTCATCTCGCCTGGAAGGGAGAACTTCCTGGATTTTCTCGAGTTGCGGCAGGTGTTCTCGAGTTACGACGGGGACCTCAGGGACCCGCCCTGGTGGCCTCAGGAGAGGCCACTCCCCATGCGAGTTGCTAGGGGGTCTCTCGGGATTCCTCTCCCATCGATACCGGGGCCAAAAAGCTTGTGTGGAGTCAGGGCCGGAACCGAGGATTCCTCTCAGGGGCTGACATGGATCTTTGGGTACTTCTGGAGTCTCCCCAGGGGAGTCAGGCCTCGTCTCGAGTGGGGGCATGCTCGTGCGCTTTCCTTCCAGGCTGTAGCAGCAATGTCACGCTTCCCGTCGCGTGGATCAAAGGATCTGTGGTTTTCCCTCGAGGCTTTCCCTCGAGGCTTTCCCACAGGGCTGTCCCACGTGCCACCGTGTTGTGAGTCGATCCTCGGCGTGAAAGATGAGCCAGTGCAGGGCAAAGAGGTTCCTCTGGAATGGACTGAGACATCTGGGGGACTCTTGGAATGGTGGTACGACCATGGAGTTCCTCTCGCCTTTCCTGTTGAGAGTGCCTCCTCTTGAGATGCGACGGGAACGCCGGGAATTCTTTCCCGTTGAAAGCAGGGAAAGGATCCCTCATCTCGAGCTCCGAGGGGGAAACGGGGCTCCTTTGCATGTGGTCGGGACCATCGTGCTTCCTCTCGAGTGGAGACGGGTATGGTGGTGAACTTCTTGAGTTGCAGCAAGGGTGTGAAAGACCCTTTCGAAGTTCCAGAGGTTAGGTGTCATTAGTCTCCAGACGCCTCATCGGAAATAGGCCTCATCTCGCCTGGAAGGGAGAACTTCCTGGATTTTCTCGAGTTGCGGCAGGTGTTCTCGAGTTACGACGGGGACCTCAGGGACCGGCCCTCGTGGCCTCAGGAGAGGCCAGTCCCCATGCGAGTTGCTAGGGGGCCTCTCGGGATTCCTCTCCCGTCGATACCGGGGCCAAAAACCTTCTGTGGAGTCAGGGCCGGAAACGAGCATTCCTCTCAGGGGCTGATATGGATCTTTGGATACTTCTGGAGTCTCGCCAGGGGAGACAGGCCTCGTTTCGTGAGGGGGCATGCACGTGCACTTTCCTTCCAGGCTTTAGCAGCAATGTCACGCTTCCCGTGGCGTGGATCAAAGGATCTGTGGTTTTCCCTCGAGGCTTTCCCTCGAGGCTTTCCCACAGGGCTGACCCACGTGCCACCGTGGTGTGAGTCGATCCTCGGCGTGAAAGATGAGCCAGTGCAGGGCAAAGAGGTTCCTCTGGAATGGACTGAGACATCTGGGGGACTCTTGGAATGGTGGTACGACCATGGAGTTCCTCTCGACTTTCCTGTTGAGACTGCCTCCTCTTGAGATGCGACGGGAACGCCGGGAATTCTTTCCCGTTTAAAGCAGGGAAAGGATCCCTCATCTCGAGCTACGAGGGGGAAACGGGGCTCCTCTGGATGTGGGCGGGACCATCGTGCTTCCTCTCGAGTGGAGACGGGTATGGTGGTGAACTTCTTGAGTTGCAGCAAGGGTGTGAAAGACCCTTTCGAAGTTCCAGAGGTTAGGTGTCATTAGTCTCCAGACGCCTCATCGGAAATAGGCCTCATCTCGCCTGGAAGGGAGAACTTCCTGGATTTTCTCGAGTTGCGGCAGGTGTTCTCGAGTTACGAAGGGGACCTCAGGGACCGGCCCTGGTGGCCTCAGGAGAGGCCAGTCCCCATGCGAGTTGCTAGGGGGCCTCTCGGGATTCCTCTCCCGTCGATACCGGGGCCAAAAACCTTGTGTGGAGTCAGGGCCGGAACCGAGGATTCCTCTCAGGGGCTGATATGGATCTTTGGATACTTCTGGAGTCTCGCCAGGGGAGACAGGCCTCGTTTCGTGAGGGGGCATGCACGTGCACTTTCCTTCCAGGCTGTAGCAGCAATGTCACGCTTCCCGTCGCGTGGATCAAATGATGTGTGGTTTTCCCTAGAGGCTTTCCCACAGGGCTGTCCCACGTGCCACCGTGGTGTGAGTCGATCCTCGGCGTGAAAGATGAGCCAGTGCAGGGCAAAGAGGTTCCTCTGGAATGGACTGAGACATCTGGGGGACTCTTGGAATGGTGGTACGACCATGGAGTTCCTCTCGCCTTTCCTGTTGAGAGTGCCTCCTCTTGAGATGCGACGGGAACGCCGGGAATTTTTTCCCGTTGAAAGCAGGGAAAGGATCCCTCATCTCGAGCTACGAGGGGGAAACGGGGCTCCTCTGGATGTGGGCGGGACCATCGTGCTTTCTCTCGAGTGGAGACGGGTATGGCGGTGAACTTCTTGAGTTGCAGCAAGGGTGTGAAAGACCCTTTCGAAGTTCCAGAGGTTAGGTGTCATTAGTCTCCAGACGCCTCATCGGAAATAGGCCTCATCTCGCCTGGAAGGGAGAACTTCCTGGATTTTCTCGAGTTGCGGCAGGTGTTGTCGAGTTACGACGGGGACCTCAGGGACCCGCCCTGGTGGCCTCAGGAGAGGCCAGTCCCCATGCGAGTTGCTAAGGGGCCTCTCGGGATTCCTCTCCCGTCGATACCGGGGCCAAAAACTTGTGTGCAGTCAGGACCGGAACCGAGGATTCCTCTCAGGGGCAGACATGGATCTTTGGGTACTTCTGGAGTCTCCCCAGGGGAGTCAGGCCTCGTCTCGAGTGGGGGCATGCACGTGCGCTTTCCTTCCAGGCTGTAGCAGCAATGTCACGCTTCCCGTGGCGTGGATCAAAGGATCTGTGGTTTTCCCTCGAGGCTTTCCCACAGGGCTGTCCCACGTGCCACCGTGGTGTGAGTCGATCCTCGGCGTGAAAGATGAGCCAGTGCAGGGCAAAGAGGTTCCTCTGGAATGGACTGAGACATCTGGGGGACTCTTGGAATGGTGGTACGACCATGGAGTTCCTCTCGCCTTTCCTGTTGAGAGTGCCTCCTCTTGAGATGCGACGGGAACGCCGGGAATTCTTTCCCGTTGAAACCAGGGAAAGGATCCCTCATCTCGAGCTACGAGGGGGAAACGGGGCTCCTCTGGATGTGGGCGGAACCATCGTGCTTCCTCTCGAGTGGAGACGGGTATGGCGGTGAACTGCTTGAGTTGCAGCAAGGGTGTGAAAGACCCTTTCGAAGTTCCAGAGGTTTGGTGTCATTAGTCTCCAGAGGCCTCATCGGAAATAGGCCTCATCTCGCCTGGAAGGGAGAACTTCCTGGATTTTCTCGAGTTGCGGCAGGTGTTCTCGAGTTACGACGGGGACCTCAGGGACCCGCCCTGGTGGCCTCCGGAGAGGCCAGTCCCCATGCGAGTTGCTAGGGGGCCTCTCGGGATTCCTCTCCCGTCGATACCGGGGCCAAAAACCTTGTGTGGAGTCAGGGCCGGAACCGAGGATTCCTCTCAGGGGCTGACATGGATCTTTGGGTACTTCTGGGGTCTCCCCAGTGGAGTCAGGCCTCGTCTCGAGTGGGGGCATGCACGTGCGCTTTCCTTCCAGGCTATAGCAGCAATGTCACGCTTCCCGTCGCGTGGATCAAAGGATCTGTGGTTTTCCCTCGAGGCTTTCCCTCGAGGCTTTCCCACAGGGCTCTCCCACGTGCCACCGTGGTGTGAGTCGATCCTCGGCGTGAAAGATGAGCCAGTGCAGGGCAAAGAGGTTCCTCTGGAATGGACTGAGACATCTGGGGGACTCTTGGAATGGTGGTACGACCATGGAGTTCCTCTCGCCTTTCCTGTTGAGAGTGCCTCCTCTTGAGATGCGACGGGAACGCAGGGAATTCTTTCCCGTTGAAAGCATGGAAAGGATCCCTCATCTCGAGCTACGAGGGGGAAACGGGGCTCCTTTCGATGTGGTCGGGACCATCGTGCTTCCTCTCGAGTGGAGACGGGTATGGTGGTGAACTTCTTGAGTTGAAGCAAGGGTGTGAAAGACCCTTTCGAAGTTCCAGAGGTTAGGTGTCATTAGTCTCCAGACGCCTCATCGGAAATAGGCCTCATCTCGCCTGGAAGGGAGAACTTCCTGGATTTTCTCGAGTTGCGGCAGGTGTTCTCGAGTTACGACGGGGACCTCAGGGACCGGCCCTGGTGGCCTCAGGAGAGGCCAGTCCCCATGCGAGTTGCTAGGGGGCCTCTCGGGATTCCTCTCCCATCGATACCGGGGCCAAAAAGCTTGTGTGGAGTCAGGGCCGGAACCGAGGATTCCTCTCAGGGGCTGACATGGATCTTTGGGTACTTCTGGAGTCTCCCCAGGGGAGTCAGGCCTCGTCTCGAGTGGGAGCATGCACGTGCGCTTTCCTTCCAGGCTGTAGCAGCAATGTCACGCTTCCCGTCGCGTGCATCAAAGGATCTGTGGTTTTCCCTCGAGGCTTTCCCTCGAGGCTTTCCCACAGGGCTGTCCCACGTGCCACCGTGTTGTGAGTCGATCCTCGGCGTGAAAGATGAGCCAGTGCAGGGCAAAGAGGTTCCTCTGGAATGGACTGAGACATCTGGGGGACTCTTGGAATGGTGGTACGACCATGGAGTTCCTCTCGCCTTTCCTGTTGAGAGTGCCTCCTCTTGAGATGCGACGGGAACGCCGGGAATTCTTTCCCGTTGAAAGCAGGGAAAGGATCCCTCATCTCGAGCTCCGAGGGGGAAACGGGGCTCCTTTGGATGTGGTCGGGACCATCGTGCTTCCTCTCGAGTGGAGACGGGTATGGTGGTGAACTTCTTGAGTTGCAGCAAGGGTGTGAAAGACCCTTTCGAAATTCCAGAGGTTAGGTGTCATTAGTCTCCAGACGCCTCATCGGAAATAGGCCTCATCTCGCCTGGAAGGGAGAACTTCCTGGATTTTCTCGAGTTGCGGCAGGTGTTCTCGAGTTACGACGGGGACCTCAGGGACCGGCCATCGTGGCCTCAGGAGAGGCCAGTCCCCATGCGAGTTGCTAGGGGGCCTCTCGGGATTCCTCTCCCGTCGATACCGGGGCCAAAAACCTTCTGGGGAGTCAGGGCCGGAATCGAGGATTCCTCTCAGGGGCTGATATGGATCTTTGGATACTTCTGGAGTCTCGCCAGGGGAGACAGGCCTCGTTTCGTGAGGGGGCATGCACGTGCACTTTCCTTCCAGGCTTTAGCAGCAATGTCACGCTTCCCGTGGCGTGGATCAAAGGATCTGTGGTTTTCCCTCGAGGCTTTCCCTCGAGGCTTTCCCACAGGGCTGTACCACGTGCCACCGTGGTGTGAGTCGATCCTCGGCGTGAAAGATGAGCCAGTGCAGGGCAAAGAGGTTCCTCTGGAATGGACTGAGACATCTGGGGGACTCTTGGAATGGTGGTACGACCATGGAGTTCCTCTCGCCTTTCCTGTTGAGACTGCCTCCTCTTGAGATGCGACGGGAACGCCGGGAATTCTTTCCCGTTGAAACCAGGGAAAGGATCCCTCATCTCGAGCTACGAGGGGGAAACGGGGCTCCTCTGGATGTGGGCGGGACCATCGTGCTTCCTCTCGAGTGGAGACGGGTATGGCGGTGAACTTCTTGAGTCGCAGCAAGGGTGTGAAAGACCCTTTCGAAGTTCCAGAGGTTAGGTGTCATTAGTCTCCAGACGCCTCATCGGAAATAGGCCTCATCTCGCCTGGAAGGGAGAACTTCCTGGATTTTCTCGAGTTGCGGCAGGTGTTCTCGAGTTACGACACGGACCTCAGGGACCCGCCCTGGTGGCCTCAGGAGAGGCCAGTCCCCATGCGAGTTGCTAGGGGGCCTCTCGGGATTCCTCTCCCGTCGATACCGGGGCCAAAAACCTTGTGTGGAGTCAGGGCCGGAACCGAGGATGCCTCTCAGGGGCTGACATGGATCTTTGGGTACTTCTGGAGTCTCCCCAGGGGAGTCAGGCCTCGTCTCGAGTGGGGGCATGCACGTGCGCTTTCCTTCCAGGCTGTAGCAGCAATGTCTCGCTTCCCGTCGCGTGGATCAAAGGATCTGTGGTTTTCCCTCGAGGCTTTCCCTCGAGGCTTTCCCACAGGGCTGTCCCACGTGGCACCGTGGTGTGAGTCGATCCTCGGCGTGAAAGATGAGCCAGTGCAGGGCAAAGAGGTTCCTCTGGAATGGACTGAGACATCTGGGGGACTCTTGGAATGGTGGTACGACCATGGAGTTCCTCTCGCCTTTCCTGTTGAGAGTGCCTCCTCTTGAGATGCGACGGGAACGCCGGGAATTCTTTCCCGTTGAAAGCAGGGAAAGGATCCCTCATCTCGAGCTCCGAGGGGGAAACGGGGCTCCTCTGGATGTGGGCGGGACCATCGTGCTTCCTCTCGAGTGGAGACGGGTATGGCGGTGAACTTCTTGAGTTGCAGCAAGGGTGTGAAAGACCCTTTCGAAGTTCCAGAGGTTTGGTGTCATTAGTCTCCAGAGGCCTCATCGGAAATAGGCCTCATCTCGCCTGGAAGGGAGAACTTCCTGGATTTTCTCGAGTTGCGGCAGGTGTTCTCGAGTTACGACGGGGACCTCAGGGACCCGCCCTGGTGGCCTCAGGAGAGGCCAGTCCCCATGCGAGTTGCTAGGGGGTCTCTCGGGATTCCTCTCCCATCGATACCGGGGCCAAAAAGCTTGTGTGGAGTCAGGGCCGGAACCGAGGATTCCTCTCAGGGGCTGACATGGATCTTTGGGTACTTCTGGAGTCTCCCCAGGGGAGTCAGGCCTCGTCTCGAGTGGGGGCATGCTCGTGCGCTTTCCTTCCAGGCTGTAGCAGCAATGTCACGCTTCCCGTCGCGTGGATCAAAGGATCTGTGGTTTTCCCTCGAGGCTTTCCCTCGACGCTTTCCCACAGGGCTGTCCCACTTGCCACCGTGTTGTGAGTCGATCCTCGGCGTGAAAGATGAGCCAGTGCAGGGCAAAGAGGTTCCTCTGGAATGGACTGAGACATCTGGGGGACTCTTGGAATGGTGGTACGACCATGGAGTTCCTCTCGCCTTTCCTGTTGAGAGTGCCTCCTCTTGAGATGCGACGGGAACGCCGGGAATTCTTTCCCGTTGAAAGCAGGGAAAGGATCCCTCATCTCGAGCTACGAGGGGGAAACGGGGATCCTCTGGATGTGGGCGGGACCATCGTGCTTCCTCTCGAGTGGAGACGGGTATGGCGGTGAACTTCTTGAGTTGCAGCAAGGGTGTGAAAGACCTTTTCGAAGTTCCAGAGGTTTGGTGTCATTAGTCTCCAGAGGCCTCATCGGAAATAGGCCTCATCTCGCCTGGAAGGGAGAACTTCCTGGATTTTCTCGAGTTGCGGCAGGTGTTCTCGAGTTACGACGGGGACCTCAGGGACCCGCCCTGGTGGCCTCAGGAGAGGCCAGTCCCCATGCGAGTTGCTAGGGGGCCTCTCGGGATTCCTCTCCCGTCGATACCGGGGCCAAAAACCTTGTGTGGAGTCAGGGCCGGAACCGAGGATTCCTCTCAGGGGCTGACATGGATCATTGGGTACTTCTGGAGTCTCCCCAGGGGAGTCAGGCCTCGTCTCGAGTAGGGGCATGCACGTGCGCTTTCCTTCCAGGCTGTAGCAGCAATGTCACGCTTCCCGTCGCGTGGATCAAAGGATCTGTGGTTTTCCCTCGAGGCTTTCCCTCGAGGCTTTCCCACAGGGCTGTCCCACGTGCCACCGTGGTGTGAGTCGATCCTCGGCGTGAAAGATGAGCCAGTGCAGGGCAAAGAGGTTCCTCTGGAATGGACTGAGACATCTGGGGGACTCTTGGAATGGTGGTACGACCATGGAGTTCCTCTCGCCTTTCCTGTTGAGAGTGCCTCCTCTTGAGATGCGACGGGAACGCAGGGAATTCTTTCCCGTTGAAAGCAGGGAAAGGATCCCTCATCTCGAGCTACGAGGGTGAAACGGGGCTCCTTTGGATGTTGTCGGGACCATCGTGCTTCCTCTCGAGTGGAGACGGGTATGGTGGTGAACTTCTTGAGTTGCAGCAAGGGTGTGAAAGACCCTTTCGAAGTTCCAGAGGTTAGGTGTCATTAGTCTCCAGACGCCTCATCGGAAATAGGCCTCATCTCGCCTGGAAGGGAGAACTTCCTGGATTTTCTCGAGTTGCGGCAGGTATTCTCGAGTTACAACGGGGACCTCAGGGACCGGCCCTGGTGGCCTCAGGAGAGGCCAGTCCCCATGCGAGTTGCTAGGGGCCCTCTCGGGATTCCTCTCCCGTCGATACCGGGGCCAAAAACCTTGTGTGGAGTCAGGGCCGGAACCGAGGATTCCTCTCAGGGGCTGATATGGATCTTTGGATACTTCTGGAGTCTCGCCAGGGGAGACAGGCCTCGTTTCATGAGGGGGCATGCACGTGCACTTTCCTTCCAGGCTGTAGCAGCAATGTCACGCTTCCCGTCGCGTGGATCAAAGGATCTGTGGTTTTCCCTCGAGGCTTTCCCTCGAGGCTTTCCCACAGGGCTGTCCCACGTGCCACCGTGGTGTGAGTCGATCCTCGGCGTGAAAGATGAGCCAGTGCAGGGCAAAGAGGTTCCTCTGGAATGGACTGAGACATCTGGGGGACTCTTGGAATGGTGGTACGACCATGGAGTTCCTCTCGCCTTTCCTCTTGAGACTGCCTCCTCTTCAGATGCGACGGGAACGCCGGGAATTCTTTCCCGTTTAAAGCAGGGAAAGGATCCCTCATCTCGAGCTACGAGGGGGAAACGGGGCTCCTCTGGATGTGGGCGGGACCATCGTGCTTCCTCTCGAGTGGAGACGGGTATGGCGGTGAACTTCTTGAGTCGCAGCAAGGGTGTGAAAGACCCTTTCGAAGTTCCAGAGGTTAGGTGTCATTAGTCTCCAGACGCCTCATCGGAAATAGGCCTCATCTCGCCTGGAAGGGAGAACTTCCTGGATTTTCTCGAGTTGCGGCAGGTGTTCTCGAATTACGACAGGGACGTCGGGGACCCGCCCTGGTGGCCTCAGGAGAGGCCAGTCCCCATGCGAGTTGCTAGGGGGCCTCTCGGGATTCCTCTCCCGTCGATACCGGGGCCAAAAACCTTGTGTGGAGTCAGGGCCGGAACCGAGGATGCCTCTCAGGGGCTGACATGGATCATTGGGTACTTCTGGAGTCTCCCCAGGGGAGTCAGGCCTTGTCTCGAGTGGGGGCATGCACGTGCGCTTTCCTTCCAGGCTGTAGCAGCAATGTCACGCTTCCCGTCGCGTGGATCAAAGGATCTGTGGTTTTCCCTCGAGGCTTTCCCTCGAGGCTTTCCCACAGGGCTGTCCCACGTGGCACCGTGGTGTGAGTCGATCCTCGGCGTGAAAGATGAGCCAGTGCAGGGCAAAGAGGTTCCTCTGGAATGGACTGAGACATCTGGGGGACTCTTGGAATGGTGGTACGACCATGGAGTTCCTCTCGCCTTTCCTGTTGAGAGTGCCTCCTCTTGAGATGCGACGGGAACGCCGGGAATTCTTTCCCGTTGAAAGCAGGGAAAGGATCCCTCATCTCGAGCTCCGAGGGGGAAACGGGGCTCCTCTGAATGTGGGCGGAACATCGTGCTTCCTCTCGAGTGGAGACGGGTATGGCGGTGAACTTCTTGAGTTGCAGCAAGGGTGTGAAAGACCCTTTCGAAATTCCAGAGGTTTGGTGTCATTAGTCTCCAGAGGCCTCATCGGAAATAGGCCTCATCTCGCCTGGAAGGGAGAACTTCCTGGATTTTCTCGAGTTGCGGCAGGTGTTCTCGAGTTACGACGGGGACCTCAGGGACCCGCCCTGGTGGCCTCAGGAGAGGCCAGTCCCCATGCGAGTTGCTAGGGGGTCTCTCGGGATTCCTCTCCCGTCGATACCGGGGCCAAAAAGCTTGTGTGGAGTCAGGGCCGGAAACGAGGATTCCTCTCAGGGGCTGACATGGATCTTTGGGTACTTCTGGAGTCTCCCCAGGGGAGTCAGGCCTCGTCTCGAGTGGGGGCATGCTCGTGCGCTTTCCTTCCAGGCTGTAGCAGCAATGTCACGCTTCCCGTCGCGTGGATCAAAGGATCTGTGGTTTTCCCTCGAGGCTTTCCCTCGAGGCTTTCCCACAGGGCTGTCCCACGTGCCACCGTGTTGTGAGTCGATCCTCGGCGTGAAAGATGAGCCAGTGCAGGGCAAAGAGGTTCCTCTGGAATGGACTGAGACATCTGGGGGACTCTTGGAATGGTGGTATGACCATGGAGTTCCTCTCGCCTTTCCTGTTGAGAGTGCCTCCTCTTGAGATGCGACGGGAACGCCGGGAATTCTTTCCCGTTGAAAGCATGGAAAGGATCCCTCATCTCGATCTACGAGGGGGAAACGGGGCTCCTCTGGATGTGGGCGGGACCATCGTGCTTCCTCTCGAGTGGAGACGGGTATGGCGGTGAACTTCTTGAGTTGCAGCAAGGGTGTGAAAGACCCTTTCGAAGTTCCAGAGGTTTGGTGTCATTAGTCTCCAGAGGCCTCATCGGAAATAGGCCTCATCTCGCCTGGAAGGGAGAACTTCCTGGATTTTCTCGAGTTGCGGCAGGTGTTCTCGAGTTACGACGGGGACCTCAGGGACCCGCCCTGGTGGCCTCAGGAGAGGCCAGTCCCCATGCGAGTTGCTAGGGGGCCTCTCGGGATTCCTCTCCCGTCGATACCGGGGCCAAAAACCTTGTGTGGAGTCAGGGCCGGAACCGAGGATTCCTCTCAGGTGCTGACATGGATCATTGGGTACTTCTGGAGTCTCCTCAGGGGAGTCAGGCCTCGTCTCGAGTAGGGGCATGCACGTGCGCTTTCCTTCCAGGCTGTAGCAGCAATGTCACGCTTCCCGTCGCGTGGATCAAAGGATCTGTGGTTTTCCCTCGAGGCTTTCCCTCGAGGCTTTCCCACAGGGCTGTCCCACGTGCCACCGTGGTGTGAGTCGATCCTCGGCGTGAAAGATGAGCCAGTGCAGGGCAAAGAGGTTCCTCTGGAATGGACTGAGACATCTGGGGGACTCTTGGAATGGTGGTACGACCATGGAGTTCCTCTCGCCTTTCCTGTTGAGAGTGCCTCCTCTTGAGATGCGACGGGAACGCAGGGAATTCTTTCCCGTTGAAAGCAGGGAAAGGATCCCTCATCTCGAGCTACGAGGGGGAAACGGGGCTCCGTTGGATGTTGTCGGGACCATCGTGCTTCCTCTCGAGTGGAGACGGGTATGGTGGTGAACTTCTTGAGTTGCAGCAAGGGTGTGAAAGATCCTTTCGAAGTTCCAGAGGTTAGGTGTCATTAGTCTCCAGACGCCTCATCGGAAATAGGCCTCATCTCGCCTGGAAAGGAGAACTTCCTGGATTTTCTCGAGTTGGGGCAGGTGTTCTCGAGTTACGACGGGGACCTCAGGGACCGGCCCTGGTGGCCTCAGGAGAGGCCAGTCCCCATGCGAGTTGCTAGAGGCCCTCTCGGGATTCCTCTCCCGTCGATACCGGGGCCAAAAACCTTGTGTGGAGTCAGGGCCGGAACCGAGGATTCCTCTCAGGGGCTGATATGGATCTTTGGATACTTCTGGAGTCTCGCCAGGGGAGACAGGCCTCGTTTCGTGAGGGGGCATGCACGTGCACTTTCCTTCCAGGCTGTAGCAGCAATGTCACGCTTCCCGTCGCGTGGATCAAAGGATCTGTGGTTTTCCCTCGAGGCTTTCCCACAGGGCTGTCCCACGTGCCACCGTGGTGTGAGTCGATCCTCGGCGTGAAAGATGAGCCAGTGCAGGGCAAAGAGGTTCCTCTGGAATGGACTGAGACATCTGGGGGACTCTTGGAATGGTGGTACGACCATGGAGTTCCTCTCGACTTTCCTGTTGAGACTGCCTCCTCTTGAGATGCGACGGGAACGCCGGGAATTCTTTCCCGTTTAAAGCAGGGAAAGGATCCCTCATCTCGAGCTACGAGGGGGAAACGGGGCTCCTCTGGATGTGGGCGGGACCATCGTGCTTCCTCTCGAGTGGAGACGGGTATAGTGGTGAACTTCTTGAGTTGCAGCAAGGGTGTGAAAGACCCTTTCGAAGTTCCAGAGGTTAGGTGTCATTAGTCTCCAGACGCCTCATCGGAAATAGGCCTCATCTCGCCTGGAAGGGAGAACTTCCTGGATTTTCTCGAGTTGCGGCAGGTGTTCTCGAGTTACGACAGGGACCTCAGGGACCCGCCCTGGTGGCCTCAGGAGAGGCCAGTCCCCATTCGAGTTGCTAGGGGGCCTCTCGGGATTCCTCTCCCGTCGATACTGGGGCCAAAAACCTTGTGTGGAGTCAGGGCCGGAACCGAGGATGCCTCTCAGGGGCTGACATGGATCTTTGGGTACTTCTGGAGTCTCCCCAGGGGAGTCAGGCCTCGTCTCGAGTGGGGGCATGCACGTGCGCTTTCCTTCCAGGCTGTAGCAGCAATGTCACGCTTCCCGTCGCGTGGATCAAAGGATCTGTGGTTTTCCCTCGAGGCTTTCCCTCCAGGCTTTCCCACAGGGCTGTCCCACGTGGCACCGTGGTGTGAGTCGATCCTCGGCGTGAAAGATGAGCCAGTGCAGGGCAAAGAGGTTCCTCTGGAATGGACTGAGACATCTGGGGGACTCTTGGAATGGTGGTACGACCATGGAGTTACTCTCGCCTTTCCTGTTGAGAGTGCCTCCTCTTGAGATGCGACGGGAACGCCGGGAATTCTTTCCCGTTGAAAGCAGGGAAAGGATCCCTCATCTCGAGCTCCGAGGGGGAAACGGGGCTCCTCTGGATGTGGGCGGGACCATCGTGCTTCCTCTCGAGTGGAGACGGGTATGGCGGTGAACTTCTTGAGTTGCAGCAAGGGTGTGAAAGACCCTTTCGAAGTTCCAGAGGCTTGGTGTCATTAGTCTCCAGAGGCCTCATCGGAAATAGGCCTCATCTCGCCTGGAAGGGAGAACTTCCTGGATTTTCTCGAGTTACGGCAGGTGTTCTCGAGTTACGACGGGGACCTCAGGGACCCGCCCTGGTGGCCTCAGGAGAGGCCAGTCCCCATGCGAGTTGCTAGGGGGTCTCTCGGGATTCCTCTCCCGTCGATACCGGGGCCAAAAACCTTGTGTGGAGTCAGGGCCGGAACCGAGGATTTCTCTTAAGGGCTGACATGGATCTTTGGGTACTTCTGGAGTCTCCCCAGGGGAGTCAGGCCTCGTCTCGAGTGGGGGCATGCTCGTGCGCTTTCCTTCCAGGCTGTAGCAGCAATGTCACGCTTCCCGTCGCGTGGATCAAAGGATCTGTGGTTTTCCCTCGAGGCTTTCCCTCGAGGCTTTCCCACAGGGCTGTCCCACTTGCCACCGTGTTGTGAGTCGATCCTCGGCGTGAAAGATGATCCAGTGCAGGGCAAAGAGGTTCCTCTGGAATGGACTGAGACATCTGGGGGACTCTTGGAATGGTGGTACGACCATGGAGTTCCTCTCGCCTTTCCTGTTGAGAGTGCCTCCTCTTGAGATGCGACGGGAACGCCGGGAATTCTTTCCCGTTGAAAGCAGGGAAAGGATCCCTCATCTCGAGCTACGAGGGGGAAACGGGGCTCCTCTGGATGTGGGCGGGACCATCGTGCTTCCTCTCGAGTGGAGACGGGTATGGCGGTGAACTTCTTGAGTTGCAGCAAGGGTGTGAAAGACCCTTTCGAAGTTCCAGAGGTTTGGTGTCATTAGTCTCCAGAGGCCTCATCGGAAATAGGCCTCATCTCGCCTGGAAGGGAGAACTTCCTGGATTTTCTCGAGTTGCGGCAGGTGTTCTCGAGTTACGACGGGGACCTCAGGGACCCGCCCTGGTGGCCTCAGGAGAGGCCAGTCCCCATGCGAGTTGCTAGGGGGCCTCTCGGGATTCCTCTCCCGTCGATACCGGGGCCAAAAACCTTGTGTGGAGTCAGGGCCGGAACCGAGGATTCCTCTCAGGGGCTGACATGGATCTTTGGGTACTTCTGGAGTCTCCCCAGGGGAGTCAGGCCTAGTCTCGAGTAGGGGCATGCACGTGCGCTTTCCTTCCAGGCTGTAGCAGCAATGTCACGCTTCCCGTCGCGTGGATCAAAGGATCTGTGGTTTTCCCTCGAGGCTTTCCCACAGGGCTGTCCCACGTGCCACCGTGGTGTGAGTCGATCCTCGGCGTGAAAGATTAGCCAGTGCAGGGCAAAGAGGTTCCTCTGGAATGGACTGAGACATCTGGGGGACTCTTGGAATGGTGGTACGACCATGGAGTTCCTCTCGCCTTTCCTGTTGAGAGTGCCTCCTCTTGAGATGCGACGGGAACGCCGGGAATTCTTTCCCGTTGAAACCAGGGAAAGGATCCCTCATCTCGAGCTACGAGGGGGAAACGGGGCTCCTCTGGATGTGGGCGGGACCATCGTGCTTCCTCTCTAGTGGAGACGGGTATGGCGGTGAACTGCTTGAGTTGCAGCAAGGGTGTGAAAGACCCTTTCGAAGTTCCAGAGGTTTGGTGTCATTAGTCTCCAGAGGCCTCATCGGAAATAGGCCTCATCTCGCCTGGAAGGTAGAACTTCCTGGATTTTCTCGAGTTGCGGCAGGTGTTCTCGAGTTACGACGGGGACCTCAGGGACCCGCCCTGGTGGCCTCCGGAGAGGCCAGTCCCCATGCGAGTTGCTAGGGGGCCTCTCGGGATTCCTCTCCCGTCGATACCGGGGCCAAAAACCTTGTGTGGAGTCAGGGCCGGAACCGAGGATTCCTCTCAGGGGCTGACATGGATCTTTGCGTACTTCTGGAGTCTCCCCAGTGGAGTCAGGCCTCGTCTCGAGTGGGGGCATGCACGTGCGCTTTCCTTCCAGGCTGTAGCAGCAATGTCACGCTTCCCGTCGCGTGGATCAAAGGATCTGTGGTTTTCCCTCTAGGCTTTCCCTCGAGGCTTTCCCACAGGGCTGTCCCACGTGCCACCGTGGTGTGAGTCGATCCTCGGCGTGAAAGATGAGCCAGTGCAGGGCAAAGAGGTTCCTCTGGAATGGACTGAGACATCTGGGGGACTCTTGGAATGGTGGTACGACCATGGAGTTCCTCTCGCCTTTCCTGTTGAGAGTGCCTCCTCTTGAGATGCGACGGGAACGCAGGGAATTCTTTCCCGTTGAAAGCATGGAAAGGATCCCTCATCTCGAGCTACGAGGGGGAAACGGGGCTCCTTTGGATGTGGTCGGGACCATCGTGCTTCCTCTCGAGTGGAGACGGGTATGGTGGTGAACTTCTTGAGTTGCAGCAAGGGTGTGAAAGACCCTTTCGAAGTTCCAGAGGTTAGGTGTCATTAGTCTCCAGACGCCTCATCGGAAATAGGCCTCATCTCGCCTGGAAGGGAGAACTTCCTGGATTTTCTCGAGTTGCGGCAGGTGTTCTCGAGTTACGACGGGGACCTCAGGGACCGGCCCTGGTGGCCTCAGGAGAGGCCAGTCCCCATGCGAGGTGCTAGGGGGCCTCTCGGGATTCCTCTCCCGTCGATACCGGGGCCAAAAAGCTTGTGTGGAGTCAGGGCCGGAACCGAGGATTCCTCTCAGGGGCTGACATGGATCTTTGGGTACTTCTGGAGTCTCCCCAGGGGAGTCAGGCCTCGTCTCGAGTGGGGGCATGCACGTGCGCTTTCCTTCCAGGCTGTAGCAGCAATGTCACGCTTCCCGTCGCGTGCATCAAAGGATCTGTGGTTTTCCTTCGAGGCTTTCCCTCGAGGCTTTCCCACAGGGCTGTCCCACGTGCCACCGTGTTGTGAGTCGATCCTCGGCGTGAAAGATGAGCCAGTGCAGGGCAAAGAGGTTCCTCTGGAATGGACTGAGACATCTGGGGGACTCTTGGAATGGTGGTACGACCATGGAGTTCCTCTCGCCTTTCCTGTTGAGAGTGCCTCCTCTTGAGATGCGACGGGAACGCCGGGAATTCTTTCCCGTTGAAAGCAGGGAAAGGATCCCTCATCTCGAGCTCCGAGGGGGAAACGGGGCTCCTTTGCATGTGGTCGGGACCATCGTGCTTCCTCTCGAGTGGAGACGGGTATGGTGGTGAACTTCTTGTGTTGCAGCAAGGGTGTGAAAGACCCTTTCGAAGTTCCAGAGGTTAGGTGTCATTAGTCTCCAGACGCCTCATCGGAAATAGGCCTCATCTCGCCTGGAAGGGAGAACTTCCTGGATTTTCTCGAGTTGCGGCAGGTGTTCTCGAGTTACGACGGGGACCTCAGGGACCGGCCCTCGTGGCCTCAGGAGAGGCCAGTCCCCATGCGAGTTGCTAGGGGGCCTCTCGGGATTCCTCTCCCGTCGATACCGGGGCCAAAAACCTTCTGTGGAGTCAGGGCCGGAAACGAGCATTCCTCTCAGGGGCTGATATGGATCTTTGGATACTTCTGGAGTCTCGCCAGGGGAGACAGGCCTCGTTTCGTGAGGGGGCATGCACGTGCACTTTCCTTCCAGGCTTTAGCAGCAATGTCACGCTTCCCGTGGCGTGGATCAAAGGATCTGTGGTTTTCCCTCGAGGCTTTCCCTCGAGGCTTTCCCACAGGGCTGTCCCACGTGCCACCGTGGTGTGAGTCGATCCTCGGCGTGAAAGATGAGCCAGTGCAGGGCAAAGAGGTTCCTCTGGAATGGACTGAGACATCTGGGGGACTCTTGGAATGGTGGTACGACCATGGAGTTCCTCTCGACTTTCCTGTTGAGACTGCCTCCTCTTGAGATGCGACGGGAACGCCGGGAATTCTTTCCCGTTTAAAGCAGGGAAAGGATCCCTCATCTCGAGCTACGAGGGGGAAACGGGGCTCCTCTGGATGTGGGCGGGACCATCGTGCTTCCTCTCGAGTGGAGACGGGTATGGTGGTGAACTTCTTGAGTTGCAGCAAGGGTGTGAAAGACCCTTTCGAAGTTCCAGAGGTTAGGTGTCATTAGTCTCCAGACGCCTCATCGGAAATAGGCCTCATCTCGCCTGGAAGGGAGAACTTCCTGGATTTTCTCGAGTTGCGGCAGGTGTTCTCGAGTTACGACAGGGACCTCAGGGACCCGCCCTGGTGGCCTCAGGAGAGGCCAGTCCCCATTCGAGTTGCTAGGGGGCCTCTCGGGATTCCTCTCCCGTCGATACCGGGGCCAAAAACCTTGTGTGGAGTCAGGGCCGGAACCGAGGATGCCTCTCAGGGGCTGACATGGATCTTTGGGTACTTCTGGAGTCTCCACAGGGGAGTCAGGCCTCGTCTCGAGTGGGGGCATGCACGTGCGCTTTCCTTCCAGGCTGTAGCAGCAATGTCACGCTTCCCGTCGCGTGCATCAAAGGATTTGTGGTTTTCCCTCGAGGCTTTCCCTCCAGGCTTTCCCACAGGGCTGTCCCACGTGGCACCGTGGTGTGAGTCGATCCTCGGCGTGAAAGATGAGCCAGTGCAGGGCAAAGAGGTTCCTCTGGAATGGACTGAGACATCTGGGGGACTCTTGGAATGGTGGTACGACCATGGAGTTCCTCTCGCCTTTCCTGTTGAGAGTGCCTCCTCTTGAGATGCGACGGGAACGCCGGGAATTCTTTCCCGTTGAAAGCAGGGAAAGGATCCCTCATCTCGAGCTCCGAGGGGGAAACGGGGCTCCTCTGGATGTGGGCGGGACCATCGTGCTTCCTCTCGAGTGGAGACGGTTATGGCGGTGAACTTCTTGAGTTGCAGCAAGGGTGTGAAAGACCCTTTCGAAGTTCCAGAGGTTTGGTGTCATTAGTCTCCAGAGGCCTCATCGGAAATAGGCCTCATCTCGCCTGGAAGGGAGAACTTCCTGGATTTTCTCGAGTTACGGCAGGTGTTCTCGAGTTACGACGGGGACCTCAGGGACCCGCCCTGGTGGCCTCAGGAGAGGCCAGTCCCCATGCGAGTTGCTAGGGGGTCTCTCGGGATTCCTCTCCCGTCGATACCGGGGCCAAAAACCTTGTGTGGAGTCAGGGCCGGAACCGAGGATTTCTCTCAGGGGCTGACATGGATCTTTGGGTACTTCTGGAGTCTCCCCAGGGGAGTCAGGCCTCGTCTCGAGTGGGGGCATGCTCGTGCGCTTTCCTTCCAGGCTGTAGCAGCAATGTCACGCTTCCCGTCGCGTGGATCAAAGGATCTGTGGTTTTCCCTCGAGGCTTTCCCTCGAAGCTTTCCCACAGGGCTGTCCCACTTGCCACCGTGTTGTGAGTCGATCCTCGGCGTGAAAGATGATCCAGTGCAGGGCAAAGAGGTTCCTCTGGAATGGACTGAGACATCTGGGGGACTCTTGGAATGGTGGTACGACCATGGAGTTCCTCTCGCCTTTCCTGTTGAGAGTGCCTCCTCTTGAGATGCGACGGGAACGCCGGGAATACTTTCCCGTTGAAAGCAGGGAAAGGATCCCTCATCTCGAGCTACGAGGGGGAAACGGGGCTCCTCTGGATGTGGGCGGGACCATCGTGCTTCCTCTCGAGTGGAGACGGGTATGGCGGTGAACTTCTTGAGTTGCAGCAAGGGTGTGAAAGACCCTTTCGAAGTTCCAGAGGTTTGGTGTCATTAGTCTCCAGAGGCCTCATCGGAAATAGGACTCATCTCGCCTGGAAGGGAGAACTTCCTGGATTTTCTCGAGTTGCGGCAGGTGTTCTCGAGTTACGACGGGGACCTCAGGGACCCGCCCTGGTGGCCTCAGGAGAGGCCAGTCCCCATGCGAGTTGCTAGGGGGCCTCTCGGGATTCCTCTCCCGTCGATACCGGGGCCAAAAACCTTGTGTGGAGTCAGGGCCGGAACCGAGGATTCCTCTCAGGGGCTGACATGGATCTTTGGGTACTTCTGGAGTCTCCCCAGGGGAGTCAGGCCTCGTCTCGAGTAGGGGCATGCACGTGCGCTTTCCTTCCAGGCTGTAGCAGCAATGTCACGCTTCCCGTCGCGTGGATCAAAGGATCTGTGGTTTTCCCTCGAGGCTTTCCCTCGAGGCTTTCCCACAGGGCTGTCCCACGTGCCACCGTGGTGTGAGTCGATCCTCGGCGTGAAAGATGAGCCAGTGCAGGGCAAAGAGGTTCCTCTGGAATGGACTGAGACATCTGGGGGACTGTTGGAATGGTGGTACGACCATGGAGTTCCTCTCGACTTTCCTGTTGAGACTGCCTCCTCTTGAGATGCGTCGGGAACGCCGGGAATTCTTTCCCGTTTAAAGCAGGGAAAGGATCCCTCATCTCGAGCTACGAGGGGGAAACGGGGCTCCTCTGGATGTGGGCGGGACCATCGTGCTTCCTCTCGAGTGGAGACGGGTATGGTGGTGAACTTCTTGAGTTGCAGCAAGGGTGTGAAAGACCCTTTCGAAGTTCCAGAGGTTAGGTGTCATTAGTCTCCAGACGCCTCATCGGAAATAGGCCTCATCTCGCCTGGAAGGGAGAACTTCCTGGATTTTCTTGAGTTGCGGCAGGTGTTCTCGAGTTACGACAGGGACCTCAGGGACCCGCCCTGGTGGCCTCAGGAGAGGCCAGTCCCCATTCGAGTTGCTAGGGGGCCTCTCGGGATTCCTCTCCCGTCGATACCGGGGCCAAAAACCTTGTGTGGAGTCAGGGCCGGAACCGAGGATGCCTCTCAGGGGCTGACATGGATCTTTGGGTACTTCTGGAGTCTCCACAGGGGAGTCAGGCCTCGTCTCGAGTGGGGGCATGCACGTGCGCTTTCCTTCCAGGCTGTAGCAGCAATGTCACGCTTCCCGTCGCGTGCATCAAAGGATCTGTGGTTTTCCCTCGAGGCTTTCCCTCCAGGCTTTCCCACAGGGCTGTCCCACGTGGCACCGTGGTGTGAGTCGATCCTCGGCGTGAAAGATGAGCCAGTGCAGGGCAAAGAGGTTCCTCTGGAATGGACTGAGACATCTGGGGGACTCTTGGAATGGTGGTACGACCATGGAGTTCCTCTCGCCTTTCCTGTTGAGAGTGCCTCCTCTTGAGATGCGACGGGAACGCCGGGAATTCTTTCCCGTTGAAAGCAGGGAAAGGATCCCTCATCTCGAGCTCCGAGGGGGAAACGGGGCTCCTCTGGATGTGGGCGGGACCATCGTGCTTCCTCTCGAGTGGAGACGGGTATGGCGGTGAACTTCTTGAGTTGCAGCAAGGGTGTGAAAGACCCTTTCGAAGTTCCAGAGGTTTGGTGTCATTAGTCTCCAGAGGCCTCATCGGAAATAGGCCTCATCTCGCCTGGAAGGGAGAACTTCCTGGATTTTCTCGAGTTACGGCAGGTGTTCTCGAGTTACGACGGGGACCTCAGGGACCCGCCCTGGTGGCCTCAGGAGAGGCCAGTCCCCATGCGAGTTGCTAGGGGGCCTCTCGGGATTCCTCTCCCGTCGATACCGGGGCCAAAAACCTTGTGTGGAGTCAGGGCCGGAACCGAGGATTCCTCTCAGGGGCTGACATGGATCTTTGGGTACTTCTGGAGTCTCCCCAGGGGAGTCAGGCCTCGTCTCGAGTAGGGGCATGCACGTGCGCTTTCCTTCCAGGCTGTAGCAGCAATGTCACGCTTCCCGTCGCGTGGATCAAAGGATCTGTGGTTTTCCCTCGAGGCTTTCCCTCGAGGCTTTCCCACAGGGCTGTCCCACGTGCCACCGTGGTGTGAGTCGATCCTCGGCGTGAAAGATGAGCCAGTGCAGGGCAAAGAGGTTCCTCTGGAATGGACTGAGACATCTGGGGGACTCTTGGAATGGTGGTACGACCATGGAGTTCCTCTCGCCTTTCCTGTTGAGAGTACCTCCTCTTGAGATGCGACGGGAACGCAGGGAATTCTTTCCCGTTGAAAGCAGGGAAAGGATCCCTCATCTCGAGCTACGAGGGGGAAACGGGGCTCCTTTGGATGTTGTCGGGACCATCGTGCTTCCTCTCGAGTGGAGACGGGTATGGTGGTGAACTTCTTGAGTTGCAGCAAGGGTGTGAAAGACCCTTTCGAAGTTCCAGAGGTTAGGTGTCATTAGTCTCCAGACGCCTCATCGGAAATAGGCCTCATCTCGCCTGGAAGGGAGAACTTCCTGGATTTTCTCGAGTTGCGGCAGGTGTTCTCGAGTTACGACGGGGACCTCAGGGACCGGCCCTGGTGGCCTCAGGAGAGGCCAGTCCCCATGCGAGTTGCTAGGGGGCCTCTCGGGATTCCTCTCCCGTCGATACCGGGGCCAAAAACCTTGTGTGGAGTCAGGGCCGGAACCGAGGATTCCTCTCAGGGGCTGATATGGATCTTTGGATACTTCTGGAGTCTCGCCAGGGGAGACAGGCCTCGATTCGTGAGGGGGCATGCACGTGCACTTTCCTTCCAGGCTGTAGCAGCAATGTCACGCTTCCCGTCGCGTGGATCAAAGGATCTGTGGTTTTCCCTCGAGGCTTTCCCTCGAGGCTTTCCCACAGGGCTGTCCCACGTGTCACCGTGGTGTGAGTCGATCCTCGGCGTGAAAGATGAGCCAGTGCAGGGCAAAGAGGTTCCTCTGGAATGGACTGAGACATCTGGGGGACTCTTGGAATGGTGGTACGACCATGGAGTTCCTCTCGCCTTTCCTGTTGAGAGTGCCTCCTCTTGAGATGCGACGGGAACGCAGGGAATTCCTTCCCGTTGAAAGCAGGGAAAGGATCCCTCATCTCGAGCTACGAGGGGGAAACGGGGCTCCTTTGGATGTGGTCGGGACCATCGTGCTTCCTCTCGAGTGGAGACGGGTATGGTGGTGAACTTCTTGAGTTGCAGCAAGGGTGTGAAAGACCCTTTCGAAGTTCCAGAGGTTAGGTGTCATTAGTCTCCAGACGCCTCATCGGAAATAGGCCTCATCTCGCCTGGAAGGGAGAACTTCCTGGATTTTCTCGAGTTGCGGCAGGTGTTCTCGAGTTACGACGGGGACCTCAGGGACCGGCCCTGGTGGCCTCAGGAGAGGCCAGTCCCCATGCGAGTTGCTAGGGGGCCTCTCGGGATTCCTCTCCCGTCGATACCGGGGCCAAAAACCTTGTGTGGAGTCAGGGCCGGAACCGAGGATTCCTCTCAGGGGCTGATATGGATCTTTGGATACTTCTGGAGTCTCGCCAGGGGAGACAGGCCTCGTTTCGTGAGGGGGCATGCACGTGCACTTTCCTTCCAGGCTGTAGCAGCAATGTCACGCTTCCCGTCGCGTGCATCAAAGGATCTGTGGTTTTCCCTCGAGGCTTTCCCTCGAGGCTTTCCCACAGGGCTGTCCCACGTGCCACCGTGGTGTGAGTCGATCCTCGGCGTGAAAGATGAGCCAGTGCAGGGCAAAGAGGTTCCTCTGGAATGGACTGAGACATCTGGGGGACTCTTGGAATGGTGGTACGACCATGGAGTTCCTCTCGCCTTTCCTGTTGAGAGTGCCTCCTCTTGAGATGCGACGGGAACGCCGGGAATTCTTTCCCGTTTAAAGCAGGGAAAGGATCCCTCATCTCGAGCTACGAGGGGGAAACGGGGCTCCTCTGGATGTGGGCGGGACCATCGTGCTTCCTCTCGAGTGGAGACGGGTATGGCGGTGAACTTCTTGAGTCGCAGCAAGGGTGTGAAAGACCCTTTCGAAGTTCCAGAGGTTAGGTGTCATTAGTCTCCAGACGCCTCATCGGAAATAGGCCTCATCTCGCCTGGAAGGGAGAACTTCCTGGATTTTCTCGAGTTGCGGCAGGTGTTCTCGAGTTACGACAGGGACCTCAGGGACCCGCCCTGGTGGCCTCAGGAGAGGCCAGTCCCCATGCGAGTTGCTAGGGGGCCTCTCGGGATTCCTCTCCCGTCGATACCGGGGCCAAAAACCTTGTGTGGAGTCAGGGCCGGAACCGAGGATGCCTCTCATGGGCTGACATGGATCTTTGGGTACTTCTGGAGTCTCCCCAGGGGAGTCAGGCCTCGTCTCGAGTGGGGGCATGCACGTGCGCTTTCCTTCCAGGCTGTAGCAGCAATGTCACGCTTCCCGTCGCGTGGATCAAAGGATCTGTGGTTTTCCCTCGAGGCTTTCCCTCGAGGCTTTCCCACAGGGCTGTCCCACGTGGCACCGTGGTGTGAGTCGATCCTCGGCGTGAAAGATGAGCCAGTGCAGGGCAAAGAGGTTCCTCTGGAATGGACTGAGACATCTGGGGGACTCTTGGAATGGTGGTACGACCATGGAGTTCCTCTCGCCTTTCCTGTTGAGAGTGCCTCCTCTTGAGATGCGACGGGAACGCCGGGAATTCTTTCCCGTTGAAAGCAGGGAAAGGATCCCTCATCTCGAGCTCCGAGGGGGAAACGGGGCTCCTCTGGATGTGGGCGGGACCATCGTGCTTCCTCTCGAGTGGAGACGGGTATGGCGGTGAACTTCTTGAGTTGCAGCAAGGGTGTGAAAGACCCTTTCGAAGTTCCAGAGGTTTGGTGTCATTAGTCTCCAGAGGCCTCATCGGAAATAGGCCTCATCTCGCCTGGAAGGGAGAACTTCCTGGATTTTCTCGAGTTGCGGCAGGTGTTCTCGAGTTACGACGGGGACCTCAGGGACCCGCCCTGGTGGCCTCAGGAGAGGCCAGTCCCCATGCGAGTTGCTAGGGGGTCTCTCGGGATTCCTCTCCCGTCGATACCGGGGCCAAAAAGCTTGTGTGGAGTCAGGGCCGGAACCGAGGATTTCTCTCAGGGGCTGACATGGATCTTTGGGTACTTCTGGAGTCTCCCCAGGGGAGTCAGGCCTCGTCTCGAGTGGGGGCATGCTCGTGCGCTTTCCTTCCAGGCTGTAGCAGCAATGTCACGCTTCCCGTCGCGTGGATCAAAGGATCTGTGGTTTTCCCTCGAGGCTTTCCCTCGAGGATTTCCCACAGGGCTGTCCCTCGTGCCACCGTGTTGTGAGTCGATCCTCGGCGTGAAAGATGAGCCAGTGCAGGGCAAAGAGGTTCCTCTGGAATGGACTGAGACATCTGGGGGACTCTTGGAATGGTGGTACGACCATGGAGTTCCTCTCGCCTTTCCTGTTGAGAGTGCCTCCTCTTGAGATGCGACGGGAACGCCGGGAATTCTTTCCCGTTGAAAGCAGGGAAAGGATCCCTCATCTCGAGCTACGAGGGGGAAACGGGGCTCCTCTGGATGTGGGCGGGACCATCGTGCTTCCTCTCGAGTGGAGACGGGTATGGCGGTGAACTTCTTGAGTTGCAGCAAGGGTGTGAAAGACGCTTTCGAAGTTCCAGAGGTTTGGTGTCATTAGTCTCCAGAGGCCTCATCGGAAATAGGCCTCATCTCGCCTGGAAGGGAGAACTTCCTGGATTTTCTCGAGTTGCGGCAGGTGTTCTCGAGTTACGACGGGGACCTCAGGGACCCGCCCTGGTGGCCTCAGGAGAGGCCAGTCCCCATGCGAGTTGCTAGGGGGCCTCTCGGGATTCCTCTCCCGTCGATACCGGGGCCAAAAACCTTGTGTGGAGTCAGGGCTGGAACCGAGGATTCCTCTCAGGGGCTGACATGGATCTTTGGGTACTTCTGGAGTCTCCCCAGGGGAGTCAGGCCTCGTCTCGAGTAGGGGCATGCACGTGCGCTTTCCTTCCAGGCTGTAGCAGCAATGTCACGCTTCCCGTCGCGTGGATCAAAGGATCTGTGGTTTTCCCTCGAGGCTTTCCCTCGAGGCTTTCCCACAGGGCTGTCCCACGTGCCACCGTGGTGTGAGTCGATCCTCGGCGTGAAAGATGAGCCAGTGCAGGGCAAAGAGGTTCCTCTGGAATGGACTGAGACATCTGGGGGACTCTTGGAATGGTGGTAAGACCATGGAGTTCCTCTCGCCTTTCCTGTTGAGAGTACCTCCACTTGAGATGCGACGGGAACGCAGGGAATTCTTTCCCGTTGAAAGCAGGGAAAGGATCCCTCATCTCGAGCTACGAGGGGGAAACGGGGCTCCTTTGGATGTTGTCGGGACCATCGTGCTTCCTCTCGAGTGGAGACAGGTATGGTGGTGAACTTCTTGAGTTGCAGCAAGGGTGTGAAAGACCCTTTCGAAGTTCCAGAGGTTAGGTGTCATTAGTCTCCAGACGCCTCATCGGAAATAGGCCTCATCTCGCCTAGAAGGGAGAACTTCCTGGATTTTCTCGAGTTGCGGCAGGTGTTCTCGAGTTACGACGGGGACCTCAGGGACCGGCCCTGGTGGCCTCAGGAGAGGCCAGTCCCCATGCGAGTTGCTAGGGGCCCTCTCGGGATTCCTCTCCCGTCGATACCGGGGCCAAAAACCTTGTGTGGAGTCAGGGCCGGAACCGAGGATTCCTCTCAGGGGCTGATATGGATCTTTGGATACTTCTGGAGTCTCGCCAGGGGAGACAGGCCTCGTTTCGTGAGGGGGCATGCACGTGCACTTTCCTTCCAGGCTGTAGCAGCAATGTCACGCTTCCCGTCGCGTGGATCAAAGGATCTGTGGTTTTCCCTCGAGGCTTTCCCTCGAGGCTTTCCCACAGGGCTGTCCCACGTGCCACCGTGGTGTGAGTCGATCCTCGGCGTGAAAGATGAGCCAGTGCAGGGCAAAGAGGTTCCTCTGGAATGGACTGAGACATCTGGGGGACTCTTGGAATGGTGGTACGACCATGGAGTTCCTCTCGCCTTTCCTGTTGAGAGTGCCTCCTCTTGAGATGCGACGGGAACGCCGGGAATTCTTTCCCGTTTAAAGCAGGGAAAGGATCCCTCATCTCGAGCTACGAGGGGGAAACGGGGCTCCTCTGGATGTGGGCGGGACCATCGTGCTTCCTCTCGAGTGGAGACGGGTATGGCGGTGAACTTCTTGAGTCGCAGCAAGGGTGTGAAAGACCCTTTCGAAGTTCCAGAGGTTAGGTGTCATTAGTCTCCAGACGCCTCATCGGAAATAGGCCTCATCTCGCCTGGAAGGGAGAACTTCCTGGATTTTCTCGAGTTGCGGCAGGTGTTCTCGAGTTACGACAGGGACCTCAGGGACCCGCCCTGGTGGCCTCAGGAGAGGCCAGTCCCCATGCGAGTTGCTAGGGGGCCTCTCGGGATTCCTCTCCCGTCGATACCGGGGCCAAAAACCTTGTGTGGAGTCAGGGCCGGAACCGAGGATGCCTCTCATGGGCTGACATGGATCTTTGGGTACTTCTGGAGTCTCCCCAGGGGAGTCAGGCCTCGTCTCGAGTGGGGGCATGCACGTGCGCTTTCCTTCCAGGCTGTAGCAGCAATGTCACGCTTCCCGTCGCGTGGATCAAAGGATCTGTGGTTTTCCCTCGAGGCTTTCCCTCGAGGCTTTCCCACAGGGCTGTCCCACGTGGCACCGTGGTGTGAGTCGATCCTCGGCGTGAAAGATGAGCCAGTGCAGGGCAAAGAGGTTCCTCTGGAATGGACTGAGACATCTGGGGGACTCTTGGAATGGTGGTACGACCATGGAGTTCCTCTCGCCTTTCCTGTTGAGAGTGCCTCCTCTTGAGATGCGACGGGAACGCCGGGAATTCTTTCCCGTTGAAAGCAGGGAAAGGATCCCTCATCTCGAGCTCCGAGGGGGAAACGGGGCTCCTCTGGATGTGGGCGGGACCATCGTGCTTCCTCTCGAGTGGAGACGGGTATGGCGGTGAACTTCTTGAGTTGCAGCAAGGGTGTGAAAGACCCTTTCGAAGTTCCAGAGGTTTGGTGTCATTAGTCTCCAGAGGCCTCATCGGAAATAGGCCTCATCTCGCCTGGAAGGGAGAACTTCCTGGATTTTCTCGAGTTGCGGCAGGTGTTCTCGAGTTACGACGGGGACCTCAGGGACCCGCCCTGGTGGCCTCAGGAGAGGCCAGTCCCCATGCGAGTTGCTAGGGGGTCTCTCGGGATTCCTCTCCCGTCGATACCGGGGCCAAAAAGCTTGTGTGGAGTCAGGGCCGGAACCGAGGATTTCTCTCAGGGGCTGACATGGATCTTTGGGTACTTCTGGAGTCTCCCCAGGGGAGTCAGGCCTCGTCTCGAGTGGGGGCATGCTCGTGCGCTTTCCTTCCAGGCTGTAGCAGCAATGTCACGCTTCCCGTCGCGTGGATCAAAGGATCTGTGGTTTTCCCTCGAGGCTTTCCCTCGAGGATTTCCCACAGGGCTGTCCCTCGTGCCACCGTGTTGTGAGTCGATCCTCGGCGTGAAAGATGAGCCAGTGCAGGGCAAAGAGGTTCCTCTGGAATGGACTGAGACATCTGGGGGACTCTTGGAATGGTGGTACGACCATGGAGTTCCTCTCGCCTTTCCTGTTGAGAGTGCCTCCTCTTGAGATGCGACGGGAACGCCGGGAATTCTTTCCCGTTGAAAGCAGGGAAAGGATCCCTCATCTCGAGCTACGAGGGGGAAACGGGGCTCCTCTGGATGTGGGCGGGACCATCGTGCTTCCTCTCGAGTGGAGACGGGTATGGCGGTGAACTTCTTGAGTTGCAGCAAGGGTGTGAAAGACGCTTTCGAAGTTCCAGAGGTTTGGTGTCATTAGTCTCCAGAGGCCTCATCGGAAATAGGCCTCATCTCGCCTGGAAGGGAGAACTTCCTGGATTTTCTCGAGTTGCGGCAGGTGTTCTCGAGTTACGACGGGGACCTCAGGGACCCGCCCTGGTGGCCTCAGGAGAGGCCAGTCCCCATGCGAGTTGCTAGGGGGCCTCTCGGGATTCCTCTCCCGTCGATACCGGGGCCAAAAACCTTGTGTGGAGTCAGGGCTGGAACCGAGGATTCCTCTCAGGGGCTGACATGGATCTTTGGGTACTTCTGGAGTCTCCCCAGGGGAGTCAGGCCTCGTCTCGAGTAGGGGCATGCACGTGCGCTTTCCTTCCAGGCTGTAGCAGCAATGTCACGCTTCCCGTCGCGTGGATCAAAGGATCTGTGGTTTTCCCTCGAGGCTTTCCCTCGAGGCTTTCCCACAGGGCTGTCCCACGTGCCACCGTGGTGTGAGTCGATCCTCGGCGTGAAAGATGAGCCAGTGCAGGGCAAAGAGGTTCCTCTGGAATGGACTGAGACATCTGGGGGACTCTTGGAATGGTGGTAAGACCATGGAGTTCCTCTCGCCTTTCCTGTTGAGAGTACCTCCTCTTGAGATGCGACGGGAACGCAGGGAATTCTTTCCCGTTGAAAGCAGGGAAAGGATCCCTCATCTCGAGCTACGAGGGGGAAACGGGGCTCCTTTGGATGTTGTCGGGACCATCGTGCTTCCTCTCGAGTGGAGACAGGTATGGTGGTGAACTTCTTGAGTTGCAGCAAGGGTGTGAAAGACCCTTTCGAAGTTCCAGAGGTTAGGTGTCATTAGTCTCCAGACGCCTCATCGGAAATAGGCCTCATCTCGCCTAGAAGGGAGAACTTCCTGGATTTTCTCGAGTTGCGGCAGGTGTTCTCGAGTTACGACGGGGACCTCAGGGACCGGCCCTGGTGGCCTCAGGAGAGGCCAGTCCCCATGCGAGTTGCTAGGGGCCCTCTCGGGATTCCTCTCCCGTCGATACCGGGGCCAAAAACCTTGTGTGGAGTCAGGGCCGGAACCGAGGATTCCTCTCAGGGGCTGATATGGATCTTTGGATACTTCTGGAGTCTCGCCAGGGGAGACAGGCCTCGTTTCGTGAGGGGGCATGCACGTGCACTTTCCTTCCAGGCTGTAGCAGCAATGTCACGCTTCCCGTCGCGTGGATCAAAGGATCTGTGGTTTTCCCTCGAGGCTTTCCCTCGAGGCTTTCCCACAGGGCTGTCCCACGTGCCACCGTGGTGTGAGTCGATCCTCGGCGTGAAAGATGAGCCAGTGCAGGGCAAAGAGGTTCCTCTGGAATTGACTGAGACATCTGGGGGACTCTTGGAATGGTGGTACGACCATGGAGTTCCTCTCGCCTTTCCTGTTGAGAGTGCCTCCTCTTGAGATGCGACGGGAACGCCGGGAATTCTTTCCCGTTGAAAGCAGGGAAAGGATCCCTCATCTCGAGCTACGAGGGGGAAACGGGGCTCTTCTGGATGTGGGCGGGACCATCGTGCTTCCTCTCGAGTGGAGACGGGTATGGCGGTGAACTTCTTGAGTCGCAGCAAGGGTGTGAAAGACCCTTTCGAAGTTCCAGAGGTTAGGTGTCATTAGTCTCCAGACGCCTCATCGGAAATAAGCCTCATCTCGCCTGGAAGGGAGAACTTCCTGGATTTTCTCGAGTTGCGGCAGGTGTTCTCGAGTTAAGACGGGGACCTCAGGGACCCGCCCTGGTGGCCTCAGGAGAGGCCAGTCCCCATGCGAGTTGCTAGGGGGCCTCTCGGGATTCCTCTCCCGTCGATACCGGGGCCAAAAACCTTGTGTGGAGTCAGGGCCGGAACCGAGGATTCCTCTCAGGGGCTGACATGGATCTTTGGGTACTTCTGGAGTCTCCCCAGTGGAGTCAGGCCTCGTCTCGAGTGGGGGCATGCACGTGCGCTTTCCTTCCAGGCTCTAGCAGCAATGTCACGCTTCCCGTCTTGTGGATCAAAGGATTTGTGGTATTCCCTCGAGGCTTTCCCTCGAGGCTTTCCCACAGGGCTGTCCCACGTGGCACCGTGGTGTGAGTCGATCCTCGGCGTGAAAGATGAGCCAGTGCAGGGCAAAGAGGTTCCTCTGGAATGGACTGAGACATCTGGGGGACTCTTGGAATGGTGGTACGACCATGGAGTTCCTCTCGCCTTTCCTGTTGAGAGTGCCTCCTCATGAGATGCGACGGGAACGCAGGGAATTCTTTCCCGTTGAAAGCAGGGAAAGGATCCCTCATCTCGAGCTACGAGGGGGAAACGGGGCTCCTTTGGATGTGGTCGGGACCATCGTGCTTCCTCTCGAGTGGAGACGGGTATGGTGGTGAACTTCTTGAGTTGCAGCAAGGGTGTGAAAGACCCTTTCGAAGTTCCAGAGGTTAGGTGTCATTAGTCTCCAGACGCCTCATCGGAAATAGGCCTCATCTCGCCTGGAAGGGAGAACTTCCTGGATTTTCTCGAGTTGCTGCAGGTGTTCTCGAGTTACGACGGGGACCTCAGGGACCGGCCCTGGTGGCCTCAGGAGAGGCCAGTCCCCATGCGAGTTGCTAGGGGGCCTCTCGGGATTCCTCTCCCGTCGATACCGGGGCCAAAAACCTTGTGTGGAGTCAGGGCCGGAACCGAGGATTCCTCTCAGGGGCTGATATGGATCTTTGGATACTTCTGGAGTCTCGCCAGGGGAGACAGGCCTCGTTTCGTGAGGGGGCATGCACGTGCACTTTCCTTCCAGGCTGTAGCAGCAATGTCACGCTTCCCGTCGCGTGGATCAAAGGATCTGTGGTTTTCCCTCGAGGCTTTCCCTCGAGGCTTTCCCACAGGGCTGTCCCACGTGCCACCGTGGTGTGAGTCGATCCTCGGCGTGAAAGATGAGCCAGTGCAGGGCAAAGAGGTTCCTCTGGAATGGACTGAGACATCTGGGGGACTCGTGGAATGGTGGTACGACCATGGAGTTCCTCTCGCCTTTCCTGTTGAGAGTGCCTCCTCTTGAGATGCGACGGGAACGCAGGGAATTCTTTCCCGTTGAAAGCAGGGAAAGGATCCCTCATCTCGAGCTACGAGGGGGAAACGGGGCTCTTCTGGATGTGGGCGGGACCATCGTGCTTCCTCTCGAGTGGAGACGGGTATGGCGGTGAACTTCTTGAGTTGCAGCAAGGGTGTGAAAGACCCTTTCGAAGTTCCAGAGGTTTGGTGTCTTTAGTCTCCAGAGGCCTCATCGGAAATAGCCCTCATCTCGCCTGGAAGGGAGAACTTCCTGGATTTTCTCGAGTTGCGGCAGGTGTTCTCGAGTTACGACGGGGAACTCAGGGACCGGCCCTGGTGGCCTCAGGAGAGGCCAGTCCCCATGCGAGTTGCTAGGGGGCCTCTCGGGATTCCTCTCCCGTCGATACCGGGGCCAAAAACCTTGTGTGGAGTCAGGGCCGGAACCGAGGATTCCTCTCAGGGGCTGACATGGATCTTTGGGTACTTCTGGAGTCTCCCCAGTGGAGTCAGGCCTCGTCTCGAGTGGGGGCATGCTCGTGCGCTTTCCTTCCAGGCTGTAGCAGCAATGTCACGCTTCCCGTCGCGTGGATCAAAGGATCTGTGGTTTTCCCTCGAGGCCTTCCCTCGAGGATTTCCCACAGGGCTGTCCCACGTGCCACCGTGTTGTGAGTCGATCCTCGGCGTGAAAGATGAGCCAGTGCAGGGCAAAGAGGTTCCTCTGGAATGGACTGAGACATCTGGGGGACTCTTGGAATGGTGGTACGACCATGGAGTTCCTCTCGCCTTTCCTGTTGAGAGTGCCTCCTCTTGAGATGCGATGGGAACGCCGGGAATTCTTTCCCGTTGAAAGCAGGGAAAGGATCCCTCATCTCGAGCTACGAAGGGGAAACGGGTCTCCTCTGGATGTGGGCGGGACCATCGTGCTTCCTCTCGAGTGGAGACGGGTATGGCGGTGAACTTCTTGAGTTGCAGCAAGGGTGTGAAAGACGCTTTCGAAGTTCCAGAGGTTTGGTGTCATTAGTCTCCAGAGGCCTCATCGGAAATAGGCCTCATCTCGCCTGGAAGGGAGAACTTCCTGGATTTTCTCGAGTTGCGGCAGGTGTTCTCGAGTTACGACGGGGACCTCAGGGACCCGCCCTGGTGGCCTCAGGAGAGGCCAGTCCCCATGCGAGTTGCTAGGGGGCCTCTCGGGATTCCTCTCCCGTCGATACCGGGGCCAAAAACCTTGTGTGGAGTCAGGGCCGGAACCGAGGATTCCTCTCAGGGGCTGACATGGATCTTTGGGTACTTCTGGAGTCTCCCCAGGGGAGTCAGGCCTCGTCTCGAGTAGGGGCATGCACGTGCGCTTTCCTTCCAGGCTGTAGCAGCAATGTCACGCTTCCCGTCGCGTGGATCAAAGGATCTGTGGTTTTCCCTCGAGGCTTTCCCTCGAGGCTTTCCCACAGGGCTGTCCCACGTGCCACCGTGGTGTGAGTCGATCCTCGGCGTGAAAGATGAGCCAGTGCAGGGCAAAGAGGTTCCTCTGGAATGGACTGAGACATCTGGGGGACTCTTGGAATGGTGGTAAGACCATGGAGTTCCTCTCGCCTTTCCTGTTGAGAGTACCTCCTCTTGAGATGCGACGGGAACGCAGGGAATTCTTTCCCGTTGAAAGCAGGGAAAGGATCCCTCATCTCGAGCTACGAGGGGGAAACGGGGCTCCTTTGGATGTTGTCGGGACCATCGTGCTTCCTCTCGAGTGGAGACAGGTATGGTGGTGAACTTCTTGAGTTGCAGCAAGGGTGTGAAAGACCCTTTCGAAGTTCCAGAGGTTAGGTGTCATTAGTCTCCAGACGCCTCATCGGAAATAGGCCTCATCTCGCCTAGAAGGGAGAACTTCCTGGATTTTCTCGAGTTGCGGCAGGTGTTCTCGAGTTACGACGGGGACCTCAGGGACCGGCCCTGGTGGCCTCAGGAGAGGCCAGTCCCCATGCGAGTTGCTAGGGGCCCTCTCGGGATTCCTCTCCCGTCGATACCGGGGCCAAAAACCTTGTGTGGAGTCAGGGCCGGAACCGAGGATTCCTCTCAGGGGCTAATATGGATCTTTGGATACTTCTGGAGTCTCGCCAGGGGAGACAGGCCTCGTTTCGTGAGGGGGCATGCACGTGCACTTTCCTTCCAGGCTGTAGCAGCAATGTCACGCTTCCCGTCGCGTGGATCAAAGGATCTGTGGTTTTCCCTCGAGGCTTTCCCTCGAGGCTTTCCCACAGGGCTGTCCCACGTGCCACCGTGGTGTGAGTCGATCCTCGGCGTGAAAGATGAGCCAGTGCAGGGCAAAGAGGTTCCTCTGGAATGGACTGAGACATCTGGGGGACTCTTGGAATGGTGGTACGACCATGGAGTTCCTCTCGCCTTTCCTGTTGAGAGTGCCTCCTCTTGAGATGCGACGGGAACGCCGGGAATTCTTTCCCGTTGAAAGCAGGGAAAGGATCCCTCATCTCGAGCTACGAGGGGGAAACGGGGCTCTTCTGGATGTGGGCGGGACCATCGTGCTTCCTCTCGAGTGGAGACGGGTATGGCGGTGAACTTCTTGAGTCGCAGCAAGGGTGTGAAAGACCCTTTCGAAGTTCCAGAGGTTAGGTGTCATTAGTCTCCAGACGCCTCATCGGAAATAAGCCTCATCTCGCCTGGAAGGGAGAACTTCCTGGATTTTCTCGAGTTGCGGCAGGTGTTCTCGAGTTACGACGGGGACCTCAGGGACCCGCCCTGGTGGCCTCAGGAGAGGCCAGTCCCCATGCGAGTTGCTAGGGGGCCTCTCGGGATTCCTCTCCCGTCGATACCGGGGCCAAAAACCTTGTGTGGAGTCAGGGCCGGAACCGAGGATTCCTCTCAGGGGCTGACATGGATCTTTGGGTACTTCTGGAGTCTCCCCAGTGGAGTCAGGCCTCGTCTCGAGTGGGGGCATGCACGTGCGCTTTCCTTCCAGGCTCTAGCAGCAATGTCACGCTTCCCGTCTTGTGGATCAAAGGATCTGTGGTATTCCCTCGAGGCTTTCCCTCGAGGCTTTCCCACAGGGCTGTCCCACGTGCCACCGTGGTGTGAGTCGATCCTCGGCGTGAAAGATGAGCCAGTGCAGGGCAAAGAGGTTCCTCTGGAATGGACTGAGACATCTGGGGGACTCTTGGAATGGTGGTACGACCATGGAGTTCCTCTCGCCTTTCCTGTTGAGAGTGCCTCCTCTTGAGATGCGACGGGAACGCAGGGAATTCTTTCCCGTTGAAAGCAGGGAAAGGATCCCTCATCTCGAGCTACGAGGGGGAAACGGGGCTCCTTTGGATGTGGTCGGGACCATCGTGCTTCCTCTCGAGTGGAGACGGGTATGGTGGTGAACTTCTTGAGTTGCAGCAAGGGTGTGAAAGACCCTTTCGAAGTTCCAGAGGTTAGGTGTCATTAGTCTCCAGACGCCTCATCGGAAATAGGCCTCATCTCGCCTGGAAGGGAGAACTTCCTGGATTTTCTCGAGTTGCGGCAGGTGTTCTCGAGTTACGACGGGGACCTCAGGGACCGGCCCTGGTGGCCTCAGGAGAGGCCAGTCCCCATGCGAGTTGCTAGGGGGCCTCTCGGGATTCCTCTCCCGTCGATACCGGGGCCAAAAACCTTGTGTGGAGTCAGGGCCGGAACCGAGGATTCCTCTCAGGGGCTGATATGGATCTTTGGATACTTCTGGAGTCTCGCCAGGGGAGACAGGCCTCGTTTCGTGAGGGGGCATGCACGTTCACTTTCCTTCCAGGCTGTAGCAGCAATGTCACGCTTCCCGTCGCGTGGATCAAAGGATCTGTGGTTTTCCCTCGAGGCTTTCCCTCGAGGCTTTCCCACAGGGCTGTCCCACGTGCCACCGTGGTGTGAGTCGATCCTCGGCGTGAAAGATGAGCCAGTGCAGGGCAAAGAGGTTCCTCTGGAATGGACTGAGACATCTGGGGGACTCTTGGAATGGTGGTACGACCATGGAGTTCCTCTCGCCTTTCCTGTTGAGAGTGCCTCCTCTTGAGATGCGACGGGAACGCAGGGAATTCTTTCCCGTTGAAAGCAGGGAAAGGATCCCTCATCTCGAGCTACGAGGGGGAAACGGGGCTCTTCTGGATGTGGTCGGGACCATCGTGCTTCCTCTCGAGTGGAGACGGGTATGGCGGTGAACTTCTTGAGTTGCAGCAAGGGTGTGAAAGACCCTTTCGAAGTTCCAGAGGTTTGGTGTCATTAGTCTCCAGAGGCCTCATCGGAAATAGCCCTCATCTCGCCTGGAAGGGAGAACTTCCTGGATTTTCTCGAGTTGCGGCAGGTGTTCTCGAGTTACGACGGGGAACTCAGGGACCGGCCCTGGTGGCCTCAGGAGAGGCCAGTCCCCATGCGAGTTGCTAGGGGGCCTCTCGGGATTCCTCTCCCGTCGATACCGGGGCCAAAAACCTTGTGTGGAGTCAGGGCCGGAACCGAGGATTCCTCTCAGGGGCTGACATGGATCTTTGGGTACTTCTGGAGTCTCCCCAGTGGAGTCAGGCCTCGTCTCGTGTGGGGGCATGCACGTGCGCTTTCTTTCCAGGCTGTAGCAGCAATGTCACGCTTCCCGTCGCGTGGATCAAAGGATCTGTGGTTTTCCCTCGAGGCTTTCCCTCGAGGCTTTCCCACAGGGCTGTCCCACGTGCCACCGTGGTGTGAGTCGATCCTCGGCATGAAAGATGAGCCAGTGCAGGGCAAAGAGGTTCCTCTGGAATGGACTGAGACATCTGGGGGACTCTTGGAATGGTGGTACGACCATGGAGTTCCTCTCGCCTTTCCTGTTGAGAGTGCCTCCTCTTGAGATGCGACGGGAACGCAGGGAATTCCTTCCCGTTGAAAGCAGGGAAAGGATCCCTCATCTCGAGCTACGAGGGGGAAACGGGGCTCCTTTGGATGTGGTCGGGACCATCGTGCTTCCTCTCGAGTGGAGACGGGTATGGTGGTGAACTTCTTGAGTTGCAGCAAGGGTGTGAAAGACCCTTTCGAAGTTCCAGAGGTTAGGTGTCATTAGTCTCCAGACGCCTCATCGGAAATAGGCCTCATCTCGCCTGGAAGGGAGAACTTCCTGGATTTTCTCGAGTTGCGGCAGGTGTTCTCGAGTTACGACGGGGACCTCAGGGACCGGCCCTGGTGGCCTCAGGAGAGGCCAGTCCCCATGCGAGTTGCTAGGGGGCCTCTCGGGATTCCTCTCCCGTCGATACCGGGGCCAAAAACCTTGTGTGGAGTCAGGGCCGGAACCGAGGATTCTTCTCAGGGGCTGATATGGATCTTTGGATACTTCTGGAGTCTCGCCAGGGGAGACAGGCCTCGTTTCGTGAGGGGGCATGCACGTGCACTTTCCTTCCAGGCTGTAGCAGCAATGTCACGCTTCCCGTCGCGTGGATCAAAGGATCTGTGGTTTTCCCTCGAGGCTTTCCCTCGAGGCTTTCCCACAGGGCTGTCCCACGTGCCACCGTGGTGTGAGTCGATCCTCGGCGTGAAAGATGAGCCAGTGCAGGGCAAAGAGGTTCCTCTGGAATGGACTGAGACATCTGGGGGACTCTTGGAATGGTGGTACGACCATGGAGTTCCTCTCGCCTTTCCTGTTGAGAGTGCCTCCTCTTGAGATGCGACGGGAACGCCGGGAATTCTTTCCCGTTGAAACCAGGGAAAGGATCCCTCATCTCGAGCTACGAGGGGGAAACGGGGCTCCTCTGGATGTGGCCGGGACCATCGTGCTTCCTCTCGAGTGGAGACGGGTATGGTGGTGAACTTCTTGAGTTGCAGCAAGGGTGTGAAAGACCCTTTCGAAGTTCCAGAGGTTAGGTGTCATTAGTCTCCAGACGCCTCATCGGAAATAGGCCTCATCTCGCCTGGAATGGAGAACTTCCTGGATTTTCTCGAGTTGCGGCAGGTGTTCTCGAGTTACGACGGGGAACTCAGGGACCGGCCCTGGTGGCCTCAGGAGAGGCCAGTCCCCATGCGAGTTGCTAGGGGGCCTCTCGGGATTCCTCTCCCGTCGATACCGGGGCCAAAAACCTTGTGTGGAGTCAGGGCCGGAACCGAGGATTCCTCTCAGGGGCTGACATGGATCTTTGGGTACTTCTGGAGTCTCCCCAGTGGAGTCAGGCCTCGTCTCGAGTGGGGGCATGCACGTGCGCTTTCCTTCCAGGCTGTAGCAGCAATGTCACGCTTCCCGTCGCGTGGATCAAAGGATCTGTGTTTTTCCCTCGAGGCTTTCCCTCGAGGCTTTCCCACAGGGCTGTCCCACGTGCCACCGTGGTGTGAGTCGATCCTCGGCGTGAAAGATGAGCCAGTGCAGGGCAAAGAGGTTCCTCTGGAATGGACTGAGACATCTGGGGGACTCTTGGAATGGTGGTACGACCATGGAGTTCCTCTCGCCTTTCCTGTTGAGAGTGCCTCCTCTTGAGATGCGACGGGAACGCAGGGAATTCTTTCCCGTTGAAAGCAGGGAAAGGATCCCTCATCTCGAGCTACGAGGGGGAAACGGGGCTCCTTTGGATGTGGTCGGGACCATCGTGCTTCCTCTCGAGTGGAGACGGGTATGGTGGTGAACTTCTTGAGTTGCAGCAAGGGTGTGAAAGACCCTTTCGAAGTTCCAGAGGTTAGGTGTCATTAGTCTCCATACGCCTCATCGGAAATAGGCCTCATCTCGCCTGGAAGGGAGAACTTCCTGGATTTTCTCGAGTTGCGGCAGGTGTTCTCGAGTTACGACGGGGACCTCAGGGACCGGCCCTGGTGGCCTCAGGAGAGGCCAGTCCCCATGCGAGTTGCTAGGGGGCCTCTCGGGATTCCTCTCCCGTCGATACCGGGGCCAAAAACCTTGTGTGGAGTCAGGGCCGGAACCGAGGATTCCTCTCAGGGGCTGATATGGATCTTTGGATACTTCTGGAGTCTCGCCAGGGGAGACAGGCCTCGTTTCGTGAGGGGGCATGCACGTGCACTTTCCTTCCAGGCTGTAGCAGCAATGTCACGCTTCCCGTCGCGTGGATCAAAGGATCTGTGGTTTTCCCTCGAGGCTTTCCCTCGAGGCTTTCCCACAGGGCTGTCCCACGTGCCACCGTGGTGTGAGTCGATCCTCGGCGTGAAAGATGAGCCAGTGCAGGGCAAAGAGGTTCCTCTGGAATGGACTGAGACATCTGGGGGACTCTTGGAATGGTGGTACGACCATGGAGTTCCTCTCGCCTTTCCTGTTGAGAGTGCCTCCTCTTGAGATGCGACGGGAACGCCGGGAATTCTTTCCCGTTGAAAGCAGGGAAAGGATCCCTCATCTCGAGCTACGAGGGGGAAACGGGGCTCCTCTGGATGTGGGCGGGACCTTCGTGCTTCCTCTCGAGTGGAGACGGGTATGGCGGTGAACTTCTTGAGTTGCAGCAAGGGTGTGAAAGACCCTTTCGAAGTTCCAGAGGTTTGGTGTCATTAGTCTCCAGAGGCCTCATCGGAAATAGCCCTCATCTCGCCTGGAAGGGAGAACTTCCTGGATTTTCTCGAGTTGCGGCAGGTGTTCTCGAGTTACGACGGGGACCTCAGGGACCCGCCCTGGTGGCCTCAGGAGAGGCCAGTCCCCATGCGAGTTGCTAGGGGGCCTCTCGGGATTCCTCCTCCGTCGATAGCGGGGCCAAAATCCTTGTGTGGAGTCAGGGCCGGAACCGAGGATTCCTCTCAGGGGCTGATATGTATCTTTGGATACTTCTGGAGTCTCGCCAGGGGAGACAGGCCTTGTTTCGTGAGGGGGCATGCACGTGCACTTTCCTTCCAGGCTTTAGCAGCAATGTCACGCTTCCCGTGGCGTGGATCAAAGGATCTGTGGTTTTCCCTCGAGGCTTTCCCTCGAGGCTTTCCCACAGGGCTGTCCCACGTGCCACCGTGGTGTGATTCGATCCTCGGCGTGAAAGATGAGCCAGTGCAGGGCAAAGAGGTTCCTCTGGAATGGACTGAGACATCTGGGGGACTCTTGGAATGGTGGTACGACCATGGAGTTCCTCTCGCCTTTCCGGTTGAGAGTGCCTCCTCTTGAGATGCGACGGGAACGCCGGGAATTCTTTCCCGTTGAAAGCAGGGAAAGGTTCCCTCATCTCGAGCTACGAGGGGGAAACGGGGATCCTATGGATGTGGGCGGGACCATCGTGCTTCCTCTCGAGTGGAGACGGGTATGGCGGTGAACTTCTTGAGTAGCAGCAAGGGTGTGAAAGACCCTTTCGAAGTTCCAGAGGTTAGGTGTCATTAGTCTCCAGACGCCTCATCGGAAATAGGCCTCATCTCGCCTGGAAGGGAGAACTTCCTGGATTTTCTCGAGTTGCGGCAGGTGCTCTCGAGTTACGACGAGGACCTCAGCGACCCGCCCTGGTGGCCTCAGGAGAGGCCAGTCCCCATGCGAGTTGCTAGGGGGCCTCTCGGGATTCCTCTCCCGTCGATACCGGGGCCAAAAACCTTGTGTGGAGTCAGGGCCGGAACCGAGGATTCCTCTCAGGGGCTGACATGGATCTTTGGGTACTTCTGGAGTCTCCCCAGGGGAGTCAGGCCTCGTCTCGAGTGGGGGCATGCACGTGCGCTTTCCTTCCAGGCTGTAGCAGCAATGTCACGCTTCCCGTCGCGTGGATCAAAGGATCTGTGGTTTTCCCTCGAGGCTTTCCCACAGGGCTGTCCCACGTGCCACCGTGGTGTGAGTCGATCCTCGGCGTGTAAGATGAGCCAGTGCAGGGCAAAGACGTTCCTCTGGAATGGACTGAGACATCTGGGGGACTCTTGGAATGGTGGTACGACCATGGAGTTCCTCTCGCCTTTCCTGTTGAGAGTGCCTCCTCTTGAGATGCGACGGGAACGCCGGGAATTCTTCCCCGTTTAAAGCAGGGAAAGGATCCCTCATCTCGAGCTACGAGGGGGAAACGGGGATCCTCTGGATGTGGGCGGGACCATCGTGCTTCCTCTCGAGTGGAGACGGGTATGGCGGTGAACTTCTTGAGTCGCAGCAAGGGTATGAAAGACCCTTTCGAAGTTCCAGAGGTTAGGTGTCATTAGTCTCCAGAGGCCTCATCGGAAATAGGCCTCATCTCGCCTGGAAGGGAGAACTTCCTGGATTTTCTCGAGTTGCGGCAGGTGCTCTCGAGTTACGACGGGGACCTCAGGGACCCGCCCTGGTGGCCTCAGGAGAGGCCAGTCCCCATGCGAGTTGCTAGGGGGCCTCTCGGGATTCCACTCCCGTCGATACCGGGACCAAAAACCTTGTGCGGAGTCAGGGCCAGAACCGAGGATTCCTCTCAGGGGCTGACATGGATCTTTGTGTACTTGTGGAGTCTCCCCAGGGGAGTCAGGCCTCGTCTCGAGTGGGGGCATGCATGTGCGCTTTCCTTCCAGGCTGTAGCAGCAATGTCACGCTTCCCGTCGCATGGATCAAAGGATCTGTGGTTTTCCCTCGAGGCTTTCCCTCGAGGCTTTCCCACAGGGCTGTCCCTCGTGCCACCGTGGTGTGAGTCGATCCTCGGCGTGAAAGATGAGCCAGTGCAGGGCAAAGAGGTTCCTCTGGAATGGACTGAGACATCTGGGGGACTCTTGGAATGGTGGTACGACCATGGAGTTCCTCTCGCCTTTCCTGTTGAGAGTGCCTCCTCTTGAAATGCGACGTGAACGCCGGGAATTCTTTCCCGTTGAAAGAAGGGAAAGGATCCCTCATCTCGAGCTACGAGGGGGAAACGGGGCTCCTCTGGATGTGGGCGGGACCATCGTGCTTCCTCTCGAGTGGAGACGGGTATGGCAGTGAACTTCTTGAGTTGCAGCAAGGGTGTGAAAGACCCTTTCGAAGTTCCAGAGGTTAGGTGTCATTAGTCTCCAGACGCATCATCGGAAATAGGCCTCATCTCGCCTGGAAGGGAGAACTTCCTGGATTTTCTCGAGTTGCGGCAGGTGTTCTCGAGTTACGACGGGGACCTCAGGGACCCGCCCTGGTGGCCTCAGGAGAGGCCAGTCCCCATGCGATGTGCTAGGGGGCCTCTCGAGATTCCTCTCCCGTCGATACCGGGGCCAAAAACCTTGTGTGGAGTCAGGGCCGGAACCGAGGATTCCTCTCACGGGCTGACATGTATCTTTGTGTACTTCTGGAGTCTCCCCAGGGAAGTCAGGCCTCGTCTCGAGTGGGGGCATGCACGTGCGCTTTCCTTCCAGGCTGTAGCAGCAATGTCACGCTTCCCGTGCCGTGGATCAAAGGATCTGTGGTTTTCCCTCGAGGCTTTCCCTCGAGGCTTTCCCACAGGGCTGTCCCACGTGCCACCGTGGTGTGAGTCGATCCTCGGCGTGAAAGATGAGCCAGTGCAGGGCAAAGAGGTTCCTCTGGAATGGACTGAGACATCTGGGGGACTCTTGGAATGGTGCTACGACCATGGAGTTCCTCTCGACTTTCCTGTTGAGAGTACCTCGTCTTGAGATGCGACGGGAACGCCAGGAATTCTTTCCCGTTGAAAGCAGGGAAAGGATCCATCATCTCGAGCTACGAGGGGGAAACGGGGCTCCTCTGGATGTGGGCGGGACCATCGTGCTTCCTCTCGAGTGGAGACGGATATGGCGGTGAACTTCTTGAGTTGCAGCAAGGGTGTGAAAGACCCTTTCGAAGTTCCAGAGGTTAGGTGTCATTAGTCTCCAGACGCCTCATCGGAAATAGGCCTCATCTCGCCTGGAAGGGAGAACTTCCTGGATTTTCTCGAGTTGTGGCAGGTGTTCTCGAGTTACGACGGGGACCTCAGGGACCCGCCCTGGTGGCCTCAGGAGTGGCCAGTCCCCATGCGAGCTGCTAGGGGGCCTCTCGGGATTCCTCTCCCGTCGATACCGGGGTCAAAAACCTCGTGTGGAGTCAGGGCCGGAACCGAGGATTCCTCTCAAGGGCTGACATGGATCTTTGGGTACTTGTGGAGTCTCCCCAGGGGAGTCAGGCCTCGTCTCGAGTGGGGGCATGCATGTGCGCATTCCTTCCAGGCTGTAGCAGCAATGTCACGCTTCCCGTTGCGTGGATCAAAGGATCTGTGGTTTTCCCTCGAGGCTTTCCCTCGAGGCTTTCCCACAGGGCTGTCCCTGGTGCCACCGTGGTGTGAGTCGATCCTCGGCGTGAAAGATGAGCCAGTGCAGGGCAAAGAGGTTCCTCTGGAATGGACTGAGACATCTGGGGGACTCTTGGAATGGTGGTACGACCATGGAGTTCCTCTCGCCTTTCCTGTTGAGAGTGCCTCCTCTTGAGATGCGACGAGAACGCCGGGAATTCTTTCCCGTTGAAAGCAGGGAAAGGATCCCTCATCTCGAGCTACGAGGGGGAAACGGGGCTCCTCTGGATGTGGGCGGGACCATCGTGCTTCCTCTCGAGTGGAGACGGGTATGGCGGTGAACTTCTTGAGTTGCAGCAAGGGTGTGAAAGACCCTTTCGAAGTTCCAGAGGTTAGGTGTCATTAGTCTCCAGAGGCCTCATCGGAAATAGGCCTCATCTCGCCTGCAAGGGAGAACTTCCTGGATTTTCTCGAGTTGCGGCAGGTGTTCTCGAGTTACGACGGGTACCTCAGGGACCCGCCCTGGTGGCCTCAGGAGAGGCCAGTCCCCATGCGAGTTGCTAGGGGGCCTCTCTGGATTCCTCTCCCGTCGAATACCGGGGCCAAAAACCTTGTGTGGAGTCAGGGCCGGATCCGAGGATTCCTCTCAGGGGCTGACATGGATCTTTGGGTACTTGTGGAGTCTCCCCAGGGGAGTCAGGCCTCGTCTCTAGTGGGGGCATGCACGTGCGCATTCCTTCCAGGCTGTAGCAGCAATGTCACGCTTCCCGTTGCGTGGATCAAAGGATCTGTGGTTTTCCCTCGAGGCTTTCCCTCGAGGCTTTCCCACAGGGCTGTTCCACGTGCCACCGTGATGTGAGTCGATCCTCGGCATGAAAGATGAGCCAGTGCAGGGCAAAGAGGTTCCTCTGGAATGGACTGAGACATCTGGGGGACTCTTGGAATGGTGGTACGACCATGGAGTTCCTCTCGCCTTTCCTGTTGAGAGTGCCTCCTCTTGAGATGCGACGGGAACGCCGGGAATTCGTTCCTGTTGAAAGCAGGGAAAGGATCCCTCATCTCGAGCTACGAGTGGGAAACGGGGCTCCTCTGGATGTGGGCGGGACCATCGTGCTTCCTCTCGAGTGGAGACGGGTATGGCGGTGAACTTCTTGAGTTGCAGCAAGGGTGTGAAAGACCCTTTTGAAGTTCCAGAGGTTAGGTGTCATTAGTCTCCAGACGCCTCATCGGAAATAGGCCTCATCTCGCCTGGAAGGGAGAACTTCCTGGATTTTCTCGAGTTGCGGCAGGTGTTCTCGAGTTACGACGCGGACCTCAGGGACCCGCCCTGGTGGACTCAGGAGAGGCCAGTCCGCATGCGAGGTGCTAGGGGGCCTCACGGGATTCCTCTCCCGTCGATACCGGGGCCAAAAACCTTGTGCGGAGTTAGGGCCAGAACCGAGGATTCCTCTCAGGGGCTGACATGGATCTTTGTGTACTTGTGGAGTCTCCCCAGGGGAGTCAGGCCTCGTCTCGAGTGGGGGCATGCATGTGCGCTTTCCTTCCAGGCTGTAGCAGCAATGTCACGCTTCCCGTTGCGTGGATCAAAGGATCTGTGGTTTTCCCTCGAGGCTTTCCCACAGGGCTGTCCCTGGTGCCACCGTGGTGTGAGTCGATCCTCGGCGTGAAAGATGAGCCAGTGCAGGGCAAAGAGGTTCCTCTGGAATGGACTGAGACATCTGGGGGACTCTTGGAATGGTGCTACGACCATGGAGTTCCTCTCGCCTTTCCTGTTGAGAGTGCCTCCTCTTGAGATGCGACGAGAACGCCGGGAATTCTTTCCCGTTGAAAGCAGGGAAAGGATCCCTCATCTCGAGCTACGAGGGGGAAACAGGGCTCCTCTGGATGTGGGCGGGACCATCGTGCTTCCTCTCGAGTGGAGACGGGTATGGCGGTGAACTTCTTGAGTTGCAGCAAGGGTGTGAAAGACCCTTTCGAAGTTCCAGAGGTTAGGTGTCATTAGTCTCCAGAGGCCTCATCGGAAATAGGCCTCATCTCGCCTGGAAGGGAGAACTTCCTGGATTTTCTCGAGTTGCGGCAGGTGTTCTCGAGTTACGACGGGTACCTCAGGGACCCGCCCTGGTGGCCTCAGGAGAGGCCAGTCCCCATGCGAGTTGCTAGGGGGCCTCTCTGGATTCCTCTCCCGTCGATACCGGGGCCAAAAACCTTGTGTGGAGTCAGGGCCGGATCCGAGGATTCCTCTCAGGGGCTGACATGGATCTTTGGGTACTTGTGGAGTCTCCCCAGGGGAGTCAGGCCTCGTCTCGAGTGGGGGCATGCACGTGCGCATTCCTTCCAGGCTGTAGCAGCAATGTCACGCTTCCCGTTGCGTGGATCAAAGGATCTGTGGTTTTCCCTCGAGGCTTTCCCTCGAGGCTTTCCCACAGGGCTGTTCCACGTGCCACCGTGATGTGAGTCGATCCTCGGCATGAAAGATGAGCCAGTGCAGGGCAAAGAGGTTCCTCTGGAATGGACTGAGACATCTGGGGGACTCTTGGAATGGTGGTACGACCATGGAGTTCCTCTCGCCTTTCCTGTTGAGAGTGCCTCCTCTTGAGATGCGACGGGAACGCCGGGAATTCGTTCCCGTTGAAAGCAGGGAAAGGATCCCTCATCTCGAGCTACGAGGGGGAAACGGGGCTCCTCTGGATGTGGGCGGGACCATCGTGCTTCCTCTCGAGTGGAGACGGGTATCGCGGTGAACTTCTTGAGTTGCAGCAAGGGTGTGAAAGACCCTTTCGAAGTTCCAGAGGTTAGGTGTCATTAGTCTCCAGACGCCTCATCGGAAATAGGCCTCATCTCGCCTGGAAGGGAGAACTTCCTGGATTTTCTCGAGTTGCGGCAGGTGTTCTCGAGTTACGACGCGGACCTCAGGGACCCGCCCTGGTGGACTCAGGAGAGGCCAGTCCCCATGCGAGGTGCTAGGGGGCCTCACGGGATTCCTCTCCCGTCGATACCGGGGCCAAAAACCTTGTGTGGAGTCAGGGCCGGAACCGAGGATTCCTCTCACGGGCTGACATGTATCTTTGTGTACTTCTGGAGTCTCCCCAGGGAAGTCAGGCCTCGTCTCGAGTGGGGGCATGCACGTGCGCTTTCCTTCCAGGCTGTAGCAGCAATGTCACGCTTCCCGTGGCGTGGATCAAAGGATCTGTGGTTTTCCCTCGAGGCTTTCCCTTGAGGCTTTCCCACAGTGCTGTCCCACGTGCCACCGTGGTGTGAGTCGATCCTCGGCGTGAAAGATGAGCCAGTGCAGGGCAAAGAGGTTCCTCTGGAATGGACTGAGACATCTGGGGGACTCTTGGAATGGTGCTACGACCATGGAGTTCCTCTCGACTTTCCTGTTGAGAGTACCTCGTCTTGAGATGCGACGGGAACGCCAGGAATTCTTTCCCGTTGAAAGCAGGGAAAGGATCCATCATCTCGAGCTACGAGGGGGAAACGGGGCTCCTCTGGATGTGGGCGGGACCATCGTGCTTCCTCTCGAGTGGAGACGGATATGGCGGTGAACTTCTTGAGTTGCAGCAAGGGTGTGAAAGACCCTTTCGAAGTTCCAGAGGTTAGGTGTCATTAGTCTCCAGACGCCTCATCGGAAATAGGCCTCATCTCGCCTGGAAGGGAGAACTTCCTGGATTTTCTCGAGTTGTGGCAGGTGTTCTCGAGTTACGACGGGGACCTCAGGGACCCGCCCTGGTGGCCTCAGGAGTGGCCAGTCCCCATGCGAGCTGCTAGGGGGCCTCTCGGGATTCCTCTCCCGTCGATACCGGGGCCAAAAACCTTGTGTGGATTCAGGGCCGGAACCGAGGATTCCTCTCAAGGGCTGACATGGATCTTTGGGTACTTGTGGAGTCTCCCCAGGGGAGTCAGGCCTCGTCTCGAGTGGGGGCATGCATGTGCGCATTCCTTCCAGGCTGTAGCAGCAATGTCACGCTTCCCGTTGCGTGGATCAAAGGATTTGTGGTTTTCCCTCGAGGCTTTCCCTCGAGGCTTTCCCACAGGGCTGTCCCACGTGCCACCGTGGTGTGAGTCGATCCTCGGCGTGAAAGATGAGCCAGTGCAGGGCAAAGAGGTTCCTCTGGAATGGACTGAGACATCTGGGGGACTATGGAATGGTGGTACGACCATGGAGTTCCTCTCGCCTTTCCTGTTGAGAGTGCCTCCTCTTGAGATGCGACGGGAACGCCGGGAATTCGTTCCCGTTGAAAGCAGGGAAAGGATCCCTCATCTCGAGCTACGAGGTGGAAACGGGGCTCCTCTGGATGTGGGCGGGACCATCGTGCTTCCTCTCGAGTGGAGACGGGTATGGCGGTGAACTTCTTGAGTTGCAGCAAGGGTGTGAAAGACCCTTTCGAAGTTCCAGAGGTTAGGTGTCATTAGTCTCCAGAGGCCTCATCGGAAATAGGCCTCATCTCGCCTGGAAGGGAGAACTTCCTGGATTTTCTCGAGTTGCGGCAGGTGTTCTCGAGTTACGACTTGGACCTCAGGGATCCGCCCTGGTGGCCTCAGGAGAGGCCAGTCCCCATGCGAGGTGCTAGGGGGCCTCTCGGGATTCCTCTCCCGTCGATACCGGGGCCAAAAACCTTGTGCGAAGTCATGGCCAGAACCGAGGATTCCTCTCAGGGGCTGACATGGAACTTTGTGTACTTGTGGAGTCTCCCCAGGGGAGTCAGGCCTCGTCTCGAGTGGGGGCATGCATGTGCGCTTTCCTTCCAGGCTGTAGCAGCAATGTCACGCTTCCCGTCGCGTGGATCAAAGGATCTGTGGTTTTCCCTCGAGGCTTTCCCTCGAGGCTTTCCCACAGGGCTGTCCCACGTGCCACCGTGGTGTGAGTCGATCCTCGGCGTGAAAGATGAGCCAGTGCAGGGCAAAGAGGTTCCTCTGGAATGGACTGAGACATCTGGGGGACTCTTGGAATGGTGCTACGACCATGGAGTTCCTCTCGACTTTCCTGTTGAGAGTGCCTCCTCTTGAGATGCGACGGGAACGCCGGGAATTCTTTCCCGTTGAAAGCAGGGAAAGGATCCCTCATCTCGAGCTACGAGGGGGAAACGGGGCTCCTCTGGATGTGGGCGGGACCATCGTGCTTCCTCTCGAGTGGAGACGGGTATGGCGGTGAACTTCTTGAGTTGCAGCAAGGGTGTGAAAGACCCTTTCGAAGTTCCAGAGGTTAGGTGTCATTAGTCTCCAGACGCCTCATCGGAAATAGGCCTCATCTCGCCTGGAAGGGAGAACTTCCTGGATTTTCTCGAGTTGCGGCAGGTGTTCTCGAGTTACGACGCGGACCTCAGGGACCCGCCCTGGTGGACTCAGGAGAGGCCAGTCCCCATGCGAGGTGCTAGGGGGCCTCTCGGGATTCCTCTCCCGTCGATACCGGGGCCAAAAACCTTGTGCGGAGTCAGGGCCAGAATCGAGGATTCCTCTCAGTGGCTGACATGGATCTTTGTGTACTTGTGGAGTCTCCCCAGGGGAGTCAGGCCTCGTCTCGAGTGGGGGCATGCATGTGCGCTTTCCTTCCAGGCTGTAGCAGCAATGTCACGCTTCCCGTCGCGTGGATCAAAGGATCTGTGGTTTTCCCTCGAGGCTTTCCCTCGAGGCTTTCCCACAGGGCTGTCCCTCGTGCCACCGTGGTGTGAGTCGATCCTCGGCGTGAAAGATGAGCCAGTGCAGGGCAAAGAGGTTCCTCTGGAATGGACTGAGACATCTGGGCGACTCTTGGAATGGTGGTACGACCATGGAGTTCCTCTCGCCTTTCCTGTTGAGAGTGCCTCCTCTTGAGATGCGACGTGAACACCGGGAATTCTTTCCCGTTGAAAGCAGGGAAAGGATCCCTCATCTCGAGCTACGAGGGGGAAACGGGGCTCCTCTGGATGTGGGCGGGACCATCGTGCTTCCTCTCGAGTGGAGACGGGTATGGCGGTGAACTTCTTGAGTTGCAGCAAGGGTGTGAAAGACCCTTTCGAAGTTCCAGAGGTAAGGTGTCATTAGTCTCCAGAGGCCTCATCGGAAATAGGCCTCATCTCGCCTGCAAGGGAGAACTTCCTGGATTTTCTCGAGTTGCGGCAGGTGTTCTCGATTTACGACGGGTACCTCAGGGACCCGCCCTGGTGGCCTCAGGAGAGGCCAGTCCCCATGCGAGTTGCTAGGGGGCCTCTCTGGATTCCTCTCCCGTCGATACCGGGGCCAAAAACCTTGTGTGGAGTCAGGGCCGGATCCGAGGATTCCTCTCAGGGGCTGACATGGATCTTTGGGTACTTTTTGAGTCTCCCCAGGGGAGTCAGGCCTCGTCTCTAGTGGGGGCATGCACGTGCGCATTCCTTCCAGGCTGTAGCAGCAATGTCACGCTTCCCGTTGCGTGGATCAAAGGATCTGTGGTTTTCCCTCGAGGCTTTCCCTCGAGGCTTTCCCACAGGGCTGTTCCACGTGCCACCGTGATGTGAGTCGATCCTCGGCGTGAAAGATGAGCCAGTGCAGGGCAAAGAGGTTCCTCTGGAATGGACTGAGACATCTGGGGGACTCTTGGAATGGTGGTACGACCATGGAGTTCCTCTCGCCTTTCCTGTTGAAAGTGCCTCCTCTTGAGATGCGACGGGAACGCCGGGAATTCGTTCCCGTTGAAAGCAGGGAAAGGATCCCTCATCTCGAGCTACGAGGGGGAAACGGGGCTCCTCTGGATGTGGGCGGGACCATCGTGCTTCCTCTCGAGTGGAGACGGGTATGGCGGTGAACTTCTTGAGTTGCAGCAAGGGTGTGAAAGACCCTTTCGAAGTTCCAGAGGTTAGGTGTCATTAGTCTCCAGACGCCTCATCGGAAATAGGCCTCATCTCGCCTGGAAGGGAGAACTTCCTGGATTTTCTCGAGTTGCGGCAGGTGTTCTCGAGTTACGACGCGGACCTCAGGGACCCGCCCTGGTGGACTCAGGAGAGGCCAGTCCCCATGCGAGGTGCTAGGGGGCCTCTCGGGATTCCTCTCCCGTCGATACCGGGGCCAAAAACCTTGTTCGGAGTCAGGGCCAGAACCGAGGATTGCTCTCAGGGGATGACATGGATCTTTGTGTACTTGTGGAGTCTCCCCAGGGGAGTCAGGCCTCGTCTCGAGTGGGGGCATGCATGTGCGCTTTCCTTCCAGGCTGTAGCAGCAATGTCACGCTTCCCGTGGCGTGGATCAAAGGATCTGTGGTTTTCCCTCGAGGCTTTCCCTCGAGGCTTTCCCACAGGGCTGTCCCACGTGACACCGTGGTGTGAGTCGATCATCGGCGTGAAAGATGAGCCAGTGCAGGGCAAAGAGGTTCCTCTGGAATGGACTGAGACATCTGGGGGACTCTTGGAATGGTGGTACGACCATGGAGTTCCTCTCGCCTTTCCTGTTGAGAGTGCCTCCTCTTGAGATGCGACGTGAACGCCGGGAATTCTTTCCCGTTGAAAGCAGGGAAAGGATCCCTCATCTCGAGCTACGAGGGGGAAACGGGGCTCCTGTGGATGTGGGCGGGACCATCGTGCTTCCTCTCGAGTGGAGACGGGTATGGCGGTGAACTTCTTGAGTTGCAGCAAGGGTGTGAAAGACCCTTTCGAAGTTCCAGAGGTTAGGTGTCATTAGTCTCCAGACGCCTCATCGGAAATAGGCCTCATCTCGCCTGGAAGGGAGAACTTCCTGGATTTTCTCGAGTTGCGGCAGGTGTTCTCGAGTTACGACGGGGACCTCAGGGTCCCGCCCTGGTGGCCTCAGGAGAGGCCAGTCCCCATGCGATGTGCTAGGGGGCCTCTCGAGATTCCTCTCCCGTCGATACCGGGGCCAAAAACCTTGTGTGGAGTCAGGGCCGGAACCGAGGATTCCTCTCAGGGGCTGACATGTATCTTTGGGTACTTCTGGAGTCTCCCCAGGGGAGTCAGGCCTCGTCTCGAGTGGGGGCATGCACGTGCGCTTTCCTTCCAGGCTGTAGCAGCAATGTCACGCTTCCCGTGGCGTGGATCATAGGATCTGTGGTTTTCCCTCGAGGCTTTCCCTCGAGGCTTTTCCACAGGGCTGTCCCACGTGCCACCGTGGTGTGAGTCGATCCTCGGCGTGAAAGATGAGCCAGTGCAGGGCAAAGAGGTTCCTCTGGAATGGACTGAGACATCTGGGGGACTCTTGGAATGGTGCTACGACCATGGAGTTCCTCTCGCCTTTCCTGTTGAGAGTGCCTCCTCTTGAGATGCGACGGGAACGCCGGGAATACTTTCCCGTTGAAAGCAGGGAAAGGATCCCACATCTCGAGCTATGAGGGGAAACGGGGCTCCTCTGGATGTGGGCGGGACCATCGTGCATGCTCTCGAGTATAGACGGGTATGGCGGTGAACTTCTTGAGTTGCAGCAAGGGTGTGAAAGACCCTTTCGAAGTTCCAGAGTTTAGGTGTCATTAGTCTCCAGACGCCTCATCGGAAATAGGCCTCATCTCGCCTGGAAGGGAGAACTTCCTGGATTTTCTCGAGTTGCGGCAGGTGTTCTCGAGTTACGACGGGGACCTCAGGGACCGGCCCTGGTGGCCTCAGGAGAGGCCAGTCCCCATGCGAGTTGCTAGGGGGCCTCTCGGGATTCCTCTCCCGTCGATACCGGGGCCAAAAACCTTGTGTGGAGTCAGGGCCGGAACCGAGGATTCCTCTCAGGGGCTGACATGTATCTTTGGGTACTTCTGGAGTCTCCCCAGGGGAGTCAGGCCTCGTTTCGAGTGGGGGCATGCACGTGCGCTCTCCTTCCAGGCTGTAGCAGCAATGTCACGCTTCCCATGGCGTGGATCAAAGGATCTGTGGTTTTCCCTCGAGGCTTTCCCTCGAGGCTTTCCCACAGGGCTCTCCCACGTGCCACCGTGGTGTGAGTCGATTCTCGGCGTGAAGGACGAGCCAGTGTAGGGCAAAGAGGTTCCTCTGGAATGGACTGAGACATCTGGGGGACTCTTGGAATGGTGGTACGACCAAGAAGTTCCTCTCGACTTTCCTGTTGAGAGTGCCTCCTCTTGAGATGCGACGGGAACGCCGGGAATTCTTTCCCGTTGAAAGCAGGGAAAGGATCCCTCATCTCGAGCTACGAGGGGGAAACGGGGCTCCTCTGGATGTGGGCGGGACCATCGTGCTTCCTCTCGAGTGGAGACGGGTATGGCAGTGAAATTCTTGAGTTGCAGCAAAGGTGTGAAAGACCCTTTCGAAGTTCCAGAGTTAGGTGTCATTAGTCTCCAGACGCCTCATCGGAAGTAGGCCTCATCTCGCCTGGAAGGGAGAACTTCCTGCATTTTCTCGAGTTGCGGCAGGTGTTCTCGAGTTACGACGGGGACCTCAGGGACCCGCCCTGGTGGCCTCAGGAGAGGCCAGTCCCCATGCGAGGTGCTAGGGGGCCTCTCGGGATTCCTCTCCCGTCGATACCGTGGCCAAAAGCCTTGTGTGCAGTCAGGGCCGGAACCGAGGATTCCTCTCAGGGGCTGACATGGATCTTTGGGTACTTCTGTAGTCTCCCCAGGGGAGTCAGGCCTCGTCTCGAGTGGGGGCATGCACGTGCGCTTTCCTTTCAGGCTGTAGCAGCAATGTCACTCTTCCCGTCGCATGGATCAAACAATCTGTGGTTTTCCCTCGAGGCTTTCCCTCGAGGCTTTCCCACAGGGCTGTCCCACATGCCACCGTGGTGTGAGTCGATCCTCGGCGTGAAAGATGAGCCAGTGCAGGGCAAAGAGGTTCCTCTGGAATGAACTGAGACATCTGGGGGACTCTTGGAATCGTGCTACGACCATGGAGTTCCTCTCGCCTTTCCTGTTGAGAGTGCCTCCTCTTGAGATGTGACGGGAACGCCGGGAATTCTTTCCGTTGAAAGCAGGGAAAGGATCCCTCATCTCGAGCTACGAGGGGGAAACGGGGCTCCTCTGGATGTGGGCGGGACCATCATGCTTCCTCTCGAGTCGACACGGGTATGGCGGTGAACTACTTGAGTTGCAGCAAGGGTGTGAAAGACCCTTTCGAAGTTCCAGAGGTTAGGTGTCATTAGTCTCCAGACACCTCATCGGAAATAGGCCTCATCTCGCCTGGAAGGGAGAACTTCCTGGATTTTCTCGAGTTGCAGCAGGTGTTCTCGAGTTACGACGGGGACCTCAGGGACCCGCCCTGGTGGCATCAGGAAAGGCCAGTCCCCATTCGAGTTGCTAGGGTGCCTCTCGGTAGTTCTCTCCCGTCGATACCAGGACCAAAATCCTTGTGTGGAGTAAGGGCCGGAACCGAGGATTCCTCTCATGGGCTGACATGGATCTTTGGGTCTTTCTGGAGTCTCCCGAGGGGAATCAGGCCTCGTCTCGAGTGGGGGCATGCACGTGCGCTTTCCATCCAGGCTGTAGCAGCAATGTCACACTTCCCGTCGCGTGGATCAAAGGATCTGTGGTTTTCCATCGAGGCTTTCCCTTGAGGCTTTCCCACAGGGCTGTCCCACGTGACACCGTGGTGTGAGTCGATCCTCGTCGTGAAAGATGAGCCAGTGCAGGGCAAAGAGGTTCCTCTGGAGTGGACTGAGAAATCTGGGGGACTCTTGGAATGTTGGTACGACCATGGAGTTCCTCTCGACTTTCCTGTTGAGAGTGCCTCCTCTTGAGATGTGACGGGAACGCCGGGAATTCTTTCCCGTTGAAAGCAGGGAAAGGATCCCACATCTCGAGCTCCGAGGGGGAAACGGGGCACCTCTGGATGTGGGCGGGACCATCGTGCTTCCTCTCGAGTGGAGACGGGTATGGCGGTGAACTTCTTGAGTTGCAGCAAGGGTGTGAAAGACCCTTTCGAAGTTCCAGAGGTTAGGTGTCATTAGTCTCCAGACGCCTCATCGGAAATAGGCCTCATCTCGCCTGGAAGGGAGAACTTCCTGGATTTTCTCGAGTTGCGGCAGGTGTTCTCGAGTTAAGACGGGGACCTCAGGGACCCGCCCTGGTGGCCTCAGGAGAGGCCAGTCCCCATGCGATTTGCTAGGGGGCCTCTCGGGACTCCTCTCCCGTCGATACCGGGGCCAAAAACCTTGTGAGAAGTCAGGGCCGGAACCGAGCATTCCTCTCAGGGGCTGACATGGATCTTTGGGTACTTCTGGAGTCTCCCCAGGGGAGTCAGGCCTCGTCTCGAGTGGGAGCATGCACGTGTGCTTTCCTTCCAGGCTGTAGCAGCAATGTCACGCTTCCCGTGGCGTTGATCAAAGGATCTGTGATTTTCCCTCGAGGCTTTCCCTCGAGGCTTTCCCACAGGGCTGTCCCACGTGCCACCGTGGTGTGAGTCGATTCTCGGCGTGAAAGATGAGCCAGTGCAGGGCAAAGAGGTTCCTCTGGAATGGACTGAGACATCTGGGGGACTCTTGGAATGGTGGTACGACCATGGAGTTCCTCTGGCCTTTCCTGTTGAGAGTGCCTCCTCTTGAGATGCGACGGGAACGCCGGGAATTCTTTCCCGTTGAAAGCATGGAAAGGATCCCTCATCTCGAGCTACGAGGGGGAAACGGGGCTCCTCTGGATATGGGCGGGACCATCGTGCTTCCTCTCGAGTGGAGACGGGTATGGCGGTGAAATTCTTGAGTTGCAGCAAGGGTGTGAAAGACCCTTTCGAAGTTCCAGAGGTTAGGTGTCATTAGTCTCCAGACGCCTCATCGGAAATAGGCCTCATTTCGCCTGGAAAGGAGAACTTCCTGGATTTTCTCGAGTTGCGGCAGGTGTTCTCGAGTTACGTCGGGGACCTCAGGGACCCGCCCTGGTGGCCTCAGGAAAGGCCAGTCCCCATGCTAGTTGCTAGGGGGCCTCTCGGGATTCCTCTCCCGTCGATACCGGGGCCAAAAACCTTGTGTGGAGTCAGGGCCGGAACCGAGGATTCCTCTCAGGGGCTGACATGTATCTTTGGGTACTTCTGGAGTCTCCCCAGGGGATTCAGGCCTCGTCTCGAGTGGGGGCATGCACGTGCGCTTTCCTTCCAGGCTGTAGCAGCAATGTCATGCTTCCCGTCGCGTGGATCAAAGGATCTGTGGTTTTCCCTCGAGGCTTTCCCTCGAGGCTTTCCCACAGGGCTGTCCCACGTGCCACCGTGGTGTGAGTCGATCCTTGGCCTGAAAGATGAGCCAGTACAGGGCAAAGAGGTTCCTCTGGAATGGACTGAGACATCTGGGGGACTCTTGGAATGGTGGTACGACCATGGAGCTCCTCTCGCCTTTCCTGTTGAGAGTGCCTCCTCTTGAGATGCGACGGAAACGCCGGGAATTCTTTCCCGTTGAAAGCAGGGAAAGGATCCCTCATCTTGAGCTACGAGGGGGAAACGGGGCTCCTCTGGAAGTGGGCGGGACCATCGTGCTTCCTCTCGAGTGGAGACGGGTATGGCGGTGAACTTCTTGAGTTGCAGCAAGGGTGTGAAAGACCCTTTCGAAGTTCCAGAGGTTAGGTGTCATTAGTCTCCAGACGCCTCATCGGAAATAGGCCTCATCTCGCCTGGAAGGGAGAACTTCCTGGATTTTCTCGAGTTGCGGCAGGTGTTCTCGAGTTACGACGGGGACCTCAGGGACCCGTACTGGTGGCCCCAAGAACGGCCAGTCCCCATGATAGTTGCTAGGGGGCCTCTCGGGATTCCTCTCCCGTCGTTACCGGGGCCAAAAACCTTGTGTGGAGTCAGGGCCGGAACCGAAGATTCCTCTCAGGGGCTGACATGGATCTTTGGGTACTTCTGGAGTCTCCCCAGGAGAGTCAGGCCTCGTCTCGAGTGGGGGCATGCACGTGCGCTTTCCTTCCAGGCTGTAGCAGCAATGTCATGCTTCCCGTGGCGTGGATCAAAGGATCTGTGGTTTTCCCTCGAGGCTTTCCCTCGAGGGTTTCCCACAGGGCTGTCCCACGTGCCACCGAGGTGTGAGTCGATCCTCGGCGTGAAAGATGAGCCAGTACAGGGCAAAGAGGTTCCTCTGGAATGGACTGAGACATCTGGGGGACTCTTGGAATGGTGGTACGACCATGGAGCTTCTCTCGCCTTTCCTGTTGAGAGTGCCTCCTCTTGAGATGCGACGGAAACGCCGGGAATTCTTTCCCATTGAAAGCAGGGAAAGGATCCCTCATCTCGAGCTACGAGGTGGAAACGGGGCTCCTCTGGATGTGGGCGGGACCATCGTGCTTCCTCTCGAGTGGAAACGGGTATGGCGGTGAACTTCTTGAGTTGCAGCAAGGGTGTGAAAGACCCTTTCGAAGTTCCAGAGGTTAGGTGTCATTAGTCTCCAGACGCCTCATCGGAAATAGGCCTCATCTCGCCTGGAAGGGAGAACTTCCTGGATTTTCTCGAGTTGCGGCAGGTGTTCTCGAGTTACGACGGGGACCTCAGGGACCCGCCCTGGTGGCCTCAAGAACGGCCAGTCCCCTTGCTAGTTGCTAGGGGGCCTCTCGGGATTCCTCTCCCGTAGATACCGGGGCCAAAAACCTTGTGTGGATTCAGGGCCCGAACCGAGGATTCCTCTCAGGGGCTGACATGGATCTTTGGGTACTTCAAGAGTCTCCCCAGGGGAGTCAGGCCTCGTTTCGAGTGGGGGCATGCACGTGCGCTTTCCTTCCAGGCTGTAGCAGCAATGTCACGCTTCCCGTCGCGTGGATCAAGGGATCTGTGGTTTTCCCTCGAGGCTTTCCCTCGAGGCTTTCCCACAGGGCTGTCCCACGTGCCACCGTGGTGTGAGTCGATCCTCGGCGTGAAAGATGAGCCAGTGCAGGGCAAAGAGGATCCTCTGGAATGGACTGAGACATCTGGGGTCTCTTGGAATGGTGGTACGACCATGGAGTTCCTCTCGCCTTTCCTGTTGAGAGTGCCTCCTCTTGAGATGCGACAGGAACCCCGGAATTCTTTCCCATTTAAAGCAGGGAAAGGATCCCTCATCTTGAGCTCGAGGGGGAAACGGGGCTCCTCTGGTTGTGGGTGGGACGATCGTGCTTCCTCTCGAGTGGAGAGGGGTATGGCGGTGAACTACTTGAGTTGCAGCAAGGGTGTGAAAGACCCTTTCGAAGTTCCAGAGGTTAGGTGTCATTAGTCTCCAGACGCCTCATCGGAAATAGGCCTCATTTCGCCTGGAAAGGAGAACTTCCTGGATTTTCTCGAGTTGCGGCAGGTGTTCTCGATTTACGACGGGGACCTCAGGGACCCGCCCTTGTGGCCTCAGGAACGGCCAGTCCCCATGCTAGTTGCTAGGGGGCCTCTCGGGATTCCTCTCCCGTCGATACCGGGGCCAAAAACCTTGTGTGGAGTCAGGGCCGGAACCGAGGATTCCTCTCAGGGGCTGACATGGATCTTTGGGTACTTCTGGAGTCTCCCCAGGGGAGTCAGGACTCGTCTCGAGTGGGGGCATGCACGTGCGCTTTCCTTCCAGGCTGTAGCAGCAATGTCACGCTTCCCGTCGCGTGGATCAAAGGATCTGTGGTTTTCCCTCGAGGCTTTCCCTCGAGGCTTTCCCACAGGGCTGTCCCACGTGCCACCGTGGTGTGAGTCGATCCTCGCCGTGAAAGTTGAGCCAGTGCAGGGCAAAGAGGCTCCTCTGGAATGGACTGAGACATCTGGGGGACTCTTGGAATGGTGGTACGACCATGGAGTTCCTCTCGCCTTTCCTGTTGAGAGTGCCTCCTCTTGAGATGCGACGGGAACGCCGGGAATTCTTTCCCGTTGAAAGCAGGGAATGGATCCCTCATCTCGAGCTCCGAGGGGGAAACGGGTCTCCTCTGGATGTGGGCGGGACCATCGTGCTTCCTCTCGAGTGGAGACGGGTATGGCGGTGAACTTCTTGAGTTGCAGCAAGGGTGTGAAAGACCCTTTCGAAGTTCCAGAGTTTAGGTGTCATTAGTCTCCAGACGCCTCATCGGAAATAGGCCTCATCTTGCCTGGAAGGGAGAACTTCCTGGATTTTCTCGAGTTGCGGCAGGTGTTCTCGAGTTACGACGGGGACCTCAGGGACCCGCCCTGGTGGCCTCAGGAGAGGCCAGTACCCATGCGAGTTGCTAGGGGGCCTCTCGGGATTCCTCTCCCGTCGATACCGGGGACAAAAACCTTGCGTGGAGTCAGGGCCGGAACCGAGGATTCCTCTCAGGGGCTGACATGGATCTTTGGGTACTTGTGGAGTCTCCCCAGGGGAGTCAGGCCTCGTCTAGAGTGGGGGCATGCACGTGCGCTTTCCTTCCAGGCTGTAGCAGCAATGTCACGCTTCCCGTCGCGTGGATCAAAGGATCTGTGGTTTTCCCTCGAGGCTTTCCCACAGGGCTGTCCCACGTGCCACCGTGGTGTGAGTCGATCCTCGGCGTGAAAGATGAGCCAGTGCAGGGCAAAGAGGCTCCTCTGGAATGGACTGAGACATCTGGGGGACTCTTGGAATGGTGGTACGACCATGGAGTTCCTCTCGCCTTTCCTGTTGAGAGTGCCTCCTCTTGAGATGCGACGGGAACGCCGGGAATTCTTTCCCGTTGAAAGCAGGGAATGGATCCCTCATCTCGAGCTCCGAGGGGGAAACGGGGCTCCTCTGGATGTGGGCGGGACCATCGTGCTTCCTCTCGAGTGGAGACGGGTATGGCGGTGAACTTCTTGAGTTGCAGCAAGGGTGTGAAAGACCCTTTCGAAGTTCCAGAGTTTAGGTGTCATTAGTCTCCAGACGCCTCATCGGAAATAGGCCTCATCTCGCCTGGAAGGGAGAACTTCCTGGATTTTCTCGAGTTGCGGCAGGTGTTCTCGAGTTACGACGGGGACCTCAGGGACCCGCCCTGGTGGCCTCAGGAGAGGCCAGTCCCCATGCGAGTTGCTAGGGGGCCTCTCGGGATTCCTCTCCCGTCGATACCGGGGCAAAAAACCTTGTGTGGAGTCAGGGCCGGAACCGAGGATTCCTCTCAGGGGCTGACATGGATCTTTGGGTACTTGTGGAGTCTCCCCAGGGGAGTCAGGCCTCGTCTCGAGTGGGGGCATGCACGTGCGCTTTCCTTCCAGGCTGTAGCAGCAATGTCACGCTTCCCGTCCCGTGGATCAAAGGATCTGTGGTTTTCCCTCGAGGCTTTCGCTCGAGGCTTTCCCACAGGGCTGTCCCACGTGCCACGGTGGTGTGAGTCGATCCTCGGCGTGAAAGATGAGCCAGTGCAGGGCAAAGAGGTTCCTCTGGAATGGACTGAGACATCTGGGGGACTCTTGGAATGATGGTACGACCATGGAGTTCCTCTCGCCTTTCCTGTTGAGAGTGCCTCCTCTTGAGATGCGACGGGAACGCCGGGAATTCTTTCCCGTTGAAAGCAGGGAAAGGATCCCTCATCTCGAGCTACGAGGGGGAAACTGGGCTCCTCTGGATGTGGGCGGGACCATGGTGCTTCCTCTCGAGTGGAGACGGGTATGGCGGTGAACTTCTTGAGTTGCAGCAAGGATGTGAAAGACCCTTTCGAAGTTCCAGAGGTTAGGTGTCATTAGTCTCCAGAGGCCTCATCGGAAATAGGCCTCATCTCGCCTGGAAGGGAGAACTTCCTGGATTTTCTCGAGTTGCGGCAGGTGTTCTCGAGTTACGACGGGGACCTCAGGGACCCGCCCTGGTGGCCTCAGGAGAGGCCAGTCCCCATGTGAGTTGCTAGGGGGCCTCTCGGGATTCCTCTCCCGTAGATACCGGGGCCAAAAACCTTGTGTGGATTCAGGGCCGGAACCGAGGATTCCCCTCAGGGGCTGACATGGATCTTTGGGTACTTGTGGAGTCTCCCCAGGGGAGTCAGGCCTCGTCTCGAGTGGGGGCATGCACGTGCGCTTTCCTTCCAGGCTGTAGCAGCAATGTCACGCTTCCCGTCGCGTGGATCAAAGGATCTGTGGTTTTCCCTCGAGGCTTTCCCTCGAGGCTTTCCCACAGGGCTGTCCCACGTGCCACCGTTGTGTGTGTCGATCCTCGGCGTGAAAGATGAGCCAGTGCAGGGCAAAGAGGTTCCTCTGGAATGGATTGAGACATCTGGGGGACTCTTGGAATGGTGGTACGACCATGGAGTTCCTCTCGCCTTTCCTGTTGAGAGTGCCTCCTCTTGAGATGCGACGGGAAAGCCGGGAATTCTTTCCCGTTGAAAGCAGGGAAAGGATCCCTCATCTCGAGCTCCGAGGGGGAAACGGGGCTCCTCTGGATGTGGGCGGGACCATCGTGCTTCCTCTCGAGTGGAGACGGTATGGCGGTGAACTTCTTGAGTTGCAGCAAGGGTGTGAAAGGCCCTTTCGAAGTTCCAGAGGTTAGGTGTCATTAGTCTCCAGAGGCCTCATCGGAAATAGGCCTCATCTCGCCTGGAAGGGAGAACTTCCTGGATTTGCTCGAGTTGCGGCAGGTGTTCTCGAGTTACGACGGGGACCTCAGGGACCCGCCCTGGTGGCCTCAGGAGAGGCCAGTCCCCATGCGAGTTGCTAGGGGGCCTCTCGGGATTCCTCTCCCGTCGATACCGGGGCCAAAAACCTTGTGTGGAGTCAGGGCCGGAACCAAGGATTCCTCTCAGGGGCTGACATGGATCTTTGGGTACTTCTGGAGTCTCCCCAGGGGAGTCAGGCCTCGTCTCGAGTGGGGGCATGAACGTGCGCTTTCCTTCCAGGCTGTAGCACCAATGTCACCCTTTCCGTAGCGTGGATCAAAGGATCTGTGGTTTTCCCTCGAGGCTTTCCCTCGAGGCTTTCCCACAGGGCTGTCCCACGTGCCACCGTGGTGTGAGTCGATCCTCGGCGTGAAAGATCAGCCAGTGCAGGGCAAAGAGGTTCTTCTGGAATGGACTGAGACATCTGGCGGACTCTTGGAATGGTGGTACGACCATGGAGTTCCTCTCGCCTTTCCTGTTGAGAGTGCCTCCTCTTGAGATGCGACGGGAACGCCGGGAATTCTTTCCCGTTGAAAGCAGGGAAAGGATCCCTCATCTCGAGCTACGAGGGGGAAAGTGGGCTCCTCTGGATGTGGGCGGGACGATCGTGCTTCCTCTCGAGTGGACACGGGTATGGCGCTGAACTTCTTGAGTTGCAGCAAGGGTGTGAAAGACCCTTTCGAAGTTCCAGAGGTTAGGTGTCATTCGTCTCCAAACGCCTCATCGGAAATAGGCCTCATCTCGCCTGGAAGGGAGAACTTCCTGGATTTTCTCGAGTTGCGGCAGGTGTTCTCGTGTTACGACGGGGACCTCAGCGACCCGCCCTGGTGGCCTCAGGAGAGGCCAGTCCCCATGCGAGTTACTAGGGGGCCTCTCGGGATTCCTCTCCGGTCGATACCGGGGCAAAAAACCTTGTGTGGAGTCAGGGCCGGAACCGAGGATTCCTCTCAGGGGCTGACATGGATCTTTGGGTACTTGTGGAGTCTCCCCAGGGGAGTCAGGCCTCGTCTCGAGTGGGGGCATGCACGTGCGCTTTCCTTCCAGGCTGTAGCAGCAATGTCACGCTTCCCGTAGCGTGGATCAAAGGATCTGTGGTTTTCCCTCGAGGCTTTCGCTCGAGGCTTTCCCACAGGGCTGTCCCACGTGCCACGGTGGTGTGAGTCGATCCTCGGCGTGAAAGATGAGCCAGTGCAGGGCAAAGAGGTTCCTCTGGAATGGACTGAGACATCTGGGGGACTCTTGGAATGATGGTACGACCATGGAGTTCCTCTCGCCTTTCCTGTTGAGAGTGCCTCCTCTTGAGATGCGACGGGAACGCCGGGAATTCTTTCCCGTTGAAAGCAGGGAAAGGATCCCTCATCTCGAGCTACGAGGGGGAAACTGGGCTCCTCTGGATGTGGGCGGGACCATCGTGCTTCCTCTCGAGTGGAGACGGGTATGGCGGTGAACTTCTTGAGTTGCAGCAAGGATGTGAAAGACCCTTTCGAAGTTCCAGAGGTTAGGTGTCATTAGTCTCCAGAGGCCTCATCGGAAATAGGCCTCATCTCGCCTGGAAGGGAGAACTTCCTGGATTTTCTCGAGTTGCGGCAGGTGTTCTCGAGTTACGACGGGGACCTCAGGGACCCGCCCTGGTTGCCTCAGGAGAGGCCAGTCCCCATGCGAGTTGCTAGGGGGCCTCTCGGGATTCCTCTCCCGTAGATACCGGGGCCAAAAACCTTGTGTGGAGTCAGGGCCGGAACCGAGGATTCCTCTCAGGGGCTGACATGGATCTTTGGGTACTTGTGGAGTCTCCCCAGGGGAGTCAGGCCTCGTCTCGAGTGGGGTCATGCACGTGCGCTTTCCTTCCAGGCTGTAGCAGCAATGTCACGCTTCCCGTGGCGTGGATCAAAGGATCTGTGGTTTTCCCTCGAGGCTTTCGCTCGAGGCTTTCCCACAGGGCTGTCCCACGTGCCACGGTGGTGTGAGTCGATCCTCGGCGTGAAAGATGAGCCATTGCAGGGCAAAGAGGTTTCTCTGGAATGGACTGAGACATCTGGGGGACTCTTGGAATGATGGTACGACCATGGAGTTCCTCTCGCCTTTCCTGTTGAGAGTGCCTCCTCTTGAGATGCGACGGGAACGCCGGGAATTCTTTCCCGTTGAAAGCAGGGAAAGGATCCCTCATCTCGAGCTACGAGGGGGAAACTGGGCTCCTCTGGAAGTGGGCGGGACCATCGTGCTTCCTCTCGAGTGGAGACGGGTATGGCGGTGAACTTCTTGAGTTGCAGCAAGGGTGTGAAAGACCCTTTCGAACTTCCAGAGGTTAGGTGTCATTAGTCTCCAGAGGCCTCATCGGAAATAGGCCTCATCTCGCCTGGAAGGGAGAACTTCCTGGATTTTCTCGAGTTGCGGCAGGTGTTCTCGAGTTACGACGGGGACCTCAGGGACCCGCCCTGGTGGCCTCAGGAGAGGCCAGTCCCCATGCGAGTTGCTAGGGGGCCTCTCGGGATTCCTCTCCCGTAGATACCGGGGCCAAAAACCTTGTGTGGAGTCAGGGCCGGAACCGAGGATTCCTCTCAGGGGCTGACATGGATCTTTGGGTACTTGTGGAGTCTCCCCAGGGGAGTCAGGCCTCGTCTCGAGTGGGGGCATGCACGTGCGCTTTCTTTCCAGGCTGTAGCAGCAATGTCACGCTTCCCGTGGCGTGAATCAAAGGATCTGTGGTTTTCCCTCGAGGCTTTCCCTCGAGGCTTTCCCACAGGGCTGTCCCACGTGCCACCGTTGTGTGTGTCGATCCTCGGCGTGAAAGATGAGCCAGTGCAGGGCAAAGAGGTTCCTCTGGAATGGACTGAGACATCTGGGGGACTCTTGGAATGGTGGTACGACCATGGAGTTCCTCTCGCCTTTCCTGTTGAGAGTGCCTCCTCTTGAGATGCGACGGGAACGCCGGGAATTCTTTCCCGTTGAAAGCAGGGAAAGGATCCCTCATCTCGAGCTCCGAGGGGGAAACGGGGCTCCTCTGGATGTGGGCGGGACCATCGTGCTTCCTCTCGAGTGGAGACGGTATGGCGGTGAACTTCTTGAGTTGCAGCAAGGGTGTGAAAGACCCTTTCGAAGTTCCAGAGGTTAGGTGTCATTAGTCTCCAGACGCCTCATCGGAAATAGGCCTCATCTCGCCTGGAAGGGAGAACTTCCTGGATTTTCTCGAGTTGCGGCAGGTGTTCTCGAGTTTTCGACGGGGACCTCAGGGACCCGCCCTGGTTGCCTCAGGAGAGGCCAGTCCCCATGCGAGTTGCTAGGGGGCCTCTCGGGATTCCTCTCCCGTAGATACCGGGGCCAAAAACCTTGTGTGGAGTCAGGGCCGGAACCGAGGATTCCTCTCAGGGGCTGACATGGATCTTTGGGTACTTGTGGAGTCTCCCCAGGGGAGTCAGGCCTCGTCTCGAGTGGGGTCATGCACGTGCGCTTTCCTTCCAGGCTGTAGCAGCAATGTCACGCTTCCCGTGGCGTGGATCAAAGTATCTGCGGTTTTCCCTCGAGGCTTTCCCTCGAGGCTTTCCCACAGGGCTGTCCCACGTGCCACCGTGGTGTGAGTCGATCCTCGGCGTGAAAGATGAGCCAGTGCAGGGCAAAGAGGTTCCTCTGGAAAGGACTGAGACATCTGGGGGACTCTTGGAATGATGGTACGACCATGGAGTTCCTCTCGCCTTTCCTGTTGAGAGTGCCTCCTCTTGAGATGCGACGGGAACGCCGGGAATTCTTTCCCGTTGAAAGCAGGGAAAGGATCCCTCATCTCGAGCTACGAGGGGGAAACTGGGCTCCTCTGGATGTGGGCGGGACCATCGTGCTTCCTCTCGAGTGGAGACGGGTATGGCGGTGAACTTCTTGAGTTGCAGCAAGGATGTGAAAGACCCTTTCGAAGTTCCAGAGTTTAGGTGTCATTAGTCTCCAGACGCCTCATCGGAAATAGGCCTCATCTCGCCTGGAAGGGAGAACTTCCTGGATTTTCTCGAGTTGCGGCAGGTGTTCTCGAGTTACGACGGGGACCTCAAGGACCCGCCCTGGTGGCCTCAGGAGAGGCCAGTCCCCATGCGAGTTGCTAGGGGGCCTCTCGGGATTCCTCTCCCGTAGATACCGGGGCCAAAAACCTTGTGTGGAGTCAGGGCCGGAACCGAGGATTCCTCTCAGGGGCTGACATGGATCTTTGGGTACTTGTGGAGTCTCCCCAGGGGAGTCAGGCCTCGTCTCGAGTGGGGGCATGCACGTGCGCTTTCCTTCCAGGCTGTAGCAGCAATGTCACGCTTCCCGTGGCGTGGATCAAAGGATCTGTGGTTTTCCCTCGAGGCTTTCCCTCGAGGCTTTCCCACAGGGCTGTCCCACGTGCCACCGTTGTGTGTGTCGATCCTCGGCGTGAAAGATGAGCCAGTGCAGGGCAAAGAGGTTCCTCTGGAATGGACTTAGACATCTGGGGGACTCTTGGAATGGTGGTACGACCATGGAGTTCCTCTCGCCTTTCCTGTTGAGAGTGCCTCCTCTTGAGATGCGACGGGAACGCCGGGAATTCTTTCCCGTTGAAAGCAGGGAAAGCATCCCTCATCTCGAGCTCCGAGGGGGAAACGGGGCTCCTCTGGATGTGGGCGGGACCATCGTGCTTCCTCTCGAGTGGAGACGGTATGGCGGTGAACTTCTTGAGTTGCAGCAAGGGTGTGAAAGACCCTTTCGAAGTTCCAGAGGTTAGGTGTCATTAGTCTCCAGACGCCTCATCGGAAATAGGCCTCATCTCGCCTGGAAGGGAGAACTTCCTGGATTTTCTCGAGTTGCGGCAGGTGTTCTCGAGTTACGACGGGGACCTCAGGGACCCGCCCTGGTGGCCTCAGGAGAGGCCAGTCCCCATGCGAGTTGCTAGGGGGCCTCTTGGGATTCCTCTCCCGTAGATACCGGGGCCAAAAACCTTGTGTGGAGTCAGGGCCGGAACCGAGGATTCCTCTCAGGGGCTGACATGGATCTTTGGGTACTTGTGGAGTCTCCCCAGGGGAGTCAGGCCTCGTCTCGAGTGGGGTCATGCACGTGCGCTTTCCTTCCAGGCTGTAGCAGCAATGTCACGCTTCCCGTGGCGTGGATCAAAGGATCTGTGGTTTTCCCTCGAGGCTTTCGCTCGAGGCTTTCCCACAGGGCTGTCCCACGTGCCACGGTGGTGTGAGTCGATCCTCGGCGTGAAAGATGAGCCAGTGCAGGGCAAAGAGGTTTCTCTGGAATGGACTGAGACATCTGGGGGACTCTTGGAATGATGGTACGACCATGGAGTTCCTCTCGCCTTTCCTGTTGAGAGTGCCTCCTCTTGAGATGCGACGGGAACGCCGGGAATTCTTTCTCGTTGAAAGCAGGGAAAGGATCCCTCATCTCGAGCTCCGAGGGGGAAACGGGGCTCCTCTGGATGTCGGCGGGACCATCGTGCTTCCTCTCGAGTGGAGACGGTATGGCGGTGAACTTCTTGAGTTGCAGCAAGGGTGTGAAAGGCCCTTTCGAAGTTACAGAGGTTAGGTGTCATTAGTCTCCAGAGGCCTCATCGGAAATAGGCCTCATCTCGCCTGGAAGGGAGAACTTCCTGGATTTTCTCGAGTTGCGGCAGGTGTTCTCGAGTTACGACGGGGACCTCAGGGACCCGCCCTGGTGGCCTCAGGAGAGGCCAGTCCCCATGCGAGTTGCTAGGGGGCCTCTCGGGATTCCTCTCCCGTCGATACCGGGGCCAAAAACCTTGTGTGGAGTCAGGGCCGGAACCAAGGATTCCTCTCAGGGGCTGACATGGATCTTTGGGTACTTCTGGAGTCTCCCCAGGGGAGTCAGGCCTCGTCTCGAGTGGGGGCATGCACGTGCGCTTTCCTTCCAGGCTGTAGCACCAATGTCACCCTTCCCGTAGCGTGGATCAAAGGATCTGTGGTTTTCCCTCGAGGCTTTCCCTCGAGGCTTTCCCACAGGGCTGTCCCACGTGCCACCGTGGTGTGAGTCGATCCTCGGCGTGAAAGATCAGCCAGTGCAGGGCAAAGAGGTTCCCCTGGAATGGACTGAGACATCTGGGGTACTCTTGGAATGGTGGTACGACCATGGAGTTCCTCTCGCCTTTCCTGTTGAGAGTGCCTCCTCTTGAGATGCGACGGGAACGCCGGGAATTCTTTCCCGTTGAAAGCAGGGAAAGGATCCCTCATCTCGAGCTACGAGGGGGAAACTGGGCTCCTCTGGATGTGGGCGGGACGATCGTGCTTCCTCTCGAGTGGACACGGGTATGGCGCTGAACTTCTTGAGTTGCAGCAAGGGTGTGAAAGACCCTTTCGAAGTTCCAGAGGTTAGGTGTCATTCGTCTCCAAACGCCTCATCGGAAATAGGCCTCATCTCGCCTGGAAGGGAGAACTTCCTGGATTTTCTCGAGTTGGGGCAGGTGTTCTCGTGTTACGACGGGGACCTCAGCGACCCGCCCTGGTGGCCTCAGGAGAGGCCAGTCCCCATGCGAGTTACTAGGGGGCCTCTCGGGATTCCTCTCCGGTCGATACCGGGGCAAAAAACCTTGTGTGGAGTCAGGGCCGGAACCGAGGATTCCTCTCAGGGGCTGACATGGATCTTTGGGTACTTCTGGAGTCTCCCCAGGGGAGTCAGGCCTCGTCTCGAGTGGGGGCATGCACGTGCGCTTTCCTTCCAGGCTGTAGCAGCAATGTCACGCTTCCCGTAGCGTGGATCAAAGGATCTGTGGTTTTCCCTCGAGGCTTTCGCTCGAGGCTTTCCCACAGGGCTGTCCCACGTGCCACGGTGGTGTGAGTCGATCCTCGGCGTGAAAGATGAGCCAGTGCAGGGCAAAGAGGTTCCTCTGGAATGGACTGAGACATCTGGGGGACTCTTGGAATGATGGTACGACCATGGAGTTCCTCTCGCCTTTCCTGTTGAGAGTGCCTCCTCTTGAGATGCGACGGGAACGCCGGGAATTCTTTCCCGTTGAAAGCAGGGAAAGGATCCCTCATCTCGAGCTACGAGGGGGAAACTGGGCTCCTCTGGATGTGGGCGGGACCATCGTGCTTCCTCTCGAGTGGAGACGGGTATGGCGGTGAACTTCTTGAGTTGCAGCAAGGATGTGAAAGACCCTTTCGACGTTCCAGAGGTTAGGTGTCATTAGTCTCCAGACGCCTCATCGGAAATAGGCCTCATCTCGCCTGGAAGGGAGAACTTCCTGGATTTTCTCGAGTTGCGGCAGGTGTTCTCGAGTTACGACGGGGACCTCAGGGACCCGCCCTGGTTGCCTCAGGAGAGGCCAGTCCCCATGCGAGTTGCTAGGGGGCCTCTCGGGATTCCTCTCCCGTAGATACCGGGGCCAAAAACCTTGTGTGGAGTCAGGGCCGGAACCGAGGATTCCTCTCAGGGGCTGACATGGATCTTTGGGTTCTTGTGGAGTCTCCCCAGGGGAGTCAGGCCTCGTCTCGAGTGGGGTCATGCACGTGCGCTTTCCTTCCAGGCTGTAGGAGCAATGTCACGCTTCCCGTGGCGTGGATCAAAGGATCTGTGGTTTTCCCTCGAGGCTTTCGCTCGAGGCTTTCCCACAGGGCTGTTCCACGTGTCACGGTGGTGTGAGTCGATCCTCGGCGTGAAAGATGAGCCAGTGCAGGGCAAAGAGGTTTCTCTGGAATGGACTGAGACATCTGGGGGACTCTTGGAATGGTGGTACGACCATGGAGTTCCTCGCGCCTTTCCTGTTGAGAGTGCCTCCTCTTGAGATGCGACGGGAACGCCGGAAATTCTTTCCCGTTGAAAGCAGGGAAAGGATCCCTCATCTCGAGCTACGAGGGGGAAACTGGGCTCCTCTGGATGTGGGCGGGACCATCGTGCTTCCTCTCGAGTGGAGACGGGTATGGCGGTGAACTTCTTGAGTTGCAGCAAGGATGTGAAAGACCCTTTCGAAGTTCCAGAGGTTAGGTGTCATTAGTCTCCAGAGGCCTCATCGGAAATAGGCCTCATCTCGCCTGGAAGGGAGAACTTCCTGGATTTTCTCGAGTTGCGGCAGGTGTTCTCGAGTTACGACGGGGACCTCAGGGACCCGCCCTGGTGGCCTCAGGAGAGGCCAGTCCCCATGCGAGTTGCTAGGGGGCCTCTCGGGATTCCTCTCCCGTAGATACCGGGGCCAAAAACCTTGTGTGGAGTCAGGGCCGGAACCGAGGATTCCTCTCAGGGGCTGACATGGATCTTTGGGTACTTGTGGAGTCTCCCCAGGGGAGTCAGGCCTCGTCTCGAGTGGGGGCATGCACGTGCGCTTTCCTTCCAGGCTGTAGCAGCAATGTCACGCTTCCCGTGGCGTGGATCAAAGGATCTGTGGTTTTCCCTCGAGGCTTTCCCTCGAGGCTTTCCCACAGGGCTTTCCCACGTGCCACCGTTGTGTGTGTCGATCCTCGGCGTGAAAGATGAGCCAGTGCAGGGCAAAGAGGTTCCTCTGGAATGGACTTAGACATCTGGGGGACTCTTGGAATGGTGGTACGACCATGGAGTTCCTCTCGCCTTTCCTGTTGAGAGTGCCTCCTCTTGAGATGCGACGGGAACGCCGGGAATTCTTTCCCGTTGAAAGCAGGGAAAGGATCCCTCATCTCGAGCTCCGAGGGGGAAACGGGGCTCCTCTGGATGTGGGCGGGACCATCGTGCTTCCTCTCGAGTGGAGACGGTATGGCGGTGAACTTCTTGAGTTGCAGCAAGGGTGTGAAAGACCCTTTCGAAGTTCCAGAGGTTAGGTGTCATTAGTCTCCAGACGCCTCATCGGAAATAGGCCTCATCTCGCCTGGAAGGGAGAACTTCCTGGATTTTCTCGAGTTGCGGCAGGTGTTCTCGAGTTACGACGGGGACCTCAGGGACCCGCCCTGGTGGCCTCAGGAGAGGCCAGTCCCCATGCGAGTTGCTAGGGGGCCTCTCGGGATTCCTCTCCCGTCCATACCGGGGCCAAAAACCTTGTATGGAGTCAGGGCCGGAACCAAGGATTCCTCTCAGGGGCTGACATGGATCTTTGGGTACTTCTGGAGTCTCCCCAGGGGAGTCAGGCCTCGTCTCGAGTGGGGGCATGCACGTGCGCTTTCCTTCCAGGCTGTAGCACCAATGTCACGCTTCCCGTAGCATGAATCAAAGGATCTCTGGTTTTCCCTCGAGGCTTTCCCACAGGGCTGTCCCACGTGCCACCGTGGTGTGAGTCGATCCTCGGCGTGAAAGATCAGCCAGTGCAGGGCAAAGAGGTTCCTCTGGAATGGACTGAGACATCTGGGGGACGCTTGGAATGGTGGTACGACCATGGAGTTCCTCTCGCCTTTCCTGTTGAGAGTGCCTCCTCTTGAGATGCGACGGGAACGCCGGGAATTCTTTCCCGTTTAAAGCAGGGAAAGGATCCCCCATCTCGAGCTACGAGGGGGAAACTGGGCTACTCTGGATGTGGGCGGGACGATCGTGCTTCCTCTCGAGTGGACACGGGTATGGCGCTGAACTTCTTGAGTTGCAGCAAGGGTGTGAAAGACCCTTTCGAAGTTCCAGGGGTTAGGTGTCATTCGTCTCCAAACGCCTCATCGGAAATAGGCCTCATCTCGCCTGGAAGGGAGAACTTCCTGGATTTTCTCGAGTTGCGGCAGGTGTTCTCGAGTTACGACGGGGACATCAGGGACTCGCCCTGGTGGCCTCAGGCGAGGCCAGTCACCATGCGAGTTACTAGGGGGCCTCTCGGGATTCCTCTCCGGTCGATACCGGGGCAAAAAACCTTGTGTGGAGTCAGGGCCGGAACCGAGGATTCCTCTCAGGGGCTGACATGGATCTTTGGGTACTTGTGGAGTCTCCCCAGGGGAGTCAGGCCTCGTCTCGAGTGGGGGCATGCACGTGCGCTTTCCTTCCAGGCTGTAGCACCAATGTCACGCTTCCCGTCCCGTGGATCAAAGGATCTGTGGTTTTCCCTCTAGGCTTTCGCTCGAGGCTTTCCCACAGGGCTGTCCCACGTGCCACGGTGGTGTGAGTCGATCCTCGGCGTGAAAGATGAGCCAGTGCAGGGCAAAGAGGTTCCTCTGGAATGGACTGAGACATCTGGGGGACTCTTGGAATGATGGTACGACCATGGAGTTCCTCTCGCCTTTCCTGTTGAGAGTGCCTCCTCTTGAGATGCGACGGGAACGCCGGGAATTCTTTCCCGTTGAAAGCAGGGAAAGGATCCCTCATCTCGAGCTACGAGGGGGAAACTGGGCTCCTCTGGATGTGGGCGGGACCATCGTGCTTCCTCTCGAGTGGAGACGGGTATGGCGGTGAACTTCATGAGTTGCAGCAAGGATGTGAAAGACCCTTTCGAAGTTCCAGAGGTTAGGTGTCATTAGTCTCCAGAGGCCTCATCGGAAATAGGCCTCATCTCGCCTGGAAGGGAGAACTTCCTGGATTTTCTCGAGTTGCGGCAGGTGTTCTCGAGTTACGACGGGGACCTCAGGGACCCGCCCTGGTGGCCTCAGGAGAGGCCAGTCCCCATGCGAGTTGCTAGGGGGCCTCTCGGGATTCCTCTCCCGTCGATACCGGGGTCAAAAACCTTGTGTGGAGTCAGGGCCGGAACCGAGGATTCCTCTCAGGGGCTGACATGGATCTTTGGGTACTTGTGGAGTCTCCCCAGGGGAGTCAGGCCTCGGCTCGAGTGGGGGCATGCACGTGCGCTTTCCTTCCAGGCTGTAGCAGCAATGTCACGCTTCCCGTGGCGTGGATCAAAGGATCTGTGGTTTTCCCTCGAGGCTTTCCCTCGAGGCTTTCCCACAGGGCTGTCCCACGTGCCACCGTGGTGTGAGTTGATCCTCGGCGTGAAAGATGAGCCAGTGCAGGGCAAAGAGGTTCCTCTGGAATGGACTGAGACATCTGGGGGACTCTTGGAATGGTGGTACGACCATGGAGTTCCTCTCGCCTTTCCTGTTGAGAGTGCCTCCTCTTGAGATGCGACGGGAACGCCGGGAATTCTTTCCCGTTGAAAGCAGGGAAACGATCCCTCATCTCGAGCTACGAGGGGGAAACGGGGTTCCTCTGGATGTGGGCGGGACCATCGTGCTTCCTCTCGAGTGGACACGGGTATGGCGGTGAACTTCTTGAGTTGCAGCAAGGATGTGAAAGACCCTTTCAAAGTTCCAGAGGTTAGGTGTCATTCGTCTCCAGACGCCTCATCGGAAATAGGCCTCATCTCGCCTGGAAGGTAGAACTTCCTGGATTTTCTCGAGTTGCGGCAGGTGTTGTCGAGTTACGACGGGGACCTCAGGGACCCGCACTGGTGGCCTCAGGAGAGGCCAGTCCCCATGCGAGTTGCTAGGGGGCTCTCGGGATTCCTCTCCCGTCGATACCGGGGCCAAAACCTTGTGTGGAGTCAGGGCCGGAACCGAGGATTCCTCTCAGGGGCTGACATGGATCTTTGGGTACTTGTGGAGACTCCCCAGCGGAGTCAGGCCTCGTCTCGTGTGGGGGCATGCACGTGCGCTTTCCTTCCAGGCTGTAGCAGCAATGTCACGCTTCCCGTCGCGTGGATCAAAGGATCTGTGGTTTTCCCTCGAGGCTTTCCCACAGGGCTGTCCCACGTGCCACCGTGGTGTGAGTCGATCCTCGGCGTGAAAGATGAGCCAGTGCAGGGCAAAGAGGTTCCTCTGTAAAGGACTGAGACATCTGGGGGACTCTTGGAATGGTGGTACGACCATGGAGTTCCTCTCGCCTTTCCTGTTGAGAGTGCCTCCTCTTGAGATGCGACGGGAACGCCGGGAATTCTTTCCCGTTGAAAGCAGGGAAAGGATCCCTCATCTCGAGCTACGAGGGGGAAACGGGGCTCCTCTGGATGTGGGCGGGAACATCATGCTTCCTCTCGAGTGGACACGGGTATGGCGGTGAACTTCTTGAGTTGCAGCAAGGGTGTGAAAGACCCTTTCGAAGTTCCAGAGGTTAGGTGTCATTAGTCTCCCGACGCCTCATTGGAAATAGGCCTCATCTCGCCTGGAAGGGAGAACTTCCTGGATTTTCTCGAGTTGCGGCAGGTGTTCTCGAGTTACGACGGGGACCTCAGGGACCCGCCCTGGTGGCCTCATGAGAGGCCAGTCCCCATGCGAGTTGCTAGGGGGCCTCTCGGGATTCCTCTCCCATCGATACCGGGGCCAAAAACCTTGTGTGGAGTCAGGGCCGGAACCGAGGATTCCTCTCAGGGGCTGACATGGATCTTTGGGTACTTCTGGAGTCTCCCCAGGGGAGTCAGGCCTCGTCTCGAGTGGGGGCATGCACGTGCGCTTTCCTTCCAGGCTGTAGCAGCAATGTCACGCTTCCCGTCGCGTGGATCAAAGGATCTGTGGTTTTCCCTCGAGGCTTTCCCTCGAGGCTTTCCCACAGGGCTGTCCCACGTGCCACCGTGGTGTGAGTCGATCCTCGGCGTGAAAGATGAGCCAGTGCAGGGCAAAGAGGTTCCTCTGGAATGGACTGAGAAATCTCGGGGACTCTTGGAATGGTGGTACGACCATGGAGTTCCTCTCGTCTTTCCTGTTGAGAGTGCCTCCTCTTGAGATGCGACGGGAACGCCGAAAATACTTTCCCGTTGATAGCAGGGAAAGGATCCCTCATCTCGAGCTACGAGGGGCAATCGGGGCTCCTCTGGATGTGGGCGGGACCATCATGTTTCCTCTCGAGTGGAGACGGTTATGACGGTGAACTTCTTGAGTTGCAGCAAGGGTGTGAAAGACCCTTTCGAAGTTCCAGAGGTTCCGTGTCATTAGTCTCCAGACGCCTTATCGGAAATAGGCCTCATCTCGCCTGGAAGGGAGAACTTCCTGGATTTTCTCGAGTTGCGGCAGGTGTTCTCGAGTTACGACGGGGACCTCAGGAACCCGCCCTGGTGGCCTCAGGAAAGGTCAGTCCCCTTGCGAGTTCCTAGGGGGCCTCTCGGGATTCCTCTCCCGTCGATACCGGGGCCAAAATACTTGTGTGGAGTCAGGGCCGGAACCGAGGATTCCTCTCAGGGGCTGACATGGATCTTTGGGTACTTCTGGAGTCTCCCAAGGGGAGTCAGGCCTCGTCTCGAGTGGGGGCATGCACGTGCGCTTTCCTTACAGGCTGTAGCAGCAATGTCACGGTTCCCGTCGCGTGGATCAAAGGATCTGTGGTTTTCCCTCGAGGCTTTCCCACAGGGCTGTCCCACGTGCCACCGTGGTGTGAGTCGATCCTCGGCGTGAAAGATGAGCCAGTGCAGGGCAAAGAGGTTACTCTGGAATGGACTGAGACCTCTGGGGGACTCTTGGAATGGTGGTGCGACCATGGAGTTCCTCTCGCCTTTCCTGTTGAGAGTTCCTCCTCTTGAGATGCGACGGGAACGCCGGGAATTCTTTCCTGTTGAAAGCAGGGAAAGGATCCCTCATCTCGAGCTACGAGGGGGAAACGGGGCTCCTCTGAATGTGGGCGGGACCATCGTGCTTCCTCTCGAGTGGAGACGGGTATGGCTGTGAACTTCTTGAGTTGCAGCATGGGTGTGAAAGACCCTTTTGAAGTCCCAGAGATTAGCTGTCATTAGACTCCAGACGCCTCATCGGAAATAGGCCTCATCTCGCCTGGAACGGAGAACTTCCTGGATTTTCTCGAGTTGCGGCAGGTGTTCTCGAGTTACGACGGGGACATCAGGGACAAGCCCTGGTGGCTTCAGGAAACTCCAGTCCCCATGCGAGTTGCTAGGGTGCCTCTCGGGATTCCTCTCCAGTCGATACCGGGGCCAAAAACCTTGTGTGGAGTCAGGGCCGGAACGGAGGATTCCTCTAAGGGGCTGACATGGATCTTTGGGTCTTTCTGGAGTCTCCCCAGGGGAGTCAGGCCTCGTCTCGAGTGGGGGCATGCACGTGCGCTTTCCTTCCAGGCTGTAGCAGCAATATCACGCTTCCCGTCGCGTGGATCAAAGGATCTGTGGTTTTCCCTCTAGGCTTTCCCTCGAGGCTATCCCACAGGGCTGTCCCACGTGCCACCGTGGTGTGAGTCGATCTTCGGTATGAAAGATGAGCCAGTGCAGGGCAAAGAGGTTCCTCTGGAATGGACTGAAACATCTGGGGGACTCTTGGAATGGTGGTACGACCATGGAGTTCCTCTCGTCTTTCCTGTTGAGACTGCCTCCTCTTGAGATACGACGGGAACGCCGACAATACTTTCCCGTTGATAGCAGGGAAAGGATCCTTCATCTCGAGCTACGAGGGGCAAACGGGGCTCCTCTGGATGTGGGCGGGACCATCATGTTTCCTCTCGAGTGGAGACGGTTATGGCGGTGAACTTCTTGAGTTGCAGCAAGGGTGTGAAAGACTCTTTCGAAGTTCCAGAGGTTCCGTGTCATTAGTCTCCAGACGCCTCATCGGAAATAGGCCTCATCTCGCCTGTAAGGGAGAACTTCCTGAAGTTTCTCGAGTTGCGGCAGGTGTTCTCGAGTTACGACGGGGACCTCAGGGACCCGCCCTAGTGGCCTCAGGAAAGGCCAGTCCCCATGCGAGATGCTCGGGGGCCTCTCAGGATTACTCTCCTGTCGATACCGGGGCCAAAAAACTTCTGTGGAGTCAGGGCCGGAACCGAGGATTCCTCTCAGGGGCTGACATGGATCTTTGGGTACTTCTGGAGTCTCCACAGGGGAGTCAGGCCTTGTCTCGAGTGGGGGCATGCACGTGCGCTTTCCTTCCAGGCTGTAGCAGCAATGTCTCGGTTCCCGTCGCGTTGATCAAAGGATCTGTGGTTTTCCCTCGAGGCTTTCCCACAGGGCTGTCCCACGTGCCACCGTGGTGTGAGTCGATTCTCGGCGTGAAAGATGAGACAGTGCAGGGCAAAGAGGTTCCTCTGGATTGGACTGAGACATCTGGGGGATTCTTGGAATGGTGGTACGACCATGGAGTTCCTCTCGCCTTTCCTGTTGAGAGTGCCTCCTCTTGAGATGCGACGGGAACGCCGGGAATTCTTTCCCGTTGAAAACAGGGAATGGATCCCTCATCTCGAGCTACGAGGGGGAAACTGGGCTCCTCTGGATGTGGGCGGGACCATCGTGCTTCCTCTCGAGTGGAGACGGGTATGGCGGTGAAATTCTTGAGTTGCAGCAAGGGTGTGAAAGACCCTTTCGAAGTTCCAGAGGTTAGGTGTCATTAGTCTCCAGACGCCTCATCGGAAATAGGCCTCACTTCGCCTGGAAAGGAGAACTTCCTGGATTTTCTCGAGTTGCGGCAGGTGTTCTCGATTTACGACGGGGACCTCAGGGACCCGCCCTGGTGGCCCCAGGTACGGCCAGTCCCCATGCTAGTTGCTAGGGGGCCTCTCGGGATTTCTCTCCCGTCGATACCGGGGCCAAAAACCTTGTGTGGAGTCAGGGCCGGAACCGAGGATTCCTCTCAGGGGCTGACATGGATCTTTGGGTACTTCTGGAGTCTCCCCAGGGGAGTCAGGACTCGTCTCGAGTGGGGGCATGCACGTGCGCTTTCCTTCCAGGCTGTAGCAGCAATGTCACGCTTCCCGTCGCGTGGATCAAAGGATCTGTGGTTTTCCCTCGAGGCTTTCCCTCGAGGCTTTCCCACAGGGCTGTCCCACGTGCCACCGTGGTGTGAGTCGATCCTCGGCGTGAAAGATGAGCCAGTGCAGGGCAAAGAGGTTCCTCTGGAATGGACTGAGACATCTGGGGGACTCTTGGAATGGTGGTACGACCATGGAGTTCCTCTCGCCTTTCCTGTTGAGAGTGCCTCCTCTTGAGATGCGACGGGAACGCCAGGAATTCTTTCCCGTTGAAAGCAGGTAAAGGATCCCTCATCTCAAGCTACGAGGGGGAAACGGGGCTCCTCTGGATGTGGGCGGGACCATCGTGCTTCCTCTCGAGTGGACACGGGTGTGGCGGTGAACTTCTTGAGTTGCAGCAAGGGTGTGAAAGACCCTTTCGAAGTTCCAGAGGTTAGGTGTCATTAGTCTCCAGACGCCTCATCGGAAATAGGCCTCATCTCGCCTGGAAGGGGGAACTTCCTGGAATTTCTCGAGTTGTGGCAGGTGTTCTCGAGTTACGACGGGGACCTCAGGGACCCGCCCTGGTGGCCTCAGGAGAGGCCAGTCCCCATGCGAGTTGCTAGGGGGCCTCTCGGGATTCCTCTCCCGTCGATACCGGGGCAAAAACCTTGTGTGGAGTCAGGGCCGGAACCGAGGATTCCTCTCAGGGGCTGACATGGATCTTTGGGTACTTCTGGAGTCTCCCCAGGGGAGTCAGGCCTCGTCTCGAGTCGGGGCATGCACGTGCACTTTCCTTCCAGGCTGTAGCAGCAATGTCACGCTTCCCGTGGCGTGGATCAAAGGATCTGTGGTTTTCCCTCGAGGCTTTCCCTCGAGGCTTTCCCACAGGGCTGTCCCACGTGCCACCGTGGTGTGAGTCGATGCTCGGCGTGAAAGATGAGCCAGTGTAGGGGAAAGAGGTTCCTCTGGAATGGAAAGAGACATCTGGGGGACTCTTGGAATGGTGGTACGGCCATGGAGTTCCTCTCGCCTTTCCTGTTGAGAGTGCCTCCTCTTGAGATGCGACGAGAACGCAGGAATTCTTTCCCGTTGAAAGCAGGGAAAGGATCCCTCATCTCGATCTCCGAGGGGGAAACGGGGCTCCTCTGGATGGGGGCGGGACCATCGTTCTTCCTCTCGAGTGGAGATGGGTATGGCGGTGAACTTCTTGAGTTGCAGCAAGGGTGTGAAAGACCCTTTCGAAGTTCCAGAGGTTAGGTGTCATTAGTCTCCAGACGCCTCATCGGAAATAGGCCTCATCTCGCTGGAAGGGAGAACTTCCTGGATTTTCTCGAGTTGCGGCAGGTGTTCTCGAGTTACGACGGGGACCTCAGGGACCCGCCCTGGTGGCCTCAGGAGAGGCCAGTCCCCATGCGAGTTGCTAGGGGGCCTCTCGGGATTCCTCTCCCGTCGATACCCGGGCCAAAAACCTTGTGTGGAGTCTGGGCCGGAACCGAGGATTCCTCTCACGGGCTGATATGGATCTTTGGGTACTTCTGGAGTCTCGCCAGGGGAGAAAGGCCTCATCTCGAGTGGGGGCATGCACGTGCACTTTCCTTCCAGGCTGTAGCAGCAATGTCACGCTTCCCATCGCGTGGATCAAAGGATCTGTGGTTTTCCCTCGAGGCTTTCCCTCGAGGCTTTCCCACAGGGCTGTCCCACGTGCCACCGTGGTGTGAGTCGATCCTCGGCGTGAAAGATGAGCCAGTGCAGGGCAAAGAGGTTCCTCTGGAATGGACTGAGACATCTGGGGGACTCTTGGAATGGTGGTACGACCATGGAGTTCCTCTCGCCTTTCCTGTTGAGAGTGCCTCCTCTTGAGATGCGACGGGAACGCCGGGAATTCTTTCCCGTTGAAAGCAGGGAAAGGATCGCTCATCTCGAGCTAGGAGGAGGAAACGGGGCTCCTCTGGATGTGGGCGGGACCATCGTGCTTCCTCTAGAGTGGAGACGGGTATGGCGGTGAACTTCTTGAGTTGCAGCAAGGGTGTGAAAGACCCTTTCGAAGTTCCAGAGGTTAGGTGTCATTCGTCTCCAGACGCATCATCGGAAATAGGCCTCATCTCGCCTAGACGGGAGAACTTCCTGGATATTCTCGAGTTGTGGCAGGTGTTCTCGAGTTATGACGGGGACCTCAGGGACCCGCCCTGGTGTCCTCAGTAAAGGCCAGTCCCAATGCGAGTTGCTAGGGGGCCTCTCGGGATTCCTCTCCCGTCGATACCGGGGCCAAAAACCTTGTCTGGAGTCAGGGCCGGAACCGAGGATTCCTCTCAGGGGCTGACATGGATCTTTGGGTATTTCTGGAGTCTCCCCAGGGGAGTCAGGCCTCGTCTCGAGTGGGGGCATGCACGTGTGCTTTCCTTCCAGGCTGTAGCAGCAATGTCACGCTTCCCGTGGCGTGGATCAAAGATCTGTGGTTTTCCCTCGAGGCTTTCCCACAGGGCTGTCCCACGTGCCACTGTGGTGTGAGTCGACTTCTCCGTGAAAGATGAGCCAGTGCAGGGCAAAGAGGTTCCTCTGGAATGGAATGAGACATCTGGGGGACTCTTGGAATGGTGGTACGGCCATGGAGTTCCTCTCGCCTTTCCTGTTGAGAGTGCCTCCTCTTGAGATGCGACGGGAACGCAGGAATTCTTTCCCGTTGAAAGCAGGGAAAGGATCCCTCATCTCGATCTCCGAGGGGGAAACGGGGCTCCTCTGGATGGGGGCGGGACCATCGTTCTTCCTCTCGAGTGGAGACGGGTATGGCGGTGAACTTCTTGAGTTGCAGCAAGGGTGTGAAAGACCCTTTCGAAGTTCCAGAGGTTAGGTGTCATTAGTCTCCAGACGCCTCATCGGAAATAGGCCTCATCTCGCTGGAAGGGAGAACTTTCTGGATTTTCTCGAGTTGCGGCAGGTGTTCTCGAGTTACGACGGGGACCTCAGGGACCCGCCCTGGTGGCCTCAGGAGAGGCCAGTCCCCATGCGAGTTGCTAGGGGGCCTCTCGAGATTCCTCTCCCGTCGATACCGGGGCCAAAAACCTTGTGTGGAGTCAGGGCCAGAACCGAGGATTCCTCTCAGGGGCTGACATGGATCTTTGGGTACTTCTGGAGTCTCCCCAGGGGAGTCAGGCCTCGTCTCGAGTGGGGGCATGCACGTGCGCTTTCCTTCCAGGCTGTAGCAGCAATGTCACGCTTCCCGTCGCGTGGATCAAAGGATCTGTGGTTTTTCCTCGAGGCTTTCCCTCGAGGCTTTCCCACAGGGCTGTCCCACGTGCCACCGTGGTGTGAGTCGATCCTCGGCGTTAAAGATGAACCAGTGCAGGGCAAAGAGGTTCCTCTGGAATGGACTGAGACATCTGGGGGACTCTTTGTATGGTGGTACGACCATGGAGTTCCACTCGCCTTTCCTGTTGAGAGTGCCTCCTCTTGAGATGCGTCAGGAACGACGGGAATTCTTTGCTTTGAAAGCAGTGAAAGAATCCCTCATCTCGAGCTACGAGGGGGAAACGGGGCTCCTCTGGATGTGGGCGGGACCATCGTGCTTCCTCTCGAGTGGAGACGGGTATGGCGGTGAACTTCTTGAGTTGCAGCAAGGGTGTGAAAGACCCTTTCGAAGTTCCAGAGGTTAGGTGTCATTAGTCTCCAGACGCCTCATCGGAAATAGGCCTCATCTCGCCTGGAAGGGAGAAATTCCTGGATTTTCTCGAGTTGCGGCAGGTGTTCTCGAGTTACGACGGGAACCACAGGGACCCGCCCTGATGGCCTCAGGAGAGGCCAGTCCCCATGCGAGTTGCTAGGGGGCCTCTCGGGATTCCTCTCCCGTCGATACCGGGGCCAAAAACCTTGTGTGGAGTCAGGGCCGGAACCGAGGATTCCTCTCAGGGGCTGACATGGATGTTTGGGTACTTCTGGAGTCTCCCCAGGGGAGTCAGGCCTCGGCTCGAGTGGGGGCATGCACGTGCGCTTTCCTTCCAGGCTGTAGCAGCAATGTCACGCTTCCCGTGGTGTGGATCAAAGGATCTGTGGTTTTCCCTCGAGGCTTTCCCTCGAGGCTTTCCCACAGGGCTGTCCCACGTGCCACCGTGGTGTGAGTCGATCCTCGGCGTGAAAGATGAGCCAGTGCAGGGCAAAGAGATTCCTCTGGAATGGACTGAGACATCTCGGGGACTCTTCGAATGGTGGTACGACCATGGAGTTCCTCTCGCCTTTCCTGTTGAGAGTGCCTCCTCTTGAGATGTGACGGGAACGCCGGGAATTCTTTGCGTTGAAAGCAGGGAAAGGATCCCTCATCTCGAGCTACGAGGGGGAAACGGGGCTCCTCTCGATGTGGGCGTGACCATCGTGCTTCCTCTCGAGTGGAGACGGGTATGGCGGTGAACTTCTTGAGTTGCAGCAAGGGTGTGAAAGACCCTTTCGAAGTTCCAGAGGTTAGGTGTCATTTGTCTCCAGACGCCTCATCGGAAATAGGCTTCATCTCGCCTGTAAGGGAGAACTCCCTGGATTTTCTCGAGTTGCGGCAGGTGTTCTCGAGGTACGACGGGGACCTCAGGGACCCGCCCTGGTCGCCTCAGGGGAGGCCAGTACCCATGCGAGTTGCTAGGGGGCCTCTCGGGATTAATCTCCCATCGATACCGGGGCCAAAAACCTTGTGTGGAGTCAGGGCCGGAACCGAGGATTCCTCTCAGGGGCTGACATGGATGTTTGGGTACTTCTGGAGTCTCCCCAGGGGAGTCAGGCCTCGTCTCGAGTGGGGGCATGCACGTGCGATTTCCTTCCAGGCTGTAGCAGCAATGTCACGCTTCCCGTCGCGTGGATCAAAGGATCTGTGATTTTCCATCGAGGCTTTCCCACAGGGCTCTCCCACGTGCCACCGTGGTGTGAGTCGATCCTCGGCGTGAAAGATGAGCCAGTGCAGGGCAAAGAGGTTCCTCTGGAATGGACTGAGACATCTGGGGGACTCTTGGAATGGTGGTACGACCATGGAGTTCCTCTCGCCTTTCCTGTTTAGAGTGCCACCTCTTGAGATGCGTCAGGAACGCCGGGAATTCTTTGCTTTGAAAGCAGTGAATGGATCCCTCATCTCGAGCTACTAGGGGGAAACGGGGCTCCTCTGGATGTGGGCGGGACCATCGTGCTTCCTCTCGAGTGGAGACGGGTATGGCGGTGAACTTCTTGAGTTGCAGCAAGGGTGTGAAAGACCCTTTCGAAGTTCCAGAGGTTAGGTGTCATTAGTCTCCAGACGCCTCATCGGAAATAAGCCTCATCTCGCCTGGAAGGGAGAACTTCCTGGATTATCTCGAGTTGCGGCAGGTGTTCTCGAGTTACGACGGGGACCTCAGGGACCCGCCCTGGTGGCCTCAGGAGAGGCCAGTCCCCATGCGAGTTGCTGGGAGGCCTCTCGGGATTCCTCTCCCGTCGATACTGGGGCCAAAAACCTTGTGTGGAGTCAGGGCCGGAACCGAGAATTCCTCTCAATGGCTGACATGGATCTTTGGGTACTTCAGGAGTCTCCCCCGGGGAGTCAGGCCTCGTCTCGAGTGGGGGCATGCACGTGCGCTTTCCTTCCAGGCTGTAGCAGCAATGTCACGCTTCCCGTCGCGTGGATCAAAGGATCTGTGGTTTTCCCTCGAGGCGTTCCCTCGAGGCTTTCCCACAGGGCTGTCCCACGTGCCACCGTGGTGTGAGTCGATCCTCGGCGTGAAAGATGAGCCAGTGCAGGGCAAAGAGGTTCCTCTGGAATGGACTGAGACATCTGGGGGACTCTTGGAATGGTGGTACGACCATGGAGTTCCGCTCGCCTTTCCTGTTGAGAGTGCCACCTCTTGAGATGCGACGGGAACGCCGGGAATTCTTTTCCGTTGAAAGCAGGGAAAGGATCCCTCATCTCGAGCTCCGAGGGGGAAACGGGGCTCCTCTGGATGTGGGCGGGACCATCGTGCTTCCTCTCGAGTGGAGACGGGTATGGCGGTGAACTTCTTGAGTTGCAGCAAGGGTGTGAAAGACCCTTTCGAAGTTCCAGAGGTTAGGTGTCATTAGTCTCCAGACGCCTCATCGGAAATAGGCCTCATCTCGCCTGGAAGGGAGAACTTCCTGGATTTTCTGGAGTTGCGGCAGGTGTTCTCGAGTTACGACGGGGACCTCAGGGACCCGCCCTGGTGGCCTCAGGAGAGGCCAGTCCCCATGCGAGTTGCTAGGGGGCCTCTCGGAATTACTCTCCCGTCGATACCGGGGCCAAAAACCTTGTGTAGAGTCAGGGCCGGAACCGAGGATTCCTCTCAGGGGCTGACATGGATCTTTGGGTACTTCTGGAGTCTCCCCAGGGGAGTCAGGCCTCGTCTCGAGTGGGGGCATGCACGTGCGCTTTCCTTCCAGGCTGTAGCAGCAATGTCACGCTTCCCGTCGCGTGGATCAAAGGATCTGTGATTTTCCATCGAGGCTTTCCCACAGGGCTGTCCCACGTGCCACCATGGTGTGAGTCGATCCTCGGCGTGAAAGATGAGCCAGTGCAGGGCAAAGAGGTTCCTCTGGAATGGACTGAGACATCTGGGGGACTCTTGGAATGGTGGTACGACCATGGAGTTCCGCTCGCCTTTCCTGTTGAGAGTGCCTCCTCTTGAGATGCGACGGGAACGCCGGGAATTCTTTCCCGTTGAAAGCAGGGAAAGGATCCCTCATCTCGAGCTCCGAGGGGGAAACGGGGCTCCTCTGGATGTGGGCGGGACCATCGTGCTTCCTCTCGAGTGGAGACGGGTATGGCGGTGAACTTCTTGAGTTGCAGCAAGGGTGTGAAAGACCCTTTCGAAGTTCCAGAGGTTAGGTGTCATTAGTCTCCAGACGCCTCATCGGAAATAGGCCTCATCTCGCCTGGAAGGGAGAACTTCCTGGATTTTCTCGAGTTGCGGCAGGTGTTCTCGAGTTACGACGGGGACCTCAGGGACCCGCCCTGGTGGCCTCAGGAGAGGCCAGTCCCCATGCGAGTTGCTGGGAGGCCTCTCGGGATTCCTCTCCCGTCGATACCGGGGCCAAAAACCTTGTGTGAAGTCAGGGCCGGAACCGAGAATTCCTCTCAAAGGCTGACATGGATCTTTGGGTACTTCTGGAGTCTCCCCAGGGGAGTCAGGCCTCGTCTCGAGTGGGGGCATGCACGTGCGCTTTCCTTCCAGGCTGTAGCAGCAATGTCACGCTTCCCGTCGCGTGGATCAAAGGATCTGTGGTTTTCCCTCGAGGCTTTCCCTCGAGGCTTTCCCACAGGGCTGCCCCACGTGCCACCGTGGTGTGAGTCGATCCTCGGCGTGAAAGATGAGCCAGTGCAGGGCAAAGAGGTTCCTCTGGAATGGACTGAGACATCTGGGGGACTTTTGGAATGGTGGTACGACCATGGAGTTTCTCTCGCCTTTCCTGTTGAGAGTGCCTCCTCTTGAGATGCGACGGGAACGCCGGGAATTCTTTCCCGTTGAAAGTAGGGAAAGGATCCCTCATCTCGAGCTATGAGGGGGAAACGCGGCTCCTCTGGATGTGGGCGGGACCATCGTGCTTCCTCTCGAGTGGAGACGGGTATGGCGGTGAACTTCTTGAGTTGCAGCAAGGGTGTGAATGAACCTTTCGAAGTTCCAAAGGTTCCGTGTCATTAGTCTCCAGTCGCCTCATCGGAAATAGGCCTCATCTCGCCTGGAAGGGAGAACTTCCTGGATTTTCTCGAGTTGCGGGAGGTGTTCTAGAGTTAAGACGGGGACCTCGGGGACCCGCCCTGGTGGCCTCAATAGAGGACAGTCCCCATGCGTGTTGCTAGTTGGCCTCTCGGGATTCCTCTCCCGTCGATACCGGGGCCAAAAAACTTGTGTGGAGTCAGGGCCGGAACCGAGGATTCCTCTCAGGGGCTGACATGGATCTTTGGGTACTTCTGGAGACTCCCCAGCAGAGTCAGGCCTCGTCTCGAGTGGGGACATGCACGTGCGCTTTCCTTCGAGGCTGTAGCAGCAATGTCACGCTTCCCGTCGAGTGGATCAAAGGATCTGTGGTTTTCCCTCGAGCTTTCCCTCGAGGCTTTCCCACAGGACTGTCCCACGTGCCACCGTGGTGTGAGTCGATCCTCGGCGTGAAAGATGAGCCAGTGCAGGTCAAAGAGGTTCCTCTTGAATGGACTGAGACATCTGGGGGACTCTTGGAATGGTGGTACGACCATGGAGTTCCTCTCGCCTTTTCTGTTGAGAGTGCCTCCTCTTGAGATGCGACGGGAACGCTGGGAATTCTTTCCCGTTGAAAGCAGGGAAAGGATCCCTCATCTCGAGCTACGAGGGGGAAACGGGGCTCCTCTGGATGTAGGCGGGACCATCGTGCTTCCTCTAGAGTGGAGACGGGTATGGCGGTGAACTTCTTGAGTTGCAGCAAGGGTGTGAAAGACCCTTTCGAAGTTCCAGAGGTTAGGTGTCATTAGTCTCCAGACGCCTCATCGGAAATAGGCCTCATCTCGCCTGGAAGGGAGAACTTCCTGGATTTTCTCGAGTTGCGGGAGGTGTTCTAGAGTTAAGACGGGGACCTCAGGGACCCGCCCTGGTGGCCTCAATAGAGAACAGTCCCCATGCGTCTTGCTAGGTGGCCTCTCGTGATTCTTCTCCCGTCGATACCGGGGCCAAAAAACTTGTGTGGAGTCAGGGCCGGAACCGAGGATTCCTCTCAGGGGCTGACATGGATCTTTGGGTACTTCTGGAGTCTCCCCAGCTGAGTCAGGCCTCGTCTCGAGTGGGGACATGCACGTGCGCTTTCCTTCGAGGCTGTAGCAGCAATGTCACGCTTCCCGTGACGTGGATCAAAGGATCTGTGGTTTTCCCTCGAGGCTTTCCCTCGAGGCTTTCCCACAGGGCTGTCCCACGTGCCACCGTGGTGTGATTCGATCCTCGGCGTGAAAGATGAGCCAGTGCAGGGCAAAGAGGTTCGTCTGGAATGGACTGAGACATCTGGGGGACTCTTGGAATGGTGGAACGACCATGGAGTTCCTCTCGCCTTTCCTGTTGAGAGTGCCTCCTCTTGAGATGTGACGGGAACGCCGGGAATTCTTTCCCGTTGAATGCAGGGAAAGGATCCCTCATCTCGAGCTACGAGGGGGAAACGGGGCTCCTCTGGATGTGGGCGGGACCATCGTGCTTCCTCTAGAGTGGAGACGGGTATGGCGGTGAACTTCTTGAGTTGCAGCAAGGGTGTGAAAGACCCTTTCGAAGTTCCAGAGGTTAGGTGTCATTAGTCTCCAGACGCCTCATCGGAAATAGGCCTCATCTCGCCTGGAAGGGAGAACTTCCTGGATTTTCTGGAGTTGCGGCAGGTGTTCTCGAGTTACAACGGGGACCTCAGGGACCCGCCCTGGTGGCCTCAGGAGAGGGCAGTCCCCATGCGAGTTGCTAGGGGGCCTCTCGGGATTCCTCTCCCGTCGATACCGGGGCCAAAAACCTTGTGTGGAGTCAGGGCCGGAACCGAGGATTCCTCTCAGGGGCTGACATGGATCTTTGGGTACTTCTGGAGTCTCCCCAGGGGAGTCAGGCCTCGTCTCGAGTGGGGGCATGCACGTGCGCTTTCCTTCCAGGCTGTAGCAGCAATGTCACGCTTCCCGTCGCGTGGATCAAAGGTTTTGTGGTTTTCCCTCGAGGCTTTCCCTCGAGGCTTTCCCACAGGGCTGTCCCACGTGCCACCGTGGTGTGAGTCGATCCTCGGCGTGAAAGATGAGCCAGTGCAGGGCAAAGAGGTTCCTCTGGAATGGACTGAGACATCTGGGGGACTCTTGGAATGGTGGTACGACCATGGAGTTCCTCTCGGCTTTTCTGTTGAGAGTGCCTCCTCTTGAGATGCGACGGGAACGCCGGGAATTCTTTCCCGTTGAAAGCAGGGAAAGGATCCCTCATCTCGAGCTCCGAGGGGGAAACGGGGCTCCTCTGGATGTTGGCGAGACCATCGTGCTTCCTCTCGAGTGGAGACGGGTATGGCGGTGAACTTCTTGAGTTGCAGCAAGGGTTTGAAAGACCCTTTCGAAGTTCCAGAGGTTAGGTGTCATTAGTCTCCAGACGCCTCATCGGAAATAGGCCTCATCTTGCCTGAAAGGGAGAACTTCCTGGATTTTCTCGAGTTGCGGGAGGTGTTCTCGAGTTAAGACGGGGACCTCAGGGACCCGTCCTGGTGGCCTCAGCAAAGGCCAGTCCCCATGCGAGTTGCTAGGGGGCCTCTCGGGATTCCTCTCCCGTCGATACCGGGGCCAAAAACCTTGTGTGGAGTCAGGGCCGGAACCGAGGATTCCTCTCAGGGGTGACATGGTTCTTTGGGTACTTCTGGAGACTCCCCAGGGGAGTCAGGCCTCGTCTCGAGTGGGGGCATGCACGTGCGCTTTCCTTCCAGGCTGTAGCAGCAATGTCACGCTTCCCGTCGAGTGGATCAAAGGATCTGTGGTTTTCCCTCGAGCTTTCCCTCGAGGCTTTCCCACAGGACTGTCCCACGTGCCACCGTGGTGTGAGTCGATCCTCGGCGTGAAAGATGAGCCAGTGCAGGTCAAAGAGGTTCCTCTTGAATGGACTGAGACATCTGGGGGACTCTTGGAATGGTGGTACGACCATGGAGTTCCTCTCGCCTTTTCTGTTGAGAGTGCCTCCTCTTGAGATGCGACGGGAACGCTGGGAATTCTTTCCCGTTGAAAGCAGGGAAAGGATCCCTCATCTCGAGCTACGAGGGGGAAACGGGGCTCCTCTGGATGTAGGCGGGACCATCGTGCTTCCTCTCGAGTGGAGACGGGTATGGCGGTGAACTTCTTGAGTTGCAGCAAGGGTGTGAAAGACCCTTTCGAAGTTCCAGAGGTTAGGTGTCATTAGTCTCCAGACGCCTCATCGGAAATAGGCCTCATCTCGCCTGGAAGGGAGAACTTCCTGGATTTTCTCGAGTTGCGGGAGGTGTTCTAGAGTTAAGACGGGGACCTCAGGGACCCGCCCTGGTGGCCTCAATAGAGAACAGTCCCCATGCGTCTTGCTAGGTGGCCTCTCGTGATTCTTCTCCCGTCGATACCGGGGCCAAAAAACTTGTGTGGAGTCAGGGCCGGAACCGAGGATTCCTCTCAGGGGCTGACATGGATCTTTGGGTACTTCTGGAGTCTCCTCAGCTGAGTCAGGCCTCGTCTCGAGTGGGGACATGCACGTGCGCTTTCCTTCGAGGCTGTAGCAGCAATGTCACGCTTCCCGTGGCGTGGATCAAAGGATCTGTGGCTTTCCCTCGAGGCTTTCCCTCGAGGCTTTCCCACAGGGCTGTCCCACGTGGCACCGTGGTGTGAGTCGATCCTCGGCGTGAAAGATGAGCCAGTGCAGGTCAAAGAGGTTCCTCTGGAATGGACTGAGACATCTAGGGGACTCTAGGAATGGTGGTACGACCATGGAGTTCCTCTCGCCTTTCCTGTTGAGATTGCCTCCTCTTGAGATGCGACGGGAATGCTGGGAATTTTTTCCCGTTGAAAGCAGGGAAACGATCCCTCATCTCGAGCTCCGAGGGGGAAACGGGGCTCCTCTGGATGTGGGCGGGACCATCGTGCTTCCTCTCGAGTGGAGACTGGTATGGCGGTGAACTTCTTGAGTTGCAGCAAGGGTGTGAAAGACCCTTTCGAAGTTCCAGAGGTTAGGTGTCATTAGTCTCCAGACGCCTCATCGGAAATAGGCCTCATCTCGCCTGGAAGGGAGAACTTCCTGGATTTTCTCGAGTTGCGGCAGGTGTTCTCGAGTTACGACGGGGACCTCAGGGACCCGCCCTGGTGGCCTAAGGAACGGAGAGTCCCCATGCGAGTTGCTAGGGGGCCTCTCGGGATTCCTCTCCCATCGATACTGGGGCCAAAAACCTTGTGTGGAGTCAGGGCCGGAACCGAGGATTTCTCTCACGGGCTGATATGGATCTTTGGGTACTTCTGGAGTCTCGCCAGGGGAGACAGGCCTCATCTCGAGTGGGGGCATGCTCGTGCGTTTTCCTTCCAGGCTGTAGCAGCAATGTCACGCTTCCCATCGCGTGGATCAAAGGATCTGTGGTTTTCCCTCGAGGCTTTCCCTCGAGGCTTTCCCACAGGGCTGTCCCACGTGCCACCGTGGTGTGAGTCGATCCTCGGCGTGAAAGATGAGCCAGTGCAGGGCAAAGAGGTTCCCCTGGAATGGACTGAGACATCTGGGGGACTCTTGGAATGGTGGTACGACCATGGAGTTACTCTCGCCTTTCCTGTTGAGAGTGCCTCCTCTTGAGATGCGACGGGAACGCCGGGAATTCTTTCCCGTTGAAAGCAGGGAAAGGATCCCTCATCTCGAGCTAAGAGGGGGATACGGGGCTCCTCTGGATGTGCGCGGGATCATCGTGCTTCCTGTCGAGTGGAGATGGGTATGGCTGTGAACTTCTTGAGTTGCCGCAAGGGTGTGAAAGACCCTTTCGAATTTCCAGAGGTTAGGTGTCATTACTCTCCAGACGCCTCATCGGAAATTGGCCTCATCTCGCCTGTAAGGGAGAACTTCCTGGATTTTCTCGAGTTGCGGCAGGTGTTCTCGAGATACGACGGGGACATCAGGGACCCGCTCTGGTGGCCTCTGGAAAAGCCAGTCCCCATGCGAGTTGCTAGGGGGCCTCTAGGGATTCCTCTCCCGTCGATACTGGGGCCAAAAACCTTGTGTGGAGTCAGGGCTGGAACCGAGGATTCCTCTCAGGGGCTGACATGAATCTTTGAGTACTTCTGGAGTCTCCCCAGGGGAGTCAGGCCTCGTCTCGAGTGGGGGCATGGACGTGCGCTTTCCTTCCAGACTGTAGCAGCAATGTCACGCTTCCCGTCGCGTGGATCAAAGGATCTGTGGTTTTCCCTCGAGGCTTTCCCACAGGGCTGCCCCACGTGCCACCTTGGTGTGAGTCGATCCTCGGCGTGAAAGATGAGCCAGTGCAGGGCAAAGAGGTTCCTCTGGAATGGACTGAGACATCTGGGGGACTCTTGGAATGGTGGTACGACCATGGAGTTCCGCTCGCCTTTCCTGTTGAGAGTGCCTCCTCTTGAGATGCGACGGGAACGCCGGGAATTCTTTCCCGTTGAAAGCAGGCAAAGGATCCCTCATCTCGAGCTCCGAGGGGGAAACGGGGCTCCTCTGGATGTGGGCAGGACCATCGTGCTTCCTCTCGAGTGGAGACGGGTATGGCGGTGAACTTCTTGAGTTGCAGCAAGGGTGTGAAAGACCCTTTCGAAGTTCCAGAGGTTAGGTGTCATTAGTCTCCAGACGCCTCATCGGAAATAGGCCTCATCTCGCCTGGAAGGGAGAACTTCCTGGATTTTCTCGAGTTGCGGCAGGTGTTCTCGAGTTACGACGGGGACCTCAGGGACCCGCCCTGGTGGCCTCAGGAGAGGCCAGTCCCCATGCGAGTTGCTGGGAGGCCTCTCGGGATTCCTCTCCCGTCGATACCGGGGCCAAAAACCTTGTGTGGAGTCAGGGCCGGAACCGAGAATTGCTCTCAAGGGCTGACATGGATCTTTGGGTACTTCTGGAGTCTCCCCAGGGGAGTCAGGCCTCGTCTCGAGTGGGGGCATGCACGTGCGATTTCCTTCCAGGCTGTAGCAGCAATGTCACGCTTCCCGTCGCGTGGATCAAAGGATCTGTGTTTTTCCCTCGAGGCTTTCCCTCGAGGCTTTCCCACAGGTCTGCCCCACGTGCCACCGTGGTGTGAGTCGATCCTCGGCGTGAAAGATCAGCCAGTGCAGGGCAAAGAGTTTCCTCTGGAGTGGACTGAGACATCTGGGGGACTCTTGGAATGGTGGTACGACCATGGAGTTTCTCTCGCCTTTCCTGTTGAGAGTGCCTCCTCTTGAGATGCGACGGGAACGCCGGGAATTCTTTCCCGTTGAAAGCAGGGAAAGGATCCCTCATCTCGAGCTACGAGGGGGAAACGGGGCTCCTCTGGATGTGGGCGGGACCATCGTGCATCCTCTCGAGTGGAGACGGGTATGGCGGTGAACTTCATGAGTTTCAGCAAGGGTGTGAAAGACCCTTTCGAAGTTCCAGAGGTTAGGTGTCATTAGTCTCCAGACGCCTCATCGGAAATAGGCCTCATCTCACCTGGAAGGGAGAACTTCCTGGATTTTCTGGAGTTGCGGCAGGTGTTCTCGAGTTACGACGGGGACCTCAGGGACCCGCCCTGGTGGCCTCAGGAGAGGCCAGTCCCCATGCGAGTTGCTAGGGGGCCTCTCGGAATTACTCTCCCGTCGATACCGGGGCCAAAAACCTTGTGTAGAGTCAGGGCCGGAACCGAGGATTCCTCTCAGGGGCTGACATGGATCTTTGGGTACTTCTGGAGTCTCCCCAGGGGAGTCAGGCCTCGTCTCGAGTGGGGGCATGCACGTGCGCTTTCCTTCCAGGCTGTAGCAGCAATGTCACGCTTCCCGTCGCGTGGATCAAAGGATCTGTGATTTTCCATCGAGGCTTTCCCACAGGGCTGTCCCACGTGCCACCGTGGTGTGAGTCGATCCTCGGCGTGAAAGATGAGCCAGTGCAGGGCAAAGAGGTTCCTTTGGAATGGACTGAGACATCTGGGGGACTCTTGGAATGGTGGTACGACCATGGAGTTCCTCTCGCCTTTCCTGTTGAGAGTGCCACCTCTTGAGATGCGTCAGGAACGCCGGGAATTCTTTGCTTTGAAAGCAGGGAAAGGATCCCTCATCTCGAGCTACGAGGGGGAAACGGGGCTCCTCTGGATGTGGGCGGGACCATCGTGCTTCCTCTCGAGTGGAGACGGGTATGGCGGTGAATTTCTTGAGTTGCAGCAAGGGTGTGAAAGACCCTTTCGAAGTTCCAGAGATTAGGTGTCATTAGTCTCCAGACGCCTCATCGGAAATAGGCCTCATCTCGCCTGGAAGGGAGAAATTCCTGGATTTTCTCGAGTTGCGGCAGGTGTTCTCGAGTTACGACGGGGACCTCAGGGACCCGCCCTGGTGGCCTCAGGAGAGGCCAGTCCCCATGCGAGTTGCTAGGGGGCCTCTCGGAATTACTCTCCCGTCGATACCGGGGCCAAAAACCTTGTGTAGAGTCAGGGCCCGAACCGAGGATTCCTCTCAGGTGCTGACATGGATCTTTGGGTACTTCTGGAGTCTCCCCAGGGGAGTCAGGCCTCGTCTCGAGTGGGGGCATGCACGTGCGCTTTCCTTCCAGGCTGTAGCAGCAATGTCACGCTTCCCGTCGCGTGGATCAAAGGATCTGTGATTTTCCATCGAGGCTTTCCCACAGGGCTGTCCCACGTGCCACCGTGGTGTGAGTCGATCCTCGGCGTGAAAGATGAGCCAGTGCAGGGCAAAGAGGTTCCTTTGGAATGGACTGAGACATCTGGGGGACTCTTGGAATGGTGGTACGACCATGGAGTTCCTCTCGCCTTTTCTGTTGAGAGTGCCTCCTCTTGAGATGCGACGGGAACGCTGGGAATTCTTTCCCGTTGAAAGCAGGGAAAGGATCGCTCATCTCGAGCTACGAGGGGGAAACGGGGCTCCTCTGGATGTGGGCGGGACCATCGTGCTTCCTCTCGAGTGGAGACGGGTATGGCGGTGAACTTCTTGAGTTGCAGCAATTGTGTGAAAGACCCTTTCGAAGTTCCAGAGGTTAGGTGTCATTAGTCTCCAGACGCCTCATCGGAAATAGGCCTCATATCGCCTGGAAGGGAGAACTTCCTGGATTTTCTCGAGTTGCGGCAGGTGTTCTCGAGTTACGACGGGGAACTCAGGGACCCGCCCTGGTGGCCTCAGGAGAGGCCACTCCCCATGCGAGTTGCTAGGCGGCCTCTCGGGATTCCTCTCCCTTCGATACCGGGGCCAAAAACCTTTTGTGGAGTCAGGGCCGGAACCGAGGATTCCTCTCAGGGGCTGACATGGATCTTTGGGTACTTCTGGAGTCTCCCCAGGGGAGTCAGGCCTCGTCTCGAGTGGGGGCATGCACGTGCGATTTCCTTCCAGGCTGTAGCAGCAATGTCACGCTTCTCGTCGCGTGGATCAAAGGATCTGTGGTTTTCCCTCGAGGCTTTCCCTCGAGGCTTTCCCACAGGGCTGTCCCACGTGCCACCGTGGTGTGAGTCGATCCTCGGTGTGAAAAATGAGCCAGTGCAGGGCAAAGAGGTTCCTCTGGAATGGACTGAGACATCTGGGGGACTCTTGGAATGGTGGTACGACCATGGAGTTCCTCTCGCCTTTCCTGTTGAGAGTGCCTCCTCTTGAGATGCGACGGGAACGCCGGGAATTCTTTCCCGTTGAAAGCAGGGAAAGGATCCCTCATCTCGAGATACGAGGGGGAAACGGGGCTCCTCTGGATGTGGGCGGGACCATCGTGCTTCCTCCCGAGTGGAGACGGGTATGGCGGTGAACTTCTTGAGTTGCAGCAAGGGTGTGAATGACCCTTTCGAAGTTCCAGAGGTTAGGTGTCATTAGTCTCCAGACGCCTCATCGGAAATAGGCCTCATCTGGCCTGGAAGGGAGAACTTCCTGGATTTGCTCGAGTTGCGGCAGGTGTTCTCGAGTTACGACGGGGACCTCAGGGACCCGCCCTGGTGGCCTCAGGAGAGGCCAGTCCCCATGCTAGTTGCTAGGGGGCCCCTCGGGATTCCTCTCCCTTCGATACCGGGGCCAAAAACCTTGTGTGGAGTCAGGGCCGGAACCGAGGATTCCTCTCAGGGGCTTACATGGATCTTTGGGTACTTCTGGAGTCTCCCCAGGGGAGTCAGGCCTCGTCTCGAGTGGGGGCATGCACGTGCGCTTTCCTTCCAGGCTGTAGCAGCAATGTCATTCTTCCCGTCGCATTTATCAAAGGATCTGTGGCTTTCCCTCGAGACTTCCCCTCGAGGCTTTCCCACAGGGCTGTCCCACGTGCCACCGTGGTGTGAGTTGATCCTCGGCGTGAAAGATGAGCCAGTGCAGGGCAAAGAGGTTCCTCTGGAATTGACTGAGACATCTGGGGGAAGCTTGGAATGGTGGTACGACCATGGAGTTCCTCTCGCCTTTCCTGTTGAGAGTGCCTCCTCTTGAGATGCGACGGGAACGCCGGGAAATCTTTCCCGTTGAAAGCAGGGAAAGGATCCCTCATCTCAAGCTCCGAGGGGGAAACGGGGCTCCTCTGGATGTGGGCGGGACCATCGTGCTTCCTCCCGAGTGGAGACGGGTATTTCGGTGAACTTCTTGAGTTGCAGCAAGGGTGTGAATGACCCTTTCGAAGTTCCTGAGGTTAGGTGTCATTAGTCTCCAGACGCCTCATCGGAAATAGGCCTCATCTCGCCTGGAAGGGAGAACTTCCTGGATTTGCTCGAGTTGCGGAAGGTGTTCTCGAGTTACGACGGGGACCTCAGGGACCCGCCCTGGTGGCCTCAGGAGAGTCCAGTCCCCATGCTAGTTGCTAGGGGGCCCCTCGGGATTCCTCTCCCGTCGATACCGGGGCCAAAAAAATTCTGTGGAGTCAGGTCCGGAACCGAGGATTCCTCTCAGGGGCTGACATGGATCTTTGGGTACTTCTGGAGTCTCCCCAGGGGAGTCAGGCCTCGTCTCGAGTGGGGGCATGCACGTGCGCTTTCCTTCCAGGCTGTAGCAGCAATGTCATTCTTCCCGTCGCATTTATCAAAGGATCTGTGGCTTTCCCTCGAGGCTTTCCCTCGAGGCTTTCCCACAGGGCTGTCCCACGTGCCACCGTGGTGTGAGTCGATCCTCGGCGTGAAAGATGAGCCAGTGCAGGTCAAAGAAGTTCCTCTGGAATGGACTGAGACATCTAGGGGACTCTAGGAATGGTGGTACAACCATTGAGTTACTCTCGCCTTTCCTGTTGAGAGTGCCTCCTCTTGAGATGCGACGGGAATGCTGGGAATTTTTTCCTGTTGAAAGCAGGGAAACGATCCCTCATCTCGAGCACCGAGGGGGAAACGGGGCTCCTCTGGATGTGGGCGGGACCATCGTGCTTCCTCTCGAGTGGAGACGGGTATGGCGGTTAACTTCTTGAGTTGCAGCAAGGGTGTGAAAGACCCTTTCGAAGTTCCAGAGGTTAGGTGTCATTAGTCTCCAGAGGCCTCATCGGAAATAGGCCTCATCTCGCCTGGAAGGGAGAACTTCCTGGATTTTCTCGAGTTTCGGCAGGAGTTCTCGAGTTACGACGGGGACCTCAGGGACCCGCCCTGGTGGCCTCAGGAAAGGCCAGTCCCCATGCGAGTTGCTAGGGGGCCTCTCGGGATTCCTATCCCATCAATACTGGGGCCAAAAACATTGTGTGGAGTCAGGGCCGGAACCGAGGATTCCTCTCAGCGGCTGACATGGATCTTTGGGTACTTCTGGAGTCTCCCCAGGGGAGTCAGGCCTCGTCTCGAGTGGGGGCATGCACGTGCGCTTTCCTTCCAGGCTGAAGCAGCAATGTCACGCTTTCCGTGGCGTGGATCAAAGGATCTGTGGTTTTCCCTCGAGGCTTTCCCTCGAGGCTTTCCCACAGGGCTGTCCCACGTGCCACTGTGGTGTGAGTCGATCCTCGGCGTGAAAGATGAGCCAGTGCAGGGCAAAGAGGTTCCTCTGGAATGGACTGAGACATCTGGGGGACTCTTGGAATGGTGGTACGACCATGGTGTTCCTCTCGCCTTTCCTGTTGAGAGTGCCTCCTCTTGACATGCGACGGGAACGCCAGGAATTCTTTTCCGTTGAAAGCAGGGAAAGGATCCCTCATCTCGAGCTCCGAGGGGGAAACGGGGCTCCTCTGGATGTGGGCGGGACCATCGTGCTTCCTCCCGTGTGGAGACGGGTATGGCGGTGAACTTCTTGAGTTGCAGCAAGGGTGTGAAAGACCCTTTCGAAGTTCCAGAGGTTAGGTGTCATTAGTCTCCAGACGCCTCATCGGAAATAGGCCTCATATCGCCTGGAAGGGAGAACTTCCTGGATTTTCTCGAGTTGGGGCAGGTGTTCTCGAGTTACGACGGGGAACTCAGGGACCCGCCCTGGTGGCCTCAGGAGAGGCCACTCCCCATGCGAGTTGCTAGGCGGCCTCTCGGGATTCCTCTCCCGTCGATACCGGGGCCAAAAACCTTTTGTGAAGTCAGGGCCGGAACCGAGGATTCCTCTCAGGGGCTGACATGGATCTTTGGGTACTTCTGGAGTCTCCCCAGGGGAGTCAGGCCTCGTCTCGAGTGGGGGCATGCACGTGCGCTTTCCTTCCAGGCTGTAGCAGCAATGTCATTCTTCCCGTCGCATTTATCAAAGGATCTGTGGCTTTCCCTCGAGACTTCCCCTCGAGGCTTTCCCACAGGGCTGTCCCACGTGCCACCGTGGTGTGAGTCGATCCTCGGCGTGAAAGATGAGCCAGTGCAGGGCAAAGAGGTTCCTCTGGAATTGACTGAGACATCTGGGGGAAGCTTGGAATGGTGGTACGACCATGGAGTTCCTCTCGCCTTTCCTGTTGAGAGTGCCTCCTCTTGAGATGCGACGGGAACGCCGGGAAATCTTTCCCGTTGAAAGCAGGGAAAGGATCCCTCATCTCAAGCTCCGAGGGGGAAACGGGGCTCCTCTGGATGTGGGCGGGACTATCTTGCTTCCTCCCGAGTGGAGACGGGTATTTCGGTGAACTTCTTGAGTTGCAGCAAGGGTGTGAATGACCCTTTCGAAGTTCCTGAGGTTAGGTGTCATTAGTCTCCAGACGCCTCATCGGAAATAGGCCTCATCTCGCCTGGAAGGGAGAACTTCCTGGATTTGCTCGAGTTGCGGAAGGTGTTCTCGAGTTACGACGGGGACCTCAGGGACCCGCCCTGGTGGCCTCAGGAGAGGCCAGTCCCCATGCTAGTTGCTAGGGGGCCCCTCGGGATTCCTCTCCCGTCGATACCGGGGCCAAAAACCTTGTGTGGAGTCAGGGCCGAAACCGAGGATTCCTCTCAGGGGCTGACATGGATCTTTGGGTACTTCTGGAGTCTCCCCAGGGGAGTCAGGCCTCGTCTCGAGTGCGGGCATGCACGTGCGCTTTCCTTCCAGGCTGTAGCAGCAATGTCATTCTTCCCGTCGCATTTATCAAAGGATCTGTGGCTTTCCCTCGAGGCTTTCCCTCGAGGCTTTCCCACAGGGCTGTCCCACGTGCCACTGTGGTGTGAGTCGATCCTCGGCGTGAAAGATGAGCCAGTGCAGGGCAAAGAGGTTCCTCTGGAATGGACTGAGACATCTGGGGGACTCTTGGAATGGTGGTACGACCATGGTGTTCCTCTCGCCTTTCCTGTTGAGAGTGCCTCCTCTTGACATGCGACGGGAACGCCAGGAATTCTTTTCCGTTGAAAGCAGGGAAAGGATCCCTCATCTCGAGCTCCGAGGGGGAAACGGGGCTCCTCTGGATGTGGGCGGGACCATCGTGCTTCCTCCCGAGTGGAGACGGGTATGGCGGTGAACTTCTTGAGTTGCAGCAAGGGTGTGAAAGACCCTTTCGAAGTTCCAGAGGTTAGGTGTCATTAGTCTCCAGACGCCTCAACGGAAATAGGCCTCATCTCGCATGGAAGGGAGAACTTCCTGGATTTTCTCGAGTTGGGGCAGGTGTTCTCGAGTTACGACGGGGACCTCAGGGACCCGCCCTGGTGGCCTCAGGAGAGGCCAGTCCCCATGCTAGTTGCTAGGGGGCCCCTCGGGATTCCTCTCTCGTCGATACTGGGGCCAAAAACCTTGTGTGGAGTCAGGGCCGGAACCGAGGATTCCTCTCAGGGGCTGACATGGATCTTTGGGTACTTCTGGAGTCTCCCCAGGGGAGTCAGGCCTCGTCTCGAGAGGGGGCATGCACGTGCGCTTTCCTTCCAGGCTCTAGCAGCAATGTCACGCTTCCCGTCGCGTGGATCAAAGAACCTGTGGTTTTTCCTCGAGGCTTTCCCATGAGGCTTTCCCACAGGGCTGTCCCACGTGCCACCGTGGTGTGAGTCGATCCTCGGCGTGAAAGATGAGCCAGTGCAGGGCAAAGAGGTTCCTCTGGAATGGACTGAGACATCTCGGGGACTTTTGGAATGGTGGTACCACCATGGAGTTCCTCTCGCCTTTCCTGTTGAGAGTGCCTCCTCTTGAGATGCGACGGGAACGCTGCGAATTCTTTCCCGTTGAAAGCAGGGAAAGGATCCCTCATCTCGAGCTACGAGGGGGAAACGGGGCTCCTGTGGATGTGGGCGGGACCATCGTGCTTCCTCTCGAGTGGAGACGGGTATGGCGGTGAACTTCTTGAGTTGCAGCAATTGTGTGAAAGACCCTTTCGAAGTTCCAGAGGTTAGGTGTCATTAGTCTCCAGACGACTCATCGGAAATAGGCCTCATCTCGCCTGGAAGGGAGAATTTCCTGGATTTTCTCGAGTTGCGGCAGGTGTTCTCGAGTTACGACGGGGACGTTAGGGACCCGCCCTGGTGGCCTCAGGAGAGGCCACTCCCCATGCGAGTTGCTAGGCTGCCTCTTGGGATTCCTCTCCCGTTGATACCGGGGCCAAAAACCTTGTGTGGAGTCAGGGCCGGAACCGAGGATTCCTCTCAGGGGCTGACATGGATCTTTGGGTACTTCTGGAGTCTCCCCAGGGGAGTCAGGCCTCGTCTCGGTCTCGAGTGGTGGCATGCACTTGCGCTTTCCTTCCAGGCTGTAGCAGCAATGTCACGCTTCCCGTTGCGTGGATCAAAGGATATGTGGTTTTCCCTCGAGGCTTTCCCTCGAGGCTTTCCCACAGGGCTGTCCCACGTGCGACCGTGGTGTGAGTCGATCCTCGGCGTGAAAGATGAGCCTGTGCAGGGCAAAGAGGTTCCTCTGGAATGGACTGAGACATCTGGGGGACTCTTGGAATGGTGGTACGACCATTGAGTTCCTCTCGCCTTTCCTGTTGAGAGTGCCTCCTCTTGAGATGGGACGAGAACGCCGGGAATTCTTTCCCGTTGAAAGCAGGGAAAGGATCCCTCATCTCGAGCTACGAGGGGGAAACGGGGCTCCTCTGGATGTGGGCGGGACCATCGTGCTTCCTCCCGAGTGGAGACGGGTATGGCAGTGAACTTCTTGAGTTGCAGCAAGGGTGTGAATGACCCTTTCGAAGTTCCAGAGGTTAGGTGTCATTAGTCTCCAGACGCCTCATCGGAAATAGGCCTCATCTGGCCTGGAAGGGAGAACTTCCTGGATTTGCTCGAGTTGCGGCAGGTGTTCTCGAGTTATGACGGGGACCTCAGGGACCCGCCCTGGTGGCCTCAGGAGAGGCCAGTCCCCATGCTAGTTGCTAGGGGGCCCCTCGGGATTCCTCTCCCTTCGATACCGGGGCCAAAATCCTTGTGGGGAGTCAGGGCCGGAACCGAGGATTCCTCTCAGGGGCTGACATGGATCTTTGGGTACTTCTGGAGTCTCCCCAGGGGAGTCAGGCCTCGTCTCGAGTGGGGGCATGCACGTGCGCTTTCCTTCCAGGCTGTAGCAGCAATGTCATTCTTCCCGTCGCATTTATCAAAGGATCTGTGGCTTTCCCTCGAGACTTCCCCTCGCGGCTTTCCCACAGGGCTGTCCCACGTGCCACCGTGGTGTGAGTCGATCCTCGGCGTGAAAGATGAGCCAGTGCAGGGCAAAGAGGTTCCTCTGGAATTGACTGAGACATCTGGGGGAAGCTTGGAATGGTGGTACGACCATGGAGTTCCTCTCGCCTTTCCTGTTGAGAGTGCCTCCTCTTGAGATGCGACGGGAACGCCGGGAAATCTTTCCCGTTGAAAGCAGGGAAAGGATCCCTCATCTCAAGCTCCGAGGGGGAAACGGGGCTCCTCTGGATGTGGGCGGGACCATCGTGCTTCCTCCCGAGTGGAGACGGGTATTTCGGTGAACTTCTTGAGTTGCAGCAAGGGTGTGAATGACCCTTTCGAAGTTCCTGAGGTTAGGTGTCATTAGTCTCCAGACGCCTCATCGGAAATAGGCCTCATCTCGCCTGGAAGGGAGAACTTCCTGGATTTGCTCGAGTTGCGGCAGGTGTTCTCGAGTTACGACGGGGACCTCAGGGACCCGCCCTGGTGGCCTCAGGAGAGGCCAGTCCCCATGCTAGTTGCTAGGGGGCCCCTCGGGATTCCTCTCCCGTCGATACCGGGGCCAAAAACCTTGTGTGGAGTCAGGGCCGGAACCAAGGATTCCTCTCAGGGGCTGACATGGATCTTTGGGTACTTCTGGAGTCTCCCCAGGGGAGTCAGGCCTCGTCTCGAGTGGGGGCATGCACGTGCGCTTTCCTTCCAGGCTGTAGCAGCAATGTCATTCTTCCCGTCGCATTTATCAAAGGATCTGTGGCTTTCCCTCGAGGCTTTCCCTCGAGGCTTTCCCACAGGGCTGTCCCACGTGCCACCGTGGTATGAGTCGATCCTCGGCGTGAAAGATGAGCCAGTGCAGGGCAAAGAGGTTCCTCTGGAATGGACTGAGACATCTAGGGGACTCTAGGAATGGTGGTACAACCATTGAGTTCCTCTCGCCTTTCCTGTTGAGAGTGCCTCCACTTGAGATGCGACGGGAATGCTGGGAATTTTTTCCTGTTGAAAGCAGGGAAACGATCCCTCATCTCGAGCTCCGAGGGGGAAACGGGGCTCCTCTGGATGTGGGCGGGACCATCGTGCTTCCTCTCGAGTGGAGACGGGTATGGCGGTGAACTTCTTGAGTTGCAGCAAGGGTGTGAAAGACCCTTTCGAAGTTCCAGAGGTTAGGTGTCATTAGTCTCCAGACGCCTCATCGGAAATAGGCCTCATCTCGCCTGGAAGGGAGAACTTCATGGATTTTCTCGAGTTTCGGCAGGAGTTCTCGAGTTATGACGGGGACCTCAGGGACCCGCCCTGGTGGCCTCAGGAGAGGCCAGTCCCCATGCGAGGTGCTAGGGGGCCTCTCGGGATTCCTCTCCCGTCGATACCGGGGCCAAAAACCTTGTGTGCAGTCAGGGCCGGAAACGAGGATTCCTCTCAGGGGCTGACATGGATCTTTGAGTACTTCTGGAGTCTCCCCAGGGGATTCAGGCCTCGTCTCGAGAGGGGGCATGCACGTGCGCTTTCCTTCCAGGCTGTAGCAGCAATGTCACGCTTCCCGTCGCGTGGATCAAAGGATCTGTGGTTTTCCCTCGAGGCTTTCCCTCGAGGCTTTCCCACAGGGCTGTCCCACGTGCCACCGTGGTGTGAGTCGATCCTCGGCGTGAAAGATGAGCCAGTGCAGGGCAAAGAGGTTCCTCTGGAATGGACTGAGACATCTGGGGGACTCTTGGAATGGTGGTACGACCATGGAGTTCCTCTCGCCTTTCCTGTTGAGAGTGCCTCCTCTTGAGATGCGACGGGAATGACGGGAATACTTTCCCGTTGAAAGCAGGGAAAGGATCCCTCATCTCGAGCTACGAGGGGGAAACGGGGCTCCTCTGGATGTGGGCGGGACCATCGTGCTTCCTCTCGAGTGGAGACGGGTATGGCGGTGAACTTCTTGAGTTGCAGCAAGTGTGTGAAAGACCCTTTCGAAGTTCCAGAGGTTAGGTGTCATTAGTCTCCAGACGCCTCATCGGAAATAGGCCTCATCTCGCCTGCAAGGGAGAACTTCCTTGATTTTCTAGAGTTGCGGTAGGTGTTCTCGAGTTACGACGGGGACCTCAGGGACCCGCCCTGGTTGCCTCAAGAGGCCAGTCCCCATGCGATTTGCTACGGGGCCTCTCGGGATTCCTCTCCCGTCGATACCGGGGCCAAAAACCTTGTGTGCAGTCAGGGCCGGAACCGAGGATTCCTCTCAGGGGCTGACATGGATCTTTGGGTACTTCTGGAGTATCCCCAGGGGAGTCAGGCCTCGTCTCGAGTGGGGGCATGCACGTGCGCTTTCCTTCCAGGCTGTAGCAGCAATGTCACGCTTCCCGTCGCGTGGATCAAAGGATCTGTGGTTTTCCCTCGAGGCTTTCCCACAGGGCTGTCCCACGTGCCACCGTGGTGTGAGTCGATCCTCGGCGTGAAAGATGAGCCAGTGCAGGGCAAAGAGGTTCCTCTGGAATGGACTGAGACATCTGGGGGACTCTTGGAATGGTGGTACGACCATGGAGTTCCTCTCGCCTTTCCTGTTGAGAGTGCCTCCTCTTGAGATGCGACGGGAACGCCGGGAATTCTTTCCCGTTGAAAGCAGGGAAAGGATCCCTCATCTCGAGCTACGAGGGGGAAACGGGGCTCCTCTGGATGTGGGCGGGACCATCGTGCTTCCTCTCGAGTGGAGACGCATATGGCGGTGAACTTCTTGAGTTGCAGCAAGGGTGTGAAAGACCCTTTCGAAGTTCGAGACGTTAGGTGTCATTAGTCTCCAGACGCCTCATCGGAAATAGGCCTCATCTCGCCTGGAAGGGAGAACTTCCTGGATTTTCTCGAGTTGCGGCAGGTGTTCTCGAGTTACGACGGGGACCGCAGGGACCCGCCCTGGTGGCCTCAGGAGAGGCCCGTCCCCATGCGAGGTGCTAGGGGGCCTCTCGGGATTCCTCTCCCGTCGATACCAAGGCCAAAAACCTTGTGTGGAGTCAGGGTCGGAACCGAGGATTCCTCTCAGGGGCTTATATGGATCTTTGGGTACGTCTGGAGTCTCGCCAGGGGAGACAGGCCTCGTCTCGAGTGGGGGCATGCACGTGCGCTTTCCTTCCAGGCTGTAGCAGCAATGTCACGCTTCCCGTCGCGTGGATCAAAGGATCTGTGGTTTTCCCTCGAGGCTTTCCCTCGAGGCTTTCCCACAGGTCTGTCCCACGTGCCTCCGTGGTGTGAGTCGATCCTCGGCGTGAAAGATGAGCCAGTGCAGGGCAAAGAGGTTCCTTTGGAATGGACTGAGACATCTGGGGGACTCTAGGAATGGTGGTACGACCATGGAGTTCCTCTCGCCTTTCCTGTTGAGAGTGCCTCCTCTTGAGATGCGACGGGAACGCCGGGAATTCCTTCCCGTTGAAAGCAGGAAAGGATCCCTCATCTCGAGCTCCGAGAGGGAAACGGGGCTCCTCTGGATGTGGGCGGGACCATCGTGCTTCCTCTCGAGTGGAGACGGGTATGGCGGTGAACTTCTTGAGTTGCAGCAAGGGTGTGAAAGACCCTTTCGAAATTCGAAAGGTTAGGTGTCATTAGTCTCCAGAAGCCTCATCGGAAATAGGCCTCATCTCGCCTGGAAGGGAGAACTTCCTGGATTTTCTCGAGTTGCGGCAGGTGTTCTCGAGTTACGACGGGGACCTCAGGGACCCGCCCTGGTGGCCTCAGGAGAGGCCAGTCCCCATGCGAGGTGCTAGGGGGCCTCTCGGGATTCCTCTCCCGTCGATACCGGGGCCAAAAAGCTTGTGTGGAGTCAAGGCCGGAACCGAGGATTCCTCTCAGGGGCTGCCATGGATCTTTGGGTACTTCTGGAGTCTCCCCAGGGGAGTCAGGCCTCGACTCGAGTGGGGGCATGCACGTGCGCTTTCCTTCCAGGCTGTAGCAGCAATGTCACGCTTCCCTTCGCGTGGATCAAAGGATCTGTGGTATTCCCTCTAGGCTTTCCCTCGAGGCTTTCCCACAGGGCTGTCCCACGTGCCACCGTGGTGTGAGTCGATCCTCGGCGTGAAAGATTAGCCAGTGCAGGGCAAAGAGGTTCCTCTGGAATGGACTGAGACATCTGGGGGACTCTTGGAATGGTGGTACGACCATGGAGTTCCTCTCGCCTTTCCTGTTGAGAGTGCCTCCTCTTGAGATACGACGGGCACACCGGGAATTCTTTCCCGTTGAAAGCAGGGAAAGGATCCCTCATCTCGAGCTCCGAGAGGGAAACGGGGCTCCTCTGGATGTGGGCGGGACCATCGTGCTTCCTCTCGAGTGGAGACGGGTATGGCGGTGAACTTCTTGAGTTGCAGCAAGGGTGTGAAAGACCCTTTCGAAATTCCAAAGGTTAGGTGTCATTAGTGTCCAGACGCCTCATCGGAAATAGGCCTCATCTCGCCTGGAAGGGAGAACTTCCTGGATTTTCTCGAGTTGCGGCAGGTGTTCTCGAGTTAAGACGGGGACCTCAGGGACCCGCCCTGGTGGCCTCAGGAGAGGCCAGTCCCCATGCGAGGTGCTAGGGGGCCTCTCGGGATTCCTCTCCCGTCGATACCGGGGCCAAAAAGCTTGTGTGGAGTCAGGGCCGGAACCGAGGATTCCTCTCAGGGGCTGACATGGATCTTTGGGTACTTCTGGAGTCTCCCCAGGGGAGTCAGGCCTCGACTCGAGTGGGGGCATGCACGTGCGCTTTCCTTCCAGGCTGTAGCAGCAATGTCACGCTTCCCGTGGCGTGTATCAAAGGATCTGTGGTTTTCCCTCGAGACTTTCCCACAGGGCTGTCCCACGTGCCACCGTGGTGTGAGTCGATCCTCGGCGTGAAAGATGAGCCAGTGCAGGGCAAAGAGGTTCCTCTGGAATGGACTGAGACATCTGGGGGACTCTTGGAATGGTGGTACGACCATGGAGTTCCTCTCGCCTTTCCTGTTGAGAGTGCCTCCTCTTGAGATGCGACGGGAACGCCGGGAATTCTTTCCCGTTGAAAGCAGGGAAAGGATCCCTCATCTCGAGCTACGAGGGGGAAACGGGGCTCCTCTGGATGTGGGCGGGACCATCGTGCTTCCTCTCGAGTGGACACGGGTATGGCGGTGAACTTCTTGAGTTGCAGCAAGGGTGTGAAAGACCCTTTCGAAGTTCCAGAGGTTAGGTGTCATTAGTCTCCAGACGCCTCATCGGAAATAGGCCTCATCTCGCCTGGAAGGGAGAACTTCCTGGATTTTCTCGAGTTGCGGCAGGTGTTCTCGAGTTACGACGGGGAACTCAGGGACCCGCCCTGGTGGCCTCAGGAGAGGCCAGTCCCCATGCGATGTGCTAGGGGGCCTCTCGGGATTCCTCTCCCGTCGATACCGGGGCCAAAAACCTTGTGTGGAGTCAGGGCCGGAACCGAGGATTCCTCTCAGGGGCTGACATGGATCTTTGGGTACTTCTGGAGTCTCCCCAGGGGAGTCAGGCCTCGTCTCGAGTGGGGGCATGCACGTGCGCTTTCCTTCCAGGCTGTAGCAGCAATGTCACGCTTGCTGTCGCGTGGATCAAAGGATCTGTGGTTTTCCCTCGAGGCTTTCCCTCGAGGCTTTCCCACAGGGCTGTCCCACGTGCCACCGTGGTATGAGTCGATCCTCGGCGTGAAAGATGAGCCAGTGCAGGGCAAAGAGGTTCCTCTGGAATGGACTGAGACATCTTCGGGACTCCTTGAATGGTGGTACGACCATGGAGTTCCTCTCGCCTTTCCTGTTGAGAGTGCCTCCTCTTGAGATGCGACGGGAACGCCGGGAATTCTTTCCCGTCTAAAGCAGGGAAAGGTTCCCTCATCTCGAGATACGAGGGGGAAACGGGGCTCCTCTGGATGTGGGCGGGACCATCGTGCTTCCTCTCGAGTGGAGACGGGTATGGCGGTGAACTTCTTGAGTTGCAGCAAGGGTGTGAAAGACCCTTTCGAAGTTCCAGAGGTTAGGTGTCATTAGTCTCCAGACGCCTCATCGGAAATAGGCCTCATCTCGCCTGAAAGGGAGAACTTCCTGGATTTTCTCGAGTTGCGGCAGGTGTTCTCGAGTTACGACGGGGACCTCAGGGACCCGCCCTGGTGGCCTCAGGAGAGGCCAGTCCCCATGCGAGGTGCTAGGGGGCCTCTCGGGATTCCTCTCCCGTCGATACCGGGGCCAAAAACCTTGTGTGGATTCAGGGCCGGAACCGAGGATTCCTCTCAGGGGCTGACATGGATCTTTGGGTACTTCTGGAGTCTCCCCAGGGGAGTTAGGCCTCTTCTCGAGTGGGGGCATGCACGTGCGCTTTCTTTCCCAGCTGTAGCAGCAATGTCACGCTTCCCGTGGCGTGTATCAAAGGATCTGTGGTTTTCCCTCGAGGCTTTCCCTCGAGGCTTTCCCACAGGGCTGTCCCACGTGCCACCGTGGTGTGAGTCGATCCTCGGCGTGAAAGATGAGCCAGTGCAGGGCAAAGAGGTTCCTCTGGAATGGACTGAGACATCTGGAGGACTCTTGGAATGGTGGTACGACCATGGAGTTCCTCTCGCCTTTCCTGTTGAGCGTGCCTCCTCTTGAGATGCGACGGGAACGCCGGGAAATCTTTCCCGTTGAAAGCAGGAAAAGGATCCCTTATCTCGAGCTACGAGGGGGAAACGGGGCTCCTCTGGATGTGGGCGGGACCATCGTGCTTCCTCTCTAGTGGAGACGGGTATGGTGGTGAACTTCTTGAGTTGCAGCAACGGTGTGAAAGACCCTTTCGAAGTTCAAGAGGTTAGGTGTCATTAGTCTCCAGACGCCACATAGGAAATAGGCCTCATCTCGCCAGGAAGGGAGAACTTCCTGGATTTTCTCGAGTTGCGGCAGGTGTTCTCGAGTTACGACGGGGACCTCAGGAACCCGCCCTGGTGGCCTCAGGAGAGGCCAGTCCCTATGCGAGTTGCTAGGGGGCCTCTCGGGATTCCTCTCCCGTCGATACCGGGGCCAAAAACTTTGTATGGAGTCAGGGCCGGAACCGAGGATTCCTCTCAGGGGCTGACATGGATCTTTGGGTACTTCTGGAGTCTCCCCAGGGGAGTCAGGCCTCGTCTCGAGTGGGGGCATGCACGTGCACTTTCCTTCCAGGCTGTAGCAGCAATGTCACGCTTCCCGTCGCGTGGATCAAAGGATCTGTGGTTTTCCCTCGAGGCTTTCCCACAGGGCTGTCCCACGTGCCACCGTGGTGTGAGTCGATCCTCGGCGTGAAAGATGAGCCAGTGCAGGACAAAGAGGTTCCTCTGGAATGGACTGAGATATCTGGGGGACTCTTGGAATGGTGGTACGACCATGGAGTTCCTCTCGCCTTTCCTGTTGAGAGTGCCTCCTCTTGAGATGGGACGGGAACGCCGGGAACTCTTTCCCTTTGAAACCAGGGAAAGGATCCCTCATCTCGAGCTACGAGGGGAAAACGGGGCTCCTCTGGATGTGGGCGGGACCATCGTGCTTCATCTCGAGTGGAGACGGGTATGGCGGTGAACTTCTTGAGTTGCAGCAAGGGTGTGAAAGACCCTTTCGAAGTTCCAGAGGTTAGGTGTCATTAGTCTCCAGACGCCTCATCAGAAATAGGCCTCATCTCGCCTGGAAGGGAGAACTTCCTGGATTTTCTCGAGTTGCGGCAGGTGTTCTCGAGTTACGACGGGGACCTCAGGGACCCGCCCTGGTGGCCTCAGGAGAGGCCAACCCTATGCGAGTTGCTAGGGGGCCTCTCGGGATTCCTCTCCCGTCGATACCGGGGCCAACAACCTTGTGTGGAGTCAGGGCCGTAACCGAGGATTCCTCTCATGGGCTGACATGGATCTTTGGGTACGTCTGGAGACTCCCCAGTGGAGTCAGGCCTCGTCTCGAGTGGGGGCATGGACGTGCGCTTTCCTTCCAGGCTGTAGCAGCAATGTCACGCTTCCCGTCGCGTGGATCAAAGGATCTGTGGTTTTCCCTCGAGGCTTTCCCTCGAGGCTTTCCCACAGGGCTGTCCCACGTGCCACCGTGGTGTGAGTCGATACTCGGCGTGAAAGATGAGCCAGTGCAGGGCAAAGAGGTTCCTCTGGAATGGACTGAGACATCTGGGGGACTCTTGGAATGGTGGTACGACCATGGAGTTCCTCTCGCCTTTCCTGTTGAGAGTTCCTCCTCTTGAGATGCGACGGGAACGCCGGGAATTCTTTCCCGTTGAAAGGAGGCAAAGGATCCCTCATCTCGAGCTACGAGGGGGAAACGGGGCTCCTCTGGATGTGGGCGGGACCATCGTGCTTCCTCTCGAGTGGAGACGGGTATGGCGGTGAAGTTCTTGAGTTGCAGCAAGGGTGTGAAAGACTCTTTCGAAGTTCCAGAGGTTAGGTGTCATTAGTCTCCAGACGCCTCATCGGAAATAGGCCTCATCTCGCCTGGAAGGGAGAACTTCCTGGATTTTCTCGAGTTGCGGCAGGTGTTCTCGAGTTACAACGGGGACCTCAGGGACCCGCCCTGGTGGCCTCAGGAGAGGCCAGTCCCCATGCGATGTGCTAGGTGGCCTCTCGGGATTCCTCTCCCGTCGATACCGGGGCCAAAAACCTTGTGTGGAGTCAGGGCCGGAACCGAGGATTCCTCTCAGGGGCTTATATGGATCTTTGGGTACTTCTGGAGTCTCCCCAGGGGAGTCAGGCCTCGTCTCGAGTGGGGGCATGCACGTGCGCTTTCCTTCCAGGCTGTAGCAGCAATGTCACGCTTCCTGTCGCGTGGATCAAAGAATCTGTGGTTTTCCCTCGAGGCTTTCCCTCGAGGCTTTCCCACAGGGCTGTCCCACGTGCCACCGTGGTGTGAGTCGATCCTCGGCGTGAAAGATGAGCCAGTGCAGGGCAAAGAGGTTCCTCTGGAATGGACTGAGACATCTGGGGGACTCCTGGAATGGTGGTACGACCATGGAGTTCCTCTCGCCTTTCCTGTTGAGAGTGCCTCCTCTTGAGATGCGACGGGAACGCCGGGAATTCTTACCAGTCTAAAGCAGGGAAAGGTTCCCTCATCTCGAGATACGAGGGGGAAACGGGGCTCCTCTGGATGTGGGCGGGACCATCGTGCTTCCTCTCGAGTGGAGACGGGTATGGCGGTGAACTTCTTGAGTTGCAGCAAGGGTGTGAAAGACCCTTTCGAAGTTCCAGAGGTTAGGTGTCATTAGTCTCCAGACGCCTCATCGGAAATAGGCCTCATCTCGCCTGAAAGGGAGAACTTCCTGGATTTTCTCGAGTTGGGGCAGGTGTTCTCGAGTTACGACGGGGACCTCAGGGACCCGCCCTGGTGGCCTCAGGAGAGGCCAGTCCCCATGCGAGTTGCTAGGGGGCCTCTCGGGATTCCTCTCCCGTCGATACCGGGGCCAAAAACTTTGTATGGAGTCAGGGCCGGAACCGAGGATTCCTCTCAGGGGCTGACATGGATCTTTGGGTTCTTCTGGAGTCCCCCCAGGGGAGTCAGGCCTCGTCTCGAGAGGGGGCATGCACGTGCGCTTTCCTTCCAGGCTGTAGCAGCAATGTCACGCTTCCCGTCGCGTGGATCAAAGGATCTGTGGTTTTCCCTCGAGGCTTTCCCTCGAGGCTTTCCCACAGGGCTGTCCCACGTGCCACCGTGGTGTGAGTCGATCCTCGGCGTGAAAGATGAGCCAGTGCAGGGCAAAGAGGTTCCTCTGGAATGGATTGAGACATCTGGGGGACTCTTGGAATGGTGGTACGACCATGGAGTTCCTCTCGCCTTTCCTGTTGAGAGTGCCTCCTCTTGAGATGCGACGGGAACGCCGGGAATTCTTTCCCGTTGAAAGCAGGAAAAGGATCCCTCATCTCGAGCTACGAGGGGGAAACGGGGCTCCTCTGGATGTGGGCGGGACCATCGTACTTCCTCTCTAGTGGAGACAGGTATGGTGGTGAACTTCTTGAGTTGCAGCAAGGCTGTGAAAGACCCTTTCGAAGTTCCAGAGGTTAGGTGTCATTAGTCTCCAGACGCCTCATAGGAAATAGGCCTCATCTCGCCTGCAAGGGAGAACTTCCTTGATTTTCTAGAGTTGCGGTAGGTGTTCTCGAGTTACGACGGGGACCTCAGGGACCCGCCCTGGTTGCCTCAAGAGGCCAGTCCCCATGCGATTTGCTACGGGGCCTCTCGGGATTCCTCTCCCGTCGATACCGGGGCCAAAAACCTTGTGTGCAGTCAGGGCCGGAACCGAGGATTCCTCTCAGGGGCTGACATGGATCTTTGGGTACTTCTGGAGTCTCCCCAGGGGAGTCAGGCCTCGTCTCGAGTGGGGGCATGCACGTGCGCTTTCCTTCCAGGCTGTAGCAGCAATGTCACGCTTCCCGTCGCGTGGATCAAAGGATCTGTGGTTTTCCCTCGAGGCTTTCCCACAGGGCTGTCCCACGTGCCACCGTGGTGTGAGTCGATCCTCGGCGTGAAAGATGAGCCAGTGCAGGGCAAAGAGGTTCCTCTGGAATGGACTGAGACATCTGGGGGACTCTTGGAATGGTGGTACGACCATGGAGTTCCTCTCGCCTTTCCTGTTGAGAGTGCCTCCTCTTGAGATGCGACGGGAACGCCGGGAATTCTTTCCCGTTGAAAGCAGGGAAAGGATCCCTCATCTCGAGCTACGAGGGGGAAACGGGGCTCCTCTGGATGTGGGCGGGACCATCGTGCTTCCTCTCGAGTGGAGACGCATATGGCGGTGAACTTCTTGAGTTGCAGCAAGGGTGTGAAAGACCCTTTCGAAGTTCGAGAGGTTAGGTGTCATTAGTCTCCAGACGCCTCATCGGAAATAGGCCTCATCTCGCCTGGAAGGGAGAACTTCCTGGATTTTCTCGAGTTGCGGCAGGTGTTCTCGAGTTACGACGGGGACCTCAGGGACCCGCCCTGGTGGCCTCAGGAGAGGCCAGTCCCCATGCGAGGTGCTAGGGGGCCTCTCGGGATTCCTCTCCCGTCGATACCAAGGCCAAAAACCTTGTGTGGAGTCAGGGTCGGAACCGAGGATTCCTCTCAGGGGCTTATATGGATCTTTGGGTACTTCTGGAGTCTCGCCAGGGGAGACAGGCCTCGTCTCGAGTGGGGGCATGCACGTGCGCTTTCCTTCCAGGCTGTAGCAGCAATGTCACGCTTCCCGTCGCGTGGATCAAAGGATCTGTGGTTTTCCCTCGAGGCTTTCCCTCGAGGCTTTCCCACAGGTCTGTCCCACGTGCCTCCGTGGTGTGAGTCGATCCTCGGCGTGAAAGATGAGCCAGTGCAGGGCAAAGAGGTTCCTCTGGAATGGACTGAGACATCTGGGGGACTCTTGGAATGGTGGTACGACCATGGAGTTCCTCTCGCCTTTCCTGTTGAGAGTGCCTCCTCTTGAGATGCGACGGGAACGCCGGGAATTCTTTCCCGTTGAAAGCAGGGAAAGGATCCCTCATCTCGAGCTACGAGGGGGAAACGGGGCTCCTCTGGATGTGGGCGGGACCATCGTGCTTCCTCTCGAGTGGAGACGGGTATGGCGGTGAACTTCTTGAGTTGCACCAAGGGTGTGAAAGACCCTTTCGAAGTTCCAGAGGTTAGGTGTCATTAGTCTCCAGAGGCCTCATCGGAAATAGGCCTCATCTCGCCTGGAAGGGAGAACTTCCTGGATTTTCTCGAGTTGCGGCAGGTGTTCTCGAGTTACGACGGGGACCTCAGGGACCCGCCTGGTGGCCTCAGGAGAGGCCAGTCCCTAGGCGAGTTGCTAGGGGGACTCTCGGGATTCCTCTCCCGTTGATACCGGGGCCAAAAACCTTGTGTGGAGTCAGGGCCGGAACCGAGGATTCCTCTCAGGGGCTGATATGGATCTTTGGGTATATCTGGAGTCTCGCCAGGGGAGACAGGCCTCGTCTCGAGTCGGGGCATGCACGTGCACTTTCCTTCCAGGCTGTAGCAGCAATGTCACGCTTCCCGTCCCGTGGATCAAAGGATCTGTGGTTTTCCCTCGAGGCTTTCCCACAGGGCTGTCCCACAGGGCTGTCCCACGTGCCACCGTGGTGTGAGTCGATCCTCGGCGTGAAAGATGAGCCAGTGCAGGGCAAAGAGGTTCCTCTGGAATGGACTGAGACATCTGGGGGACTCTTGGAATGGTGGTACGACCATGGAGTTCCTCTCGCCTTTCCTGTTGAGAGTGCCTCCTCTTGAGATACGACGGGCACACCGGGAATTCTTTCCCGTTGAAAGCAGGGAAAGGATCCCTCATCTCGAGCTAAGAGGGGGAAACGGGGCTCCTCTGGATGTGGGCGGGACCATCGTGCTTCCTCTCGAGTGGAGACGGGTATGGCGGTGAACTTCTTGAGTTGCAGCAAGGGTGTGAAAGACCCTTTCGAAGTTCGAGAGGTTAGGTGTCATTAGTCTCCAGACGCCTCATCGGAAATAGGCCTCATCTCGCCTGGAAGGGAGAACTTCCTGGATTTTCTCGAGTTGCGGCAGGTGTTCTCGAGTTACGACGGGGACCTCAGGGACCCGCCCTGGTGGCCTCAGGAGAGGCCAGTCCCCATGCGAGGTGCTAGGGGGCCTCTCGGGATTCCTCTCCCGTCGATACCAAGGCCAAAAACCTTGTGTGGAGTCAGGGTCGGAACCGAGGATTCCTCTCAGGGGCTTATATGGATCTTTGGGTACTTCTGGAGTCTCGCCAGGGGAGACAGGCCTCGTCTCGAGTGGGGGCATGCACGTGCGCTTTCCTTCCAGGCTGTAGCAGCAATGTCACGCTTCCCGTCGCGTGGATCAAAGGATCTGTGGTTTTCCCTCGAGGCTTTCCCTGGAGGCTTTCCCACAGGGCTGTCCCTCGTGCCTCCGTGGTGTGAGTCGATCCTCGGCGTGAAAGATGAGCCAGTGCAGGGCAAAGAGGTTCCTCTGGAATGGACTGAGACATCTGGGGGACTCTAGGAATGGTGGTACGACCATGGAGTTCCTCTCGCCTTTCCTGTTGAGAGTGCCTCCTCTTGAGATGCGACGGGAACGCCGGGAATTCCTTCCCGTTGAAAGCAGGAAAGGATCCCTCATCTCGAGCTCCGAGAGGGAAACGGGGCTCCTCTGGATGTGGGCGGGACCATCGTGCTTCCTCTCGAGTGGAGACGGGTATGGCGGTGAACTTCTTGAGTTGCAGCAAGGGTGTGAAAGACCCTTTCGAAATTCCAAAGGTTAGGTGTCATTAGTGTCCAGACGCCTCATCGGAAATAGGCCTCATCTCGCCTGGAAGGGAGAACTTCCTGGATTTTCTCGAGTTGCGGCAGGTGTTCTCGAGTTACGACGGGGAACTCAGGGACCCGCCCTGGTGGCCTCAGGAGAGGCCAGTCCCCATGCGATGTGCTAGGGGGCCTCTCGGGATTCCTCTCCCGTCGATACCGGGGCCAAAAACCTTGTGTGGAGTCAGGGCCGGAACCGAGGATTCCTCTCAGGGGCTGACATGGATCTTTGGGTACTTCTGGAGTCTCCCCAGGGGAGTCAGGCCTCGTCTCGAGTGGGGGCATGCACGTGCGCTTTCCTTCCAGGCTGTAGCAGCAATGTCACGCTTCCTGTCGCGTGGATCAAAGGATCTGTGGTTTTCCCTCGAGGCTTTCCCTCGAGGCTTTCCCACAGGGCTGTCCCACGTGCCACCGTGGTATGAGTCGATCCTCGGCGTGAAAGATGAGCCAGTGCAGGGCAAAGAGGTTCCTCTGGAATGGACTGAGACATCTTCGGGACTCCTTGAATGGTGGTACGACCATGGAGTTCCTCTCGCCTTTCCTGTTGAGAGTGCCTCCTCTTGAGATGCGACGGGAACGCCGGGAATTCTTTCCCGTCTAAAGCAGGGAAAGGTTCCCTCATCTCGAGATACGAGGGGGAAACGGGGCTCCTCTGGATGTGGGCGGGACCATCGTGCTTCCTCTCGAGTGGAGACGGGTATGGCGGTGAACTTCTTGAGTTGCAGCAAGGGTGTGAAAGACCCTTTCGAAGTTCCAGAGGTTAGGTGTCATTAGTCTCCAGACGCCTCATCGGAAATAGGCCTCATCTCGCCTGAAAGGGAGAACTTCCTGGATTTTCTCGAGTTGCGGCAGGTGTTCTCGAGTTACGACGGGGACCTCAGGGACCCGCCCTGGTGGCCTCAGGAGAGGCCAGTCCCCATGCGAGGTGCTAGGGGGCCTCTCGGGATTCCTCTCCCGTCGATACCGGGGCCAAAAACCTTGTGTGGATTCAGGGCCGGAACCGAGGATTCCTCTCAGGGGCTGCCATGGATCTTTGGGTACTTCTGGAGTCTCCCCAGGGGAGTCAGGCCTCGACTCGAGTGGGGGCATGCACGTGCGCTTTCCTTCCAGGCTGTAGCAGCAATGTCACGCTTCCCGTCGCGTGGATCAAAGGATCTGTGGTATTCCCTCTAGGCTTTCCCTCGAGGCTTTCCCACAGGGCTGTCCCACGTGCCACCGTGGTGTGAGTCGATCCTCGGCGTGAAAGATTAGCCAGTGCAGGGCAAAGAGGTTCCTCTGGAATGGACTGAGACATCTGGGGGACTCTTGGAATGGTGGTACGACCATGGAGTTCCTCTCGCCTTTCCTGTTGAGAGTGCCTCCTCTTGAGATACGACGGGCACACCGGGAATTCTTTCCCGTTGAAAGCAGGGAAAGGATCCCTCATCTCGAGCTAAGAGGGGGAAACGGGGCTCCTCTGGATGTGGGCGGGACCATCGTGCTTCCTCTCGAGTGGAGACGGGTATGGCGGTGAACTTCTTGAGTTGCAGCAAGGGTGTGAAAGACCCTTTCGAAGTTCGAGAGGTTAGGTGTCATTAGTCTCCAGACGCCTCATCGGAAATAGGCCTCATCTCGCCTGGAAGGGAGAACTTCCTTGATTTTCTCGAGTTGCGGCAGGTGTTCTCGAGTTACGACGGGGACCTCAGGGACCCGCCCTGGTGGCCTCAGGAGAGGCCAGTCCCCATGCGAGGTGCTAGGGGGCCTCTCGGGATTCCTCTCCCGTCGATACCAAGGCCAAAAACCTTGTGTGGAGTCAGGGTCGGAACCGAGGATTCCTCTCAGGGGCTTATATGGATCTTTGGGTACTTCTGGAGTCTCGCCAGGGGAGACAGGCCTCGTCTCGAGTGGGGGCATGCACGTGCGCTTTCCTTCCAGGCTGTAGCAGCAATGTCACGCTTCCCGTCGCGTGGATCAAAGGATCTGTGGTTTTCCCTCGAGGCTTTCCCTGGAGGCTTTCCCACAGGGCTGTCCCTCGTGCCTCCGTGGTGTGAGTCGATCCTCGGCGTGAAAGATGAGCCAGTGCAGGGCAAAGAGGTTCCTCTGGAATGGACTGAGACATCTGGGGGACTCTAGGAATGGTGGTACGACCATGGAGTTCCTCTCGCCTTTCCTGTTGAGAGTGCCTCCTCTTGAGATGCGACGGGAACGCCGGGAATTCCTTCCCGTTGAAAGCAGGAAAGGATCCCTCATCTCGAGCTCCGAGAGGGAAACGGGGCTCCTCTGGATGTGGGCGGGACCATCGTGCTTCCTCTCGAGTGGAGACGGGTATGGCGGTGAACTTCTTGAGTTGCAGCAAGGGTGTGAAAGACCCTTTCGAAATTCCAAAGGTTAGGTGTCATTAGTGTCCAGACGCCTCATCGGAAATAGGCCTCATCTCGCCTGGAAGGGAGAACTTCCTGGATTTTCTCGAGTTGCGGCAGGTGTTCTCGAGTTAAGACGGGGACCTCAGGGACCCGCCCTGGTGGCCTCAGGAGAGGCCAGTCCCCATGCGAGGTGCTAGGGGGCCTCTCGGGATTCCTCTCCCGTCGATACCGGGGCCAAAAAGCTTGTGTGGAGTCAGGGCCGGAACCGAGGATTCCTCTCAGGGGCTGACATGGATCTTTGGGTACTTCTGGAGTCTCCCCAGGGGAGTCAGGCCTCGACTCGAGTGGGGGCATGCACGTGCGCTTTCCTTCCAGGCTGTAGCAGCAATGTCACGCTTCCCGTGGTGTGTATCAAAGGATCTGTGGTTTTCCCTCGAGACTTTCCCACAGGGCTGTCCCACGTGCCACCGTGGTGTGAGTCGATCCTCGGCGTGAAAGATGAGCCAGTGCAGGGCAAAGAGGTTCCTCTGGAATGGACTGAGACATCTGGGGGACTCTTGGAATGGTGGTACGACCATGGAGTTCCTCTCGCCTTTCCTGTTGAGAGTGCCTCCTCTTGAGATGCGACGGGAACGCCGGGAATTCTTTCCCGTTGAAAGCAGGGAAAGGATCCCTCATCTCGAGCTACGAGGGGGAAACGGGGCTCCTCTGGATGTGGGCGGGACCATCGTGCTTCCTCTTGAGTGGACACGGGTATGGCGGTGAACTTCTTGAGTTGCAGCAAGGGTGTGAAAGACCCTTTCGAAGTTCCAGAGGTTAGGTGTCATTAGTCTCCAGACGCCTCATCGGAAATAGGCCTCATCTCGCCTGGAAGGGAGAACTTCCTGGATTTTCTCGAGTTGCGGCAGGTGTTCTCGAGTTACGACGGGGAACTCAGGGACCCGCCCTGGTGGCCTCAGGAGAGGCCAGTCCCCATGCGATGTGCTAGGGGGCCTCTCGGGATTCCTCTCCCGTCGATACCGGGGCCAAAAACCTTGTGTGGAGTCAGGGCCGGAACCGAGGATTCCTCTCAGGGGCTGACATGGATCTTTGGGTACTTCTGGAGTCTCCCCAGGGGAGTCAGGCCTCGTCTCGAGTGGGGGCATGCACGTGCGCTTTCCTTCCAGGCTGTAGCAGCAATGTCACGCTTCCTGTCGCGTGGATCAAAGGATCTGTGGTTTTCCCTCGAGGCTTTCCCTCGAGGCTTTCCCACAGGGCTGTCCCACGTGCCACCGTGGTATGAGTCGATCCTCGGCGTGAAAGATGAGCCAGTGCAGGGCAAAGAGGTTCCTCTGGAATGGACTGAGACATCTTCGGGACTCCTTGAATGGTGGTACGACCATGGAGTTCCTCTCGCCTTTCCTGTTGAGAGTGCCTCCTCTTGAGATGCGTCGGGAACGCCGGGAATTCTTTCCCGTCTAAAGCAGGGAAAGGTTCCCTCATCTCGAGATACGAGGGGGAAACGGGGCTCCTCTGGATGTGGGCGGGACCATCGTGCTTCCTCTCGAGTGGAGACGGGTATGGCGGTGAACTTCTTGAGTTGCAGCAAGGGTGTGAAAGACCCTTTCGAAGTTCCAGAGGTTAGGTGTCATTAGTCTCCAGACGCCTCATCGGAAATAGGCCTCATCTCGCCTGAAAGGGAGAACTTCCTGGATTTTCTCGAGTTGCGGCAGGTGTTCTCGAGTTACGACGGGGACCTCAGGGACCCGCCCTGGTGGCCTCAGGAGAGGCCAGTCCCCATGCGAGGTGCTAGGGGGCCTCTCGGGATTCCTCTCCCGTCGATACCGGGGCCAAAAACCTTGTGTGGATTCAGGGCCGGAACCGAGGATTCCTCTCAGGGGCTGACATGGATCTTTGGGTACTTCTGGAGTCTCCCCAGGGGAGTTAGGCCTCTTCTCGAGTGGGGGCATGCACGTGCGCTTTCTTTCCCAGCTGTAGCAGCAATGTCACGCTTCCCGTGGCGTGTATCAAAGGATCTGTGGTTTTCCCTCGAGGCTTTCCCTCGAGGCTTTCCCACAGGGCTGTCCCACGTGCCACCGTGGTGTGAGTCGATCCTCGGCGTGAAAGATGAGCCAGTGCAGGGCAAAGAGGTTCCTCTGGAATGGACTGAGACATCTGGAGGACTCTTGGAATGGTGGTACGACCATGGAGTTCCTCTCGCCTTTCCTGTTGAGCGTGCCTCCTCTTGAGATGCGACGGGAACGCCGGGAAATCTTTCCCGTTGAAAGCAGGAAAAGGATCCCTTATCTCGAGCTACGAGGGGGAAACGGGGCTCCTCTGGATGTGGGCGGGACCATCGTGCTTCCTCTCTAGTGGAGACGGGTATGGTGGTGAACTTCTTGAGTTGCAGCAAGGGTGTGAAAGACCCTTTCGAAGTTCAAGAGGTTAGGTGTCATTAGTCTCCAGACGCCACATAGGAAATAGGCCTCATCTCGCCAGGAAGGGAGAACTTCCTGGATTTTCTCGACTTGCGGCAGGTGTTCTCGAGTTACGACGGGGAACTCAGGAACCCGCCCTGGTGCCCTCAGGAGAGGCCAGTCCCTATGCGAGTTGCTAGGGGGCCTCTCGGGATTCCTCTCCCGTCGATACCGGGGCCAAAAACTTTGTATGGAGTCAGGGCCGGAACCGAGGATTCCTCTCAGGGGCTGACATGGATCTTTGGGTACTTCTGGAGTCTCCCCAGGGGAGTCAGGCCTCGTCTCGAGTGGGGGCATGCACGTGCACTTTCCTTCCAGGCTGTAGCAGCAATGTCACGCTTCCCGTCGCGTGGATCAAAGGATCTGTGGTTTTCCCTCGAGGCTTTCCCACAGGGCTGTCCCACGTGCCACCGTGGTGTGAGTCGATCCTCGGCGTGAAAGATGAGCCAGTGCAGGACAAAGAGGTTCCTCTGGAATGGACTGAGATATCTGGGGGACTCTTGGAATGGTGGTACGACCATGGAGTTCCTCTCGCCTTTCCTGTTGAGAGTGCCTCCTCTTGAGATGGGACGGGAACGCCGGGAACTCTTTCCCTTTGAAACCAGGGAAAGGATCCCTCATCTCGAGCTACGAGGGGAAAACGGGGCTCCTCTGGATGTGGGCGGGACCATCGTGCTTCATCTCGAGTGGAGACGGGTATGGCGGTGAACTTCTTGAGTTGCAGCAAGGGTGTGAAAGACCCTTTCGAAGTTCCAGAGGTTAGGTGTCATTAGTCTCCAGACGCCTCATCAGAAATAGGCCTCATCTCGCCTGGAAGGGAGAACTTCCTGGATTTTCTCGAGTTGCGGCAGGTGTTCTCGAGTTACGACGGGGACCTCAGGGACCCGCCCTGGTGGCCTCAGGAGAGGCCAGTCCCTATGCGAGTTGCTAGGGGGCCTCTCGGGATTCCTCTCCCGTCGATACCGGGGCCAACAACCTTGTGTGGAGTCAGGGCCGTAACCGAGGATTCCTCTCATGGGCTGACATGGATCTTTGGGTACGTCTGGAGACTCCCCAGTGGAGTCAGGCCTCGTCTCGAGTGGGGGCATGGACGTGCGCTTTCCTTCCAGGCTGTAGCAGCAATGTCACGCTTCCCGTCGCGTGGATCAAAGGATCTGTGGTTTTCCCTCGAGGCTTTCCCTCGAGGCTTTCCCACAGGGCTGTCCCACGTGCCACCGTGGTGTGAGTCGATCCTCGGCGTGAAAGATGAGCCAGTGCAGGGCAAAGAGGTTCCTCTGGAATGGACTGAGACATCTGGGGGACTCTTGGAATGGTGGTACGACCATGGAGTTCCTCTCGCCTTTCCTGTTGAGAGTTCCTCCTCTTGAGATGCGACGGGAACGCCGGGAATTCTTTCCCGTTGAAAGGAGGCAAAGGATCCCTCATCTCGAGCTACGAGGGGGAAACGGGGCTCCTCTGGATGTGGGCGGGACCATCGTGCTTCCTCTCGAGTGGAGACGGGTATGGCGGTGAAGTTCTTGAGTTGCAGCAAGGGTGTGAAAGACTCTTTCGAAGTTCCAGAGGTTAGGTGTCATTAGTCTCCAGACGCCTCATCGGAAATAGGCCTCATCTCGCCTGGAAGGGAGAACTTCCTGGATTTTCTCGAGTTGCGGCAGGTGTTCTCGAGTTACAACGGGGACCTCAGGGACCCGCCCTGGTGGCCTCAGGAGAGGCCAGTCCCCATGCGATGTGCTAGGTGGCCTCTCGGGATTCCTCTCCCGTCGATACCGGGGCCAAAAACCTTGTGTGGAGTCAGGGCCGGAACCGAGGATTCCTCTCAGGGGCTTATATGGGTCTTTGGGTACTTCTGGAGTCTCCCCAGGGGAGTCAGGCCTCGTCTCGAGTGGGGGCATGCACGTGCGCTTTCCTTCCAGGCTGTAGCAGCAATGTCACGCTTCCTGTCGCGTGGATCAAAGAATCTGTGGTTTTCCCTCGAGGCTTTCCCTCGAGGCTTTCCCACAGGGCTGTCCCACGTGCCACCGTGGTGTGAGTCGATCCTCGGCGTGAAAGATGAGCCAGTGCAGGGCAAAGAGGTTCCTCTGGAATGGACTGAGACATCTGGGGGACTCCTGGAATGGTGGTACGACCATGGAGTTCCTCTCGCCTTTCCTGTTGAGAGTGCCTCCTCTTGAGATGCGACGGGAACGCCGGGAATTCTTACCAGTCTAAAGCAGGGAAAGGTTCCCTCATCTCGAGATACGAGGGGGAAACGGGGCTCCTCTGGATGTGGGCGGGACCATCGTGCTTCCTCTCGAGTGGAGACGGGTATGGCGGTGAACTTCTTGAGTTGCAGCAAGGGTGTGAAAGACCCTTTCGAAGTTCCAGAGGTTAGGTGTCATTAGTCTCCAGACGCCTCATCGGAAATAGGCCTCATCTCGCCTGAAAGGGAGAACTTCCTGGATTTTCTCGAGTTGGGGCAGGTGTTCTCGAGTTACGACGGGGACCTCAGGGACCCGCCCTGGTGGCCTCAGGAGAGGCCAGTCCCCATGCGAGTTGCTAGGGGGCCTCTCGGGATTCCTCTCCCGTCGATACCGGGGCCAAAAACTTTGTATGGAGTCAGGGCCGGAACTGAGGATTCCTCTCAGGGGCTGACATGGATCTTTGGGTTCTTCTGGAGTCCCCCCAGGGGAGTCAGGCCTCGTCTCGAGAGGGGGCATGCACGTGCGCTTTCCTTCCAGGCTGTAGCAGCAATGTCACGCTTCCCGTCGCGTGGATCAAAGGATCTGTGGTTTTCCCTCGAGGCTTTCCCTCGAGGCTTTCCCACAGGGCTGTCCCACGTGCCACCGTGGTGTGAGTCGATCCTCGGCGTGAAAGATGAGCCAGTGCAGGGCAAAGAGGTTCCTCTGGAATGGATTGAGACATCTGGGGGACTCTTGGAATGGTGGTACGACCATGGAGTTCCTCTCGCCTTTCCTGTTGAGAGTGCCTCCTCTTGAGATGCGACGGGAACGCCGGGAATTCTTTCCCGTTGAAAGCAGGAAAAGGATCCCTCATCTCGAGCTACGAGGGGGAAACGGGGCTCCTCTGGATGTGGGCGGGACCATCGTACTTCCTCTCTAGTGGAGACAGGTATGGTGGTGAACTTCTTGAGTTGCAGCAAGGCTGTGAAAGACCCTTTCGAAGTTCCAGAGGTTAGGTGTCATTAGTCTCCAGACGCCTCATAGGAAATAGGCCTCATCTCGCCTGGAAGGGAGAACTTCCTGGATTTTCTCGAGTTGCGGCAGGTGTTCTCGAGTTATTACGGGGACCTCAGGAACCCGCCCTGGTGGCCTCAGGAGAGGCCAGTCCCCATGCGAGGTGCTAGGGGGCCTCTCGGGATTCCTCTCCCGTCGATACCGGGGCCAAAAACCTTGTGTGCAGTCAGGGCCGGAACCGAGGATTCCTCTCAGGGGCTGACATGGATCTTTGGGTACTTCTGGAGTCTCCCCAGGGGAGTCAGGCCTCGTCTCGAGTGGGGGCATGCACGTGCACTTTCCTTCCAGGCTGTAGCAGCAATGTCACGCTTCCCGTCGCGTGGATCAAAGGATCTGTGGTTTTCCCTCGAGGCTTTCCCACAGGGCTGTCCCACGTGCCACCGTGGTGTGAGTCGATCCTCAGCGTGAAAGATGAGCCAGTGCAGGACAAAGAGGTTCCTCTGGAATGGACTGAGATATCTGGGGGACTTTTGGAATGGTGGTACGACCATGGAGTTCCTCTCGCCTTTCCTGTTGAGAGTGCCTCCTCTTGAGATGCGACGGGAACGCCGGGAACTCTTTCCCTTTGAAACCAGGGAAAGGATCCCTCATCTCGAGCTACGAGGGGAAAACGGGGCTCCTCTGGATGTGGGCGGGACCATCGTGCTTCATCTCGAGTGGAGACGGGTATGGCGGTGAACTTCTTGAGTTGCAGCAAGGGTGTGAAAGACCCTTTCGAAGTTCCAGAGGTTAGGTGTCATTAGTCTCCAGAGGCCTCATCGGAAATAGGCCTCATCTCGCCTGGAAGGGAGAACTTCCTGGATTTTCTCGAGTTGCGGCAGGTGTTCTCGAGTTACGACGGGGACCTCAGGGACCCGCCCTGGTGGCCTCAGGAGAGGCCAGTCCCTATGCGAGTTGCTAGGGGGCCTCTCGGGATTCCTCTCCCGTCGATACCGGGGCCAACAACCTTGTGTGGAGTCAGGGCCGTAACCGAGGATTCCTCTCATGGGCTGACATGGATCTTTGGGTACGTCTGGAGACTCCCCAGTGGAGTCAGGCCTCGTCTCCAGTGGGGGCATGCACGTGCGCTTTCCTTCCAGGCTGTAGCAGCAATGTCACGCTTCCCGTCGCGTGGATCAAAGGATCTGTGGTTTTCCCTCGAGGCTTTCCCTCGAGGCTTTCCCACAGGGCTGTCCCACGTGCCACCGTGGTGTGAGTCGATCCTCGGCGTGAAAGATGAGCCAGTGCAGGGCAAAGAGGTTCCTCTGGAATGGACTGAGACATCTGGGGGACTCTTGGAATGGTGGTACGACCATGGAGTTCCTCTCGCCTTTCCTGTTGAGAGTGCCTCCTCTTGAGATGCGACGGGAACGCCGGGAATTCTTTCCCGTTGAAAGCAGGGAAAGGATCCCTCTTCTCGAGCTCCGAGGGGGAAACGGGGCTCCTCTGGATGTGGGCGGGACCATCGTGCTTCCTCTCGAGAGGAGACGGGCATGGCGGTGAACTTCTTGAGTTGCAGCACGGGTGTGAAAGACTCTTTCGAAGTTCCAGAGGTTAGGTGTCATTAGTCTCCAGACGCCTCATCGGAAATAGGCCTCATCTCGCCTGGAAGGGAGAACTTCCTGGATTTTCTCGAGTTGGGGCAGGTGTTCTCGAGTTACGACGGGGACCTCAGGGACCCGCCCTGGTGGCCTCAGTAGAGGCCAGTCCCCATGCGAGTTGCTAGGGGGCCTCTCGGGATTCCTCTCCCGTCGATACCGGGGCCAAAAACCTTGTGTGGAGTCAGGGCCGGAACCGAGGATTCCTCTCAGGGGCTGACATGGATCTTTGGGTACTTCTGGAGTCTCCCCAGGGGAGTCACGCCTCGTCTCGAGTGGGGGCATGCACGTGCGCTTTCCTTCCAGGCTGTAGCAGCAATGTCACGCTTCCCTTCGCGTGGATCAAAGGATCTGTGGTTTTCCCTCGAGGCTTTCCCTCGAGGCTTTCCCACAGGGCTGTCCCACGTGCCACCGTGGTGTGAGTGGATCCTCGGCGTGAAAGATGAGCCAGTGCAGGGTAAAGAGGTTCCTCTGGAATGGACTGAGACATCTGGGGGACTCTTGGAATGGTGGTACGACCATGGAGTTCCTCTCGCCTTTCCTGTTGAGAGTGCCTCCTCTTGAGATGCGACGGGAACGCCGGGAATTCTTTCCCGTTGAAAGCAGGCAAAGGATCCCTCATCTCGAGCTACGAGGGGGAAACGGGGCTCCTCTGGATGTGGGCGGGACCATCGTGCTTCCTCTCGAGTGGAGACGGGTATGGCGGTGAACTTCTTGAGTTGCAGCAAGGGTGTGAAAGACCCTTTCGAAGTTCCAGAGGTTAGGTGTCATTAGTCTCCAGACGCCTCATCGGAAATAGGCCTCATCTCGCCTGGAAGGGAGAACTTCCTGGATTTTCTCGAGATGCGGCAGGTGTTCTCGAGTTACGACGGGGACCTCAGGGACCCGCCCTGGTGGCCTCAGGAGAGGCCAGTCCACATGCGAGTTGCTAGTGGGCCTCTCGGGATTCCTCTCCCGTCGATACCGGGGCCAAAAACCTTGTGTGGAGTCAGGGCCGGAAACGAGGATTCCTCTCAGGGGCTGACATGGATCTTTGGGTACTTCTGGAGTCTCCCCAGGGGAGTCAGGCCTCGTCTCGAGTGGGGGCATGCACGTGCGTTTTCTTTCCATGCTGTAGCAGCAATGTCACGCTTCCCGTCGCGTGGATCAAAGGATCTGTGGTTTTCCCTCGAGGCTTTCCCACAGGGCTGTCCCACGTGCCACCGTGGTGTGAGTCGATCCTCGGCGTGAAAGATGAGCCAGTGCAGGGCAAAGAGGTTCCTCTGGAATGGACTGAGACATCTGGGGGACTCTTGGAATGGTGGTACGACCATGGAGTTCCTCTCGCCTTTCCTGTTGAGAGTGCCTCCTCTTGAGATGCGACGGGAACTCCGGGAATTCTTTCCCGTTGAAAGCAGGCAAAGGATCCCTCATCTCGAGCTACGAGGGGGAAACGGGGCTCCTCTGGATGTGGGCGGGACCATCGTGCTTCCTCTCGAGTGGAGACGGGTATGGCGGTGAACTTCTTGAGTTGCAGCAAGGGTGTGAAAGACCCTTTCGAAGTTCCAGAGGTTAGGTGTCATTAGTCTCCAGACGCCTCATCGGAAATAGGCCTCATCTCGCCTGGAAGGGAGAACTTCCTGGATTTTCTCGAGTTGCGGCAGGTGTTCTCGAGTTACGACGGGGACCTCAGGGACCCGCCCTGGTGGCCTCAGGAGTGGCCAGTCACCATGCGAGTTGCTAGGGGGCCTCTCGGGATTCCTCTCCCGTCGATACCGGGGCCAAAAACCTTGTGTGGAGTCAGGGCCAGAACCGAGGATTCCTCTCAGGGGCTGACATGGATCTTTGGGTACTTCTGGAGTGTCGCCAGGGGAGACAGGCCTCGTCTCGTGAGGGGGCATGCACGTGCACTTTCCTTCCAGGCTGTAGCAGCAATGTCACGCTTCCCGTCGCGTGGATCATAGGATCTGTGGTTTTCCCTCGAGGCTTTCCCTCGAGGCTTTCCCACAGGGCTGTCCCACGTGCCACCGTGGTGTGAGTCGATCCTCGGCGTGAAAGATGAGCCAGTGCAGGGCAAAGAGGTTCCTCTGGAATGGACTGAGACATCTGGGGGACTCTTGGAATGGTGGTACGACCATGGAGTTCCTCTCGCCTTTCCTGTTGAGAGTGCCTCCTCTTGAGATGCGACGGGAACTCCGGGAATTCTTTCACGTTGAAAGCAGGCAAAGGATCCCTCATCTCGAGCTACGAGGGGGAAACGGGGCTCCTCTGGATGTGGGCGGGACCATCGTGCTTCCTCTCGAGTGGAGACGGGTATGGCGGTGAACTTCTTGAGTTGCAGCAAGGGTGTGAAAGACCCTTTCGAAGTTCCAGAGGTTAGGTGTCATTAGTCTCCAGACGCCTCATCGGAAATAGGCCTCATCTCGCCTGGAAGGGAGAACTTCCTGGATTTTCTCGAGTTGCGGCAGGTGTTCTCGAGTTACGACGGGGACCTCAGGGACCCGCCCTGGTGGCCTCAGGAGTGGCCAGTCACCATGCGAGTTGCTAGGGGGCCTCTCGGGATTCCTCTCCCGTCGATACCGGGGCCAAAAACCTTGTGTGGAGTCAGGGCCAGAACCGAGGATTCCTCTCAGGGGCTGACATGGATCTTTGGGTACTTCTGGAGTCTCGCCAGGGGAGACAGGCCTCGTCTCGTGAGGGGGCATGCACGTGCACTTTCCTTCCAGGCTGTAGCAGCAATGTCACGCTTCCCGTCGCGTGGATCATAGGATCTGTGGTTTTCCCTCGAGGCTTTCCCTCGAGGCTTTCCCACAGGGCTGTCCCACGTGCCACCGTGGTGTGAGTCGATTCTCGGCGTGAAAGATGAGCCAGTGCAGGGCAAAGAGCTTCCTCTGGAATGTACTGAGACATCTGGGGGACTCTTGAAATGGTGGTACCACCATGGAGTTCCTCTCGCCTTTCCTGTTGAGATTGCCTCCTCTTGAGATGCGATGGGAACGCCGGGAATTCTTTCCCGTTGAAAGCAGGCAAAGGATCCCTCATCTCGAGCTACGAGGGGGAAACGGGGCTCCTCTGGATGTGGGCGGGACCATCCTGCTTCCTCTCGAGTGGAGACGGGTATGGCGGTGAACTTCTTGAGTTGCAGCAAGGGTGTGAAAGACCCTTTCGAAGTTCCAGAGGTTAGGTGTCATTAGTCTCCAGACGCCTCATCGGAAATAGGCCTCATCTCGCCTGGAAGGGAGAACTTCCTGGATTTTCTCGAGATGCGGCAGGTGTTCTCGAGTTACGACGGGGACCTCAGGGACCCGCCCTGGTGGCCTCAGGAGAGGCCAGTCCACATGCGAGTTGCTAGGGGGCCTCTCGGGATTCCTCTCCCGTCGATACCGGGGCCAAAAACCTTGTGTGGAGTCAGGGCCGGAAACGAGGATTCCTCTCAGGGGCTGACATGGATCTTTGGGTACTTCTGGAGTCTCCGCAGGGGAGTCAGGCCTCGTCTCGAGTGGGGGCATGCACGTGCGTTTTCTTTCCATGCTGTAGCAGCAATGTCACGCTTCCCGTCGCGTGGATCAAAGGATCTGTGGTTTTCCCTCGAGGCTTTCCCACAGGGCTGTCCCACGTGCCACCGTGGTGTGAGTCGATCCTCGGCGTGAAAGATGAGCCAGTGCAGGGCAAAGAGGTTCCTCTGGAATGGACTGAGACATCTGGGGGACTCTTGGAATGGTGGTACGACCATGGAGTTCCTCTCGCCTTTCCTGTTGAGAGTGCCTCCTCTTGAGATGCGACGGGAACTCCGGGAATTCTTTCCCGTTGAAAGCAGGCAAAGGATCCCTCATCTCGAGCTACGAGGGGGAAACGGGGCTCCTCTGGATGTGGGCGGGACCATCGTGCTTCCTCTCGAGTGGAGACGGGTATGGCGGTGAACTTCTTGAGTTGCAGCAAGGGTGTGAAAGACCCTTTCGAAGTTCCAGAGGTTAGGTGTCATTAGTCTCCAGACGCCTCATCGGAAATAGGCCTCATCTCGCCTGGAAGGGAGAACTTCCTGGATTTTCTCGAGTTGCGGCAGGTGTTCTCGAGTTACGACGGGGACCTCAGGGACCCGCCCTGGTGGCCTCAGGAGTGGCCAGTCACCATGCGAGTTGCTAGGGGGCCTCTCGGGATTCCTCTCCCGTCGATACCGGGGCCAAAAACCTTGTGTGGAGTCAGGGCCAGAACCGAGGATTCCTCTCAGGGGCTGACATGGATCTTTGGGTACTTCTGGAGTCTCGCCAGGGGAGACAGGCCTCGTCTCGTGAGGGGGCATGCACGTGCACTTTCCTTCCAGGCTGTAGCAGCAATGTCACGCTTCCCGTCGCGTGGATCATAGGATCTGTGGTTTTCCCTCGAGGCTTTCCCTCGAGGCTTTCCCACAGGGCTGTCCCACGTGCCACCGTGGTGTGAGTCGATCCTCGGCGTGAAAGATGAGCCAGTGCAGGGCAAAGAGCTTCCTCTGGAATGTACTGAGTCATCTGGGGGACTCTTGGAATGGTGGTACCACCATGGAGTTCCTCTCGCCTTTCCTGTTGAGAGTGCCTCCTCTTGAGATGCGATGGGAACGCCGGGAATTCTTTCCCGTTGAAAGCAGGCAAAGGATCCCTCATCTCGAGCTACGAGGGGGAAACGGGGCTCCTCTGGATGTGGGCGGGACCATCCTGCTTCCTCTCGAGTGGAGACGGGTATGGAAGTGAACTTCTTGAGTTGCAGCAAGGGTGTGAAAGACCCTTTCGAAGTTCCAGAGGTTAGGTGTCATTAGTCTCCAGACGCCTCATCGGAAATAGGATTCTTCTCGCCTGGAAGGGAGAACTTCCTGGATTATCTCGAGATGCGGCAGGTGTTCTCGAGTTACGACGGGGACCTCAGGGACCCGCCCTGGTGGCCTCAGGAAAGGCCAGTCCACATGCGAGTTGCTAGGGGGCCTCTCGGAATTCCTCTCCCGTCGATACCGGGGCCAAAAACCTTGTGTGGAGTCAGGGCCGGAAACGAGGATTCCTCTCAGGGGCTGACATGTATCTTTGGGTACTTCTGGAGTCTCCGCAGGGGAGTCAGGCCTCGTCTCGAGTGGGGGCATGAACGTGCGCTATCCTTCCAAGCTGTAGCAGCAATGTCACGCTTCTCGACCCATGGATCAAAGGATCTGTGGTTTTCCCTTCAGGCTTTCCCACAGGGCTGTCCCACGTGCCACCGTGGTGTGAGTCGATCTTCGGCGTGAAAGATGAGCCAGTGCAGGGCAAAGAGGTTCCTCTGGAATGGACTGATACATCTGGGGGACTCTTGGAATGGTGGTACGATCATGGAGTTCCTCTCGCCTTTCCTGTTGAGAGTGCCTCCTCTTGAGATGCGACGGGAACGCCTGGAATTCTTTCCCGTTGAAAGCAGGGAAAGGATCCCTCATCTCGAGCTACGAGGGGGAAACGGGGCTCCTCTGGATGTGGGCGGGACCATCGTGCTTCCTCTCGAGTGGAGACGGGTATGGCGGTGAACTTCTTGAGTTGCAGCAAGGGTGTGAAAGACCCTTTCGAAGTTCCAGAAGTTAGGTGTCATTAGTCTCCAGAAGCCTCATCGGAAATAGGCCTCATCTCGCCTGGAAGGGAGAACTTCCTGGATTTTCTCGAGTTGCAGCAGGTGTTCTCGAGTTACGACGTGGACCTCAGGGACCCTCCCTGGTGGCCTCAGGAAAGGCCAATCCCCATGCGAGTTGCTAGGGGGCCTCTCGGGATTCCTCTCCCGTCGATACCGGTGCCAAATACCTTGTGTGGAGTCAGGGCCGGAACCGAGGATTCCTCTCAGGGGCTGACATGGATCTTTGGGTACTTCTGGAGTCTCCCCAGGGGAGTCAGGCCTCGTCTCGAGTGGGGGCATGCACGTGTGCTTTCCTTCCAGGCTGTAGCAGCAATGTCACGCTTCCCGTTGCGTGGATCAAAGGATCTGTGATTTTCCCTCGAGGCTTTCCCTCCAGGCTTTCCCACAGGGCTGGCCCACGTGCCTCCGTGGTGTGAGTCGATCCTCTGCGTGAAAGATGAGCCAGTGCAGGGCAAAGAGCTTCCTCTGGAATGGACTGAGACATCTGGGGGACTCTTGGAATGGTGGTACGACCATGGAGTTCCTCTCGCCTTTCCTGTTGAGAGTGCCTCCTCTTGAGATGCGACGGGAACGCCGGGAATTCTTTCCCGTTGAAAGCAGGCAAAGGATCCCTCATCTCGAGCTACGAGGGGGAAACGGGGCTCCTCTGGATGTGGGCGGGACCATCCTGCTTCCTCTCTAGTGGAGACGGGTATGGAAGTGAACTTCTTGAGTTGCAGCAAGGGTGTGAAAGACCCTTTCGAAGTTCCAGAGGTTAGGTGTCATTAGTCTCCAGACGCCTCATCGGAAATAGGCCTCATCTCGCCTGGAAGGGAGAACTTCCTGGATTTTCTCGAGATGCGGCAGGTGTTCTCGAGTTACGACGGGGACCTCAGGGACCCGCCCTGGTGGCCTCAGGAGAGGCCAGTCCATATGCGAGTTGCTAGGGGGCCTCGCGGGATTCCTCTCCCGTCGATACCGGGGCCAAAAACCTTGTGTGGAGTCAGGGCCGGAAACGAGGATTCCTCTCAGGGGCTGACATGGATCTTTGGGTACTTCTGGAGTCTCCGCAGGGGAGTCAGGCCTCGTCTCGAGTGGGGGCATGCACGTGCGTTTTCTTTCCAGGCTGTAGCAGCAATGTCACGCTTCCCTTCGCGTGGATCAAAGGATCTGTGGTTTTCCCTCGAGGCTTTCCCACAGGGCTGTCCCACGTGCCACCGTGGTGTGAGTCGATCCTCGGCGTGAAAGATGAGCCAGTGCAGGGCAAAGAGGTTCCTCTGGAATGGACTGAGACATCTGGGGGACTCTTGGAATGGTGGTACGAACATGGAGTTCCTCTCGCCTTTCCTGTTGAGAGTGCCTCCTCTTGAGATGCGACGGGAACTCCGGGAATTCTTTCCCGTTGAAAGCAGGCAAAGGATCCCTCATCTCGAGCTACGAGGGGGAAACGGGGCTCCTCTGGATGTGGGCGGTACCATCGTGCTTCCTCTCGAGTGGAGACGGGTATGGCAGTGAACTTCTTGAGTTGCAGCAAGGGTGTGAAAGACCCTTTCGAAGTTCCAGAGGTTAGGTGTCATTAGTCTCCAGACGCCTCATCGGAAATAGGCCTCATCTCGCCTGGAAGGGAGAACTTCCTGGATTTTCTCGAGTTGCGGCAGGTGTTCTCGAGTTACGACGGGGACCTCAGGGACCCGCCCTGGTGGCCTCAGGAGTGGCCACTCACCTTGCGAGTTGCAAGGGGGCCTCTCGGGATTCCTCTCCCGTCGATACCGGGTCCAAAAACCTTGTGTGGAGTCAGGGCCAGAACCGAGGATTCGTCTCAGGGGCTGATATGGATCTTTGGGTACTTCTGGAGTCTCGCCAGGGGAGACAGGCCTCGTCTCGTGAGGGGGCATGCACGTGCACTTTCCTTCCAGGCTGTAGCAGCAATGTCACGCTTCCCGTCGCGTGGATCAAAGGATCTGTGGTTTTCCCTCGAGGCTTTCCCTCGAGGCTTTCCCACAGGGCTGTCCCACGTGCCACCGTGGTGTGAGTCGATCCTCGGCGTGAAAGATGAGCCAGTGCAGGGCAAAGAGTTTCCTCTGGAATGGACTGAGACATCTGGGGGACTCTTGGAATGGTGGTACGACCATGGAGTTCCTCTCGCCTTTCCTGTTGAGAGTGCCTCCTGTTGAGATGCGACGGGAACGCCGGGAATTTTTTCCCGTTGAAAGCAGGAAAAGGATCCCTCATCTCGAGCTACGAGGGGGAAACGGGGCTCCTCTGGATGTGGGCGGGACCATCGTGCTTCCTCTCGAGTGGAGACGGGTATGGCGGTGAACTTCTTGAGTTGCAGCAAGGGTGTGAAAGACCCTTTCGAAGTTCCAGAGGTTAGGTGTCATTAGTCTCCAGACGCCTCATCAGAAATAGGCCTCATCTCGCCTGGAAGGGAGAACTTCCTGGATTTTCTCGAGTTGGGGCAGGTGTTCTCTAGTTACGACGGGGACCTCAGGGACCCGCCCTGGTGGCCTCAGTAGAGGCCAGTCCCCATGCGAGTTGCTAGGGGGCCTCTCGGGATTCCTCTCCCGTCGATACCGGGGCCAAAAACCTTGTGTGGAGTCAGGGCCGGAACCGAGGATTCCTCTCAGGGGCTGACATGGATCTTTGGGTACTTCTGGAGTCTCCCCAGGGGAGTCAGGCCTCGTCTCGAGTGGGGGCATGCACGTGCGCTTTCCTTCCAGGCTGTAGCAGCAATGTCATGCTTCCCTTCGCGTGGATCAAAGGATCTGTGGTTTTCACTCGAGGCTTTCCCTCGAGGCTTTCCCTCAGGGCTGTCCCACGTGCCACCGTGGTGTGAGTCGATCCTCGGCATGAAAGATGAGCCAGTGCAGGGCAAAGAGTTTCCTCTGGAATGGACTGAGACATCTGGGGGACTCTTGGAATGGTGGTACGACCATGGAGTTCCTCTCGCCTTTCCTGTTGAGAGTGCCTCCTCTTGAGATGCGACGGGAATGACGGGAATACTTTCCCGTTGAAAGCAGGGAAAGGATCCCTCATCTCGAGCTACGAGGGGGAAACGGGCCTCCTCTGGATGTGGGCGGGACCATCGTGCTTCCTCTCGAGTGGAGACGGGTATGGCGGTGAACTTCTTGAGTTGCAGCAAGGGTGTGAAAGACCCTTTCGAAGTTCCAGAGGTTAGGTGTCATTAGTCTCCAGACGCCTCATCGGAAATAGGCCTCATCTCGCCTGGAAGGGACAACTTCCTGGATTTTCTCGAGTTGCGGCAGGTGTTCTCGAGTTACGACGGGGACCTCAGGGACCCGCCCTGGTGGCCTCAGGAAAGGCCAGTCCCCATGCAAGTTGCTAGGGGGCCTCTCGGGATTCCTCTCCCGTCGATACCGGGGCCAAAAACCTTGTGTGGAGTCAGGGCCGGAACCGAGGATTCCTCTCAGGGGCTGACATGGATCTTTGGGTACTTCTGGAGTCTCCCCAGGGGAGTCAGGCCTCGTCTCGAGTGGGGGCATGCACGTGCGCTTTCCTTCCAGGCTGTAGCAGCAATGTCACGCTTCCCGAAGCGTGGATCATAGGATCTGTGGTTTTCCCTCGAGGCTTTCCCTCGAGGCTTTCCCACAGGGCTGTCCCACGTGCCACCGTGGTGTGAGTGGATCCTCGGCGTGAAAGATGAGCCAGTGCAGGGCAAAGAGGTTCCTCTGGAATGGACTGAGACATCTGGGGGACTCTTGGAATGGTGGTACGACCATGGAGTTCCTCTCGCCTTTCCTGTTGAGAGTGCCTCCTCTTGAGATGCGACGGGAACGCCGGGAATTCTTTCCCGTTGAAAGCAGGCAAAGGATCCCTCATCTCGAGCTACGAGGGGGAAACGGGGCTCCTCTGGATGTGGGCGGGACCATCGTGCTTCCTCTCGAGTGGAGACGGGTATGGCGGTGAACTTCTTGAGTTGCAGCAAGGGTGTGAAAGACCCTTTCGAAGTTCCAGAGGTTAGGTGTCATTAGTCTCCAGACGCCTCATCGGAAATAGGCCTCATCTCGCCTGGAAGGGAGAACTTCCTGGATTTTCTCGAGTTGCGGCAGGTGTTCTCGAGTTACGACGGGGACCTCAGGGACCCGCCCTGGTGGCCTCAGGAGTGGCCAGTCACCATGCGAGTTGCTAGGGGGCCTCTCGGGATTCCTCTCCCGTCGATACCGGGGCCAAAAACCTTGTGTGGAGTCAGGGCCAGAACCGAGGATTCCTCTCAGTGGCTGATATGGATCTTTGGGTACTTCTGGAGTCTCGCCAGGGGAGACAGGCCTCGTCTCGTGAGGGGGCATGCACGTGCACTTTCCTTCCAGGCTGTAGCAGCAATGTCACGCTTCCCGTCGCGTGGATCATAGGATCTGTGGTTTTCCCTCGAGGCTTTCCCTCGAGGCTTTCCCACAGGGCTGTCCCACATGCCACCGTGGTGTGAGTCGATCCTCGGCGTGAAAGATGAGCCAGTGCAGGGCAAAGAGCTTCCTCTGGAATGTACTGAGACATCTGGGGGACTCTTGGAATGGTGGTACCACCATGGAGTTCCTCTCGCCTTTCCTGTTGAGAGTGCCTCCTCTTGAGATGCGATGGGAACGCCGGGAATTCTTTCCCGTTGAAAGCAGGCAAAGGATCCCTCATCTCGAGCTACGAGGGGGAAACGGGTCTCCTCTGGATGTGGGCGGGAACATCCTGCTTCCTCTCGAGTGGAGACGGGTATGGAAGTGAACTTCTTGAGTTGCAGCAAGGGTGTGAAAGACCCTTTCGAAATTCCAGAGGTTAGGTGTCATTAGTCTCCAGACGCCTCATCGGAAATAGGATTCTTCTCACCTGGAAGGGAGAACTTCCTGGATTTTCTCGAGATGCGGCAGGTGTTCTCGAGTTACGACGGGGACCTCAGGGACCCGCCCTGGTGGCCTCAGGAGAGGCCAGTCCACATGCGAGTTGCTAGGGGGCCTCTCGGAATTCCTCTCCCGTCGATACCGGGGCCAAAACCCTTGTGTGGAGTCAGGGCCGGAAACGAGGATTCCTCTCAGGGGCTGACATGGATCTTTGGGTACTTCTGGAGTCTCCGCAGGGGAGTCAGGCCTCGTCTCGAGTGGGGGCATGCACGTGCGTTATCCTTCCAAGCTGTAGCAGCAATGTCACGCTTCTCGACCCATGGATCAAAGGATCTGTGGTTTTCCCTCCAGGCTTTCCCACAGGGCTGTCCCACGTGCCACCGTGGTGTGAGTCGATCTTCGGCGTGAAAGATGAGCCAGTGCAGGGCAAAGAGGTTCCTCTGGAATGGACTGATACATCTGGGGGACTCTTGGAATGGTGGTACGATCATGGAGTTCCTCTCGCCTTTCCTGTTGAGAGTGCCTCCTCTTGAGATGCGACGGGAACGCCTGGAATTCTTTCCCGTTGAAAGCAGGGAAAGGATCCCTCATCTCGAGCTACGAGGGGGAAACGGGGCTCCTCTGAATGTGGGCGGGACCATCGTGCTTCCTCTCGAGTGGAGACGGGTATGGCGGTGAACTTCTTGAGTTGCAGCAAGGGTGTGAAAGACCCTTTCGAAGTTCCAGAGGTTAGGTGTCATTAGTCTCCAGAAGCCTCATCGGAAATAGGCCTCATTTCGCCTGGAAGGGAGAACTTCCTGGATTTTCTCGAGTTGCAGCAGGTGTTCTCGAGTTACGACGTGGACCTCAGGGACCCTCCCTGGTGGCCTCAGGAATGGCCAGTCCCCATGCGAGTTGCTAGGGGGCCTCTCGGGATTCCTCTCCCGTCGATACCGGTGCCAAATACCTTGTGTGGAGTCAGGGCCGGAACCGAGGATTCCTCTCAGGGGCTGACATGGATCTTTGGGTACTTCTGGAGTCTCCCCAGGGGAGTCAGGCCTCGTCTCGAGTGGGGGCATGCACGTGTGCTTTCCTTCCAGGCTGTAGCAGCAATGTCACGCTTCCCGTCGCGTGGATCAAAGGATCTGTGATTTTCCCTCGAGGCTTTCCCTCGAGGCTTTCCCACAGGGCTGTCCCACGTGCCTCCGTGGTGTGAGTCGATCCTCTGCGTGAAAGATGAGCCAGTGCAGGGCAAAGAGCTTCCTCTGGAATGGACTGAGACATCTGGGGGACTCTTGGAATGGTGGTACGACCATGGAGTTCCTCTCGCCTTTCCTGTTGAGAGTGCCTCCTCTTGAGATGCGACGGGAACGCCGGGAATTCTTTCCCGTTGAAAGCAGGCAAAGGATCCCTCATCTCGAGCTACGAGGGGGAAACGGGGCTCCTCTGGATGTGGGCGGGACCATCGTGCTTCCTCTCGAGTGGAGACGGGTATGGCGGTGAACTTCTTGAGTTGCAGCAAGGGTGTGAAAGACCCTTTCGAAGTTCCAGAGGTTAGGTGTCATTAGTCTCCAGACGTCTCATCGGAAATAGGCCTCATCTCGCCTGGAAGGGAGAACTTCCTGGATTTTCTCGAGATGCGGCAGGTGTTCTCGAGTTACGACGGGGACCTCAGGGACCCGCCCTGGTGGCCTCAGGAGAGGCCAGTCCACATGCGAGTTGCTAGGGGGTCTCTCGGGATTCCTCTCCCGTCGATACCGGGGCCAAAAACCTTGTGTGGAGTCAGGGCCGGAAACGAGGATTCCTCTCAGGGGCTGACATGGATCTTTGGGTGCCGGGGTCCAGCCCCGGTGGATCCAGGGAATTCGAAGGGTGGACGGCGTTGGCGTGGAAAGACTTGTTTATCTATTAATATAAGATTAGATTAAGAAACTGTAGTGCAGTAGGAAGATTAAGTGGAGAAAGAGGGCTGAATAGCTTGGTTTACGCGGAAGGCCAATAAAATTCCAGACAAGGAATTTGCACCATCTACGTTGGGCCACCGGTGCCCGCTTGAATATCTAAGGGTGCCTCGCCTTAAGCTCCCTTTCTCGCGGATCTTAATAACCAGGGCAAATAAGTAGACCTGGCGAGCCTCCGCGCCCCAGATGGAAATTCAGCCTGAAATTAAAGTAAAGAGCAGAGGGAAGAAAAGGGAGAGAAAAAGAGAGAGAGAGAGAGACACGGGGGGAGCCAGATTCCCAAGAAACCAGGCCGAGACTAGTCCGAGAAACTGGTCTGAGAATCTGGTCCCTCCTTTATTGTTCAGAAGGCCTTTTATACTTTTGGTAAAACATGGAGATCAATGGGTAACACAAAGTTATGCAGCGTTAGCAGTCCAGACTCTTATCAAAACCAGGCTTTTTTCTCTGCATACCTAATTGTATACACAAGTCTTAGGTAATTTACATCATCTTCCAGCCAAAAGGGCCAATTTAACATTTTACAGCCTTTTTTCTGATAAGGGTTTGTCAACCACAAGACTTATTTGTGTTGATTTTCCCAAGGTCTGGTGCCACTCTCAGAAAGCACTAAATAAAGTTACATTCTTACACAGCAAGGATACAGCAACTTATAACAATTAGAGGGAGTACAGTGATTTACAGCAAAAGAGAAGCAATTAACTCAAAAGTCTAGTGTTGCTAACATCAAAACTACTATGTATCTTTTTCTACATCCTGCTTACATTAACATCCTTCCAGGTGCCTAAAAGATAAAGAATAAGGAGGTCTGGCAGCAATCCTTGAATCAACAGTGAAAACCCTCTACTAATATAATTTTTAACTCTTTAGAAAAGGCTCTGTATCTTTAAGATGTCTCTCGCGGTTGGGGGCTGTAAGCAATTCACAAGCTGTAAGCTTTGTGCCTCTCGCGGTTGGGGGGCTGTAAGCAATTCACAAGCTGTAAGAGGTCTGGGGAACCTGTTAGGCAGACTAGAGAGCTATCAGAGGGGTTTAACTGAAACATCCCTTTCAAATGCAGAAGACTAAAACCCTGAATTGACTTTTTTCCAGAGAATATCAGAAAAGTGGAAAAGCAGAGCACAAAAGCTGGCAGATTTTTGCTGGGGTACATGCTTAGGAATATCCAGAGGGGTCCCTGAAGTCTGAGCACGCCTTGCGTATGTCAGCTTCCTTCCTCATGACCTTGTCACGGGCGGGATTCCTCACACTGGCTTCCGGCAACTCCCCCTTCTTTATTAGTTTTTAAAAAAATTAGGTGCAGTTCAGTCGCGAGATTCCGAATGCTCTGCCGAAGAGTCCTGACAACACAAGGAAGCACGATTACAAGGAGCAGGATTATGGCACCCACAGCAGCATAGCTAGAGACAGTAGTCAGAAGAGTTTTTCCAGAAATGAAGTCAGAGAAGGTGTGGAAAAAGTCATTGGCTTCTCCTGCGGCGGTAAAATCTAATCGGGAGTGTTCCAAGGTCTGAATCTGATTATGAAGTTTCCCTAAATCTAAACTAATATCTGAGCTGTTCCAGACACCTAAAATATGATTTTTGACCCTCTCCCATTTAAAATCTGTCTCATTTACTTTCAGGGATGTAACACATATCCACCGGTAATCGGCATGACATGAAAGAGCCAATTTCATTTTCAGACTCTGTAATTTATTCCCAATATGCATTACTGCTTCTTCTAAGGCATCAATCCTTATTTCTAGCTTCCTATCTATAATTTCCTGGGTTGCCAGCGTTAGAGAAACATTTTTGGATACGGTGTCAACATATTGGGCAGTATACACTTGTTGAGACAATGATAATGCCGCCACAGTAACAGAAGTAATTGCGGTTATCAAAGCTGATATTCCCAAAACAAGTAAGCCCACAAACCGTCGTGTTCGCATTAAATCTTGTAGCTGTTGCAGTACAGCTAGGCCATGGTTATCATACCAATACGTGGCTACAGTTACAGGTACCATGAGATAGGGCGGACGTTTTAAAACCATGAAAGAGCAAACTTTATATTGAGGAGTTAAACAGGATGAAAGCATACATTGTTCACAAGACACTACATGGGGTCCACCTGTATAATTCAATTGTATGTTAAGTCTTTCAGAATCATTAGTGAAAAGAAAAACATAAGGAGAGGGTAGACAAGCTAAAATAGAGTAAATAGAGGTATTTTTTGGTCGGATTAAAATAATAGGGGCGGTAGCCGCAAGGGCTCTCCAAATTTCTGGCTGCCAAAAGGTTTTACCTCTAGTTATATAAGACAGCATAGGGGGAACAAATTGGTTATGATGCCGTCTGGTGGCAACTAACGGCCAAGAAATTGAATATTCTTTCCAATTATCCAATCTATTGATAAAGTCATCGTCAGACTCAGGGTCTTGACCTGGATTTGGGTTGCTCCAGTCCTGAATCGCACAATTTCTTCTTCCCGGCATATTGTAATCTACTCTCGAATTATAAATACAAGATTTCCAAATCGGATATCCTGAATGATCATCTATAGTTTTCCAAATAACATCTGAGGGAGCAACATCATCACAATTTGGATATTCTGATGGAGTTTTGAGAGACAAAGACTTATAGGGGCCAAGGACCCCAGGCATACGGGCTCGTAATATCCAAGCAGACCGATCCCCTATAGATGCAAATTTAGAGGTTGGGGAATCTGTCATAACTGCTTTTGTGGAGGCTCCAACGCATCCTGTCTTGGTAAAGAAGTCTCCTGTAAGGCCAGGAGGAAAATTAAAGCAGACAGGAAAATCATCTGCTAGTCCTTTAAAGGTATAATTGAAATTAATAGGGTATTGGTCTTTTGTATAGGAAGTATAAGATCCTCCCAAAAGGCGAGGCTGGTCTGTACTGACTCGTATGGGGTCACTGTTCCAAGTAACAACTTGGAAAGTTGGAGGATCCGGGAGAAACGCCCAATATTTGGTTGGAATGGGAGCAGCGCTTACCTGGCAAGAGAGCAAGGCAAGCATGGCAATAAACACCTTTTCAGGAGAGACTGACGATCCCTGTAGGGTAGCTATCCCCTGTGCCTGGCGACAGAGAGCTTTAATCTGTCCCCAGGTGGGCAAGGAGGCTTGTTGGGTTGACTGAGCTGGGCGTCCTAATGGATTCCTGCGAGGCAAAAAATCAGGGGGTGCAATATCCTGTATCTGAAGTCGTGACATCTGTCCAGTGGGTGGCTCCGATCCGCGCCTATCCGGGATCTCCAATGTCAGCTGTCCTGGGGTCAGCGGCGTTTCCCGTGCTGGCGGAGGGAGCGGGAGAAGAGGGAGTTTCTTCCTTTTTAGAGATCGCGGTGGCGGGGGATTCTGGTATCCGGGGAGCTGAGACATGGCGAATTAGTCTGTCTGGAACCCAAATCGGAGCGTCCGCGTCCTGTGGAAAAACACAAGCATACCCTCGCCCATTGGTTAATAAGGGGTCAGGACCTTTCCATTGTCCGGAAAGAAGGTCCCTCCATTTTACTAATGGTTTTGCATTCAATTGCTCTGGGCACCAATGGCGAAGCATTGCAGTGTTTCCGGATGAATCAGCATTTAAGTTATTTATTACGAAAAGAGCATGTTGCAAAATCTGATGGGGGGAACTATATTTAAATTCCCCTTCTTTTAGTTTTTGAATATGGATTTTCAGTGTTTGATGTGCTCTTTCCACAATGGCTTGTCCTTGTGGGTTATAAGGGATGCCGGTGTTATGTTTAATTTGAAATCTTGTACAGAATTGCTGAAAAGATTTAGAAGTGTAAGCAGGAGCATTATCAGTTTTTAAAGCTTTTGGCAAGCCCAGATAGGAAAAGCATGTAAAAAGATGTTGTATTACATCTTTAACTGCTTCCCCTGTACGAGCAGTGGCAATAATAACATGAGAGAAGGTATCTACAGTTACATGAACAAAAGACAGTTTTCCAAATGAAGAGACATGGGTTACATCCATTTGCCAGAGTGCATTAGGTTTGAGACCGCGAGGGTTAACTCCCAGAGGCAAAGCATTCACGGTAGTAGGACAATGCAAACAAGAACGAACGATCTCTCGGGCAGATTCTCGAGGAATTTGGAACTGGTATCGCAAGGCAGTGGCATTCTGATGATGAAGTGAGTGAGAAGCTCGAGCTTCTTCAAAAACAGAAGCCACTGAAATCCTGGTTAACGAATCTGCCAATTCATTGAGAGCATTTAAAGGGCCAGGCAGGCCGGAATGAGCCCGAATATGGCCGATAAAGAACGCCCGATTTCTTTTCCATATTTGCTGCTGCAGTTTAGTTAACAAATGGAAGATAGCGGTTTTGTTTTCAGGCAAAACTGCTGTCTCAATGTGTGGAAACAGCCTGACCACATACTGAGAGTCAGAATAAAGGTTAAATTCTTTCTCTGCAAACATAACAAAGGCCTCAATAACAGCTGTGATTTCAGCTCTTTGAGCTGAAGTTTCTTGTGTTTCCAAAAGTTTCTGATGATCTCTTGTGACTATAGAGGCTCTACCGTTAGCCGATCCATCAGTAAAGACTACCTGAGCGTCTGAAATAGGGAACTGTTTACACCGGACAGGAAAAATAACTGGATGGTTAGACATAAAATTTAGCAAAACATGCGAGGGTAAATGATGCAAAATTTGACCACAGTAATTCCCTATGGCAATCTGCCAGTCTTCATCAAACATTAAAAGAGCATCAAGCTGCTCCTTATTATATGGAATTACAATCTCTGATGGCTCTTTACCAAACAATTCAATGCTCCGCTTCCTTCCTTTTAGCATTAATGTGGCAATTAAACCAGGATAAGAAGCCACGACTTTTTTAGCTTGGGTAGGAAGATGGATCCATTCTAAAGGGCCGCGTTGCCACAGAACTCCCGTAGGCGCCGTTGGAGTAGCTAGGCAAAGGAACTGCCACGTCATCGTCAAATCAATTCTTTTTACATAGCTATTTGATAAGGCTGCTTCTACTTTGCCTAGGGCTTCTTGAGCCTCAGCTGTTAATTGTCTTTTTGAGGTTGGATCAGGATCCCCGCGTAAAGTGTTAAAAAGAGGTTTTAATTCGGCAGTGGTTAATTTTAAATATGGTCTAATCCAATTAATATCACCTAAGAGTTTTTGATAATCATTTAAAGTAATAAGATGGTCTTTTCTCAATTGCAGCGGGGTATGAGTCACCGTTTCCGAATTTATGACTCTTCCTAAGTAAGTTATGGGCGGATTGATTTGAATTTTTTCTGGGGCAATTTTTAGGCCTCTGTCTGTCAATGCCTGGGTCAGGTCCTGGAGCACAGTCTGCAGGTGAACTCTATCAGGATGAGCTATTAAAATATCATCCATATAGTGAATCATATACACGTGTTCATATTTAGCCCTAGTATCTTCTAGAGCGGCATTAACAAATTTTTGGCATAAAGTAGGGCTATTTTTCATTCCCTGAGGCAGAACCTTCCACTGAAACCGTAAATAAGGCTGTTTAAGATTTTCTGATGGCAGACTAAAGGCAAATCGCTTTTTATCCTCAGGATTTAAGGGAATAGTGAAAAAACAATCTTGTAAATCAATAACAATTATATTATATCCCTCTGGAACGGCTACTGGGGAAGGGAGCCCAGGCTGTAAGGCCCCCATGTCCTCCATGGTGGCATTAATAGCTCTCAAATCCTGTAAAAGTCGCCATTTACCAGATTTTTTCTTAATGACAAAAATAGGAGTGTTCCAGGGGCTATTGGAGGGCTCAATATGTCCCAATTCTAATTGTTCAAAGATTAATGCTTTAGCTGCCAATAATTTTTCCTTATGCAGAGGCCACTGTTCTACCCACACCGGATCTTGAGATTTCCATGTGATGGGGTCGGCAGCAAAAACAATGGCCTCAATTATAAATTTGGATATCCCAATCCAGCACGTAGCTTGCGAGGAGTTGGGCAAATTGGCTCAATTATTCCTGTCTGTTGTTTACCCAATCCTTTTGATGGATCATAGCCCATCTGCAACATCTGAGAGGTCACTTTATCATCAGGGCTAAAAAGTAACACTCCCATTTGAGATAGCACGTCCCTCCCCCACAGGGTAAGGGGGAGCGAAGGAACGACATAAGGTTGGAAAGTTCCACGGGTATCCTCAAATTGCCAATCTAAAATTTTTGCACTTTTGGCTATTGTGGGGGCTCTTCCTATCCCCACCAAGTTATTTTCAGTAGTATGTGTGGGCCAGGAGCTGGGCCAGTCTTTTCCTGAAATGCAAGAAACATCTGCTCCTGTGTCTAATAACCCCACAATAGACTTGCCATTAATCAGGATAGTCTTCATAGGACGTTTCTGAGTAATTTCTGTTATCCAAAAAACCATATCACTAGACCCAAATCCTTTATCCTGCCTTTCATTTTGAGTAGCTGTGCGCCCAATTGCAGTGTGGTAAGGCAAAAGCAAAAGTTGGGCTATTCTTTGTCCCTGATGTATTTGGAAAGTTTTAGTTGGGGGTGAAATCATTATCTGGATTTCTCCTGTATAATCTGAGTCAATTACTCCAGGGATGATTGTGAGACCTTGCATAGCTAAGGAACTTCTGCCTAGTATAATTCCTACTAAACCTGTTGGTAATGGGCCTTTAACTCCTGTAGGTATTTTTACAGTGGGGCTATCTGGTGTTAATATTGCTGAGGTGGTGGAACTGAGGTCCAGTCCTGCGCTGCCTGGGGTTGCTCTGATGAGTTCTGCGATGGGACGAAGGGAATGAATGGGTTCAGTGAGGCTGCCCCAATTGTTGTCGGGGCCTGAGGCTGGCCCCTCAATCCGTTTCCCGACTGCTGGTCGGGGCCCAAAAAGGCTCCATTTCTATGGAATTGTGACCTACATTCTTTTGCCCAGTGATATCCTTTTTGACAACGAGGGCAGAGAGATCTAGGGAGATTAGTAGGCACAGCCGGGGAGGGAGAATTCGGCAGAGAAGAACCGGCTGCTTTTTGGGGACAAGCTCGCATAAGGTGCCCTTCCCGTCCGCAAGAGAAGCAGGCCTTGGATAAACCAATATTCTGGCCTGGACTACTGGAATGACTCTTTGACGGGTTATTTCTATTTGTAAAAAAGGACTGTACTGCCTGCTGGTAAGAATTTCCCTTTATGGCTGCAGCTATGGCAACGCCCTGCATCATCGCTGGTCCTACATCTGCACATTGCCTGATATAATCTATTATTTCCCCAGTTTTTTTAATAGGACGTAAAATGGCCTGGCAGGTAGAATTAGCATTTTCAAATGCCCGTTGTTTTATCAATATACTAGCTGCCTCAGTGTTGGAAATTACTCTGTTGACTGCCTCTGCAAGTCTTGATATAAAGTCTTCATATGGCTCTTCTGGTTTTTGTTTAACATTTGAGAAGGAAGAGGTAGATTCTTTCCCTTCAGGCAACAAACGCCAAGCCCCAAGGGCGCAGGCGGTTACTTGATCTAAAGTGGTTTTATCTAATCCCATTTGATCTCTAAGTGTTCCAAAATCATTAGTCCCTGCCAACATATTTTTTATAATATATCTTGGGCCATATTTTTGGTTAGCATCAGCCTGTTTTTGGGCTAGATCTTCATATTCAGTTCTCCAAAGTACATATTGACCTCCAGACAGACAAGCTTTAGCGACTGTCTTCCAGTCATGGGGTGTCATCCATCTGCCCGCTAAAGCTTCCACCAATGATACAGTGTACGGGGCTTTAGGCCCATACAAAGCACAAGCCTGTTTGAGTTCTTTAATCATTTTCATTGGAATGGGTTCCCAGTGGGGGGCTGTTCTCCCACCACTTCCACCAAATATTATGGGGAAACAAGCCTCAAGGTGGGGATCAAGTTCATCATCTGGGATAGAGAAAACTCTTCTTCGGGGAGCTTCTAGTGGAGGCCCCTCACCCTTATAGGGAGGGGGGGGCAAGGGGTGTCCTATGTCACTTTCTTCGTACTTTGGGAATTTTTTATCCGTTCTGTGTTTAGGTCTTACGGATGTTTTATCTGGGGAATCTGGCCTTAAACTCTCAGGTGCATATAATCTGATGGGGGACATTTGTCTTGAGCCTCTGGAAGCAGAAGGCTTAATTAAGGAAATTTCTCTTGAATTTGTGGAAGCAGGTGGTCTGGTTGGGGAAGTTTTTATTAAGCTCTTTGGAGCAGATAATCTAATTGGAGAAGTTTCTCTTAAACTCCTTGGAGCATCTTTATTTAATAAAGACCAGTCCTCATCAGAATGATCTTGACTTACTTCCTCTTCCAAATCTTCCTCATCTGAAAGCTGCTCTTTTTTGTCATCTCTATCTATTACCTTTTCTTGGGCAGTCATTGCAGCTATCATTTGACTCAACTGCCGATAGTTAGGTGTAGCCTCCTTTTCATCACTCTCCTCTTCGATAGATACCTTTTTCTCTGCACTTTCCTCTTTAAGATGTACCTTTTCAGATTCAGGGGCAGGGTCTAGAGCGTCCCTAATTATATTCCATAAGGAAAAGGCGTCAGTAGGCACCTTTTGTGAGCCATGTTCAGCATGGTAAGTTTTTAGTTGTTTTCCTACTCTCTCCCAGGTGTCTAAGTTAACAGTGCCTTCTTCTGGAAACCAGGGACACTGTTCTTGTACAAAGGAAAAAAATGAATGAATATTGGATTTTTTAACTTTAATTCCTCGTTTAGTTAGTAACTGCAAGATTACTCCTGTAAAAAGCTGTCTTTCTTTTGATTCACTGTTACCCATGTCAGAAAATTAAGTCTTATAGAAAAGTCTACCTCAACAAAAAGGTTTTACCTTTGGCGAGGGGGGTTTTGTTTTCAACCCTAAGATAGCAGGTTTCTTTTCAACCTCTAGAGCACCAGGTTTCTCTTAAACCCTTGAACACTTCCCACTCCTCCTCACCCTGTCTATCCTACAGGGGGGTCCGCGGCACCCTGAGTGGGGTCCTAGCCGTCCCGAACACTCAACACTGGGGGAGTACCCGAAAGTACTCCGGGGGGAGTGATTAAGTCACTCCGGGGGGGAGCAACAGAGAGTGCTCCGGGGGGAGCAACAGAGAGTGCTCCGGGGGGAGCTACAGAGAGTGCTCCGGGGGGAGCTTTTGCTCCGAGGAACCTACCTTCGAATAGCCTGTTCCGGGCGCCACTTGCCGGGGTCCAGCCCCGGTGGATCCAGGGAATTCGAAGGGTGGACGGCGTTGGCGTGGAAAGACTTGTTTATTTATTAATATAAGATTAGATTAAGAAACTGTAGTGCAGTAGGAAGATTAAGTGGAGAAAGAGGGCTGAATAGCTTGGTTTACGCGGAAGACCAATAAAATTCCAGACAAGGAATTTGCACCATCTACGTTGGGCCACCGGTGCCCGCTTGAATATCTAAGGGTGCCTCGCCTTAAGCTCCCTTTCTCGCGGATCTTAATAACCAGGGCAAATAAGTATACCTGGCGAGCCTCCGCGCCCCAGATGGAAATTCAGCCTGAAATTAAAGTAAAGAGCAGAGGGAAGAAAAGGGAGAGAAAAAGAGAGAGAGAGAGAGACAGGGGGGGAGCCAGATTCCCAAGAAACCAGGCCGAGACTAGTCCGAGAAACTGGTCTGAGAATCTGGTCCCGTCCTTTATTGTTCAGAAGGCCTTTTATACTTTTGATAAAACATGGAGATCAATGGGTAACACAAAGTTATGCAGCGTTAGCAGTCCAGACTCTTATCAAAACCAGGCTTTTCTCTCTGCATACCTAATTGTATACACAAGTCTTAGGTAATTTACATCATCTTCCAACCAAAAGGGCCAATTAACATTTTACAGCCTTTTTTCTGATAAGGGTTTGTCAACCACAAGACTTATTTGTGTTGATCTTCCCAAGGTCTGGTGCCACTCTCGGAAAGCACTAAAGAAAGTTACATTCTTAGACAGCAAGGATACAGCAACTTATAACAAGTAGAGGGAGTGCAGTGATTTATAGCAAAAGAGAAGCAATTAACTCAAAAGTCTAGTGTTGCTAACATCAAAACTACTATGTATCTTTTTCTACATCCTGCTTACATTAACATCCTTCCAGGTGCCTAAAAGATAAAGAATAAGGAGGTCTGGCAGCAATCCTTGAGTCAACAGTGAAAACCCTCTACCAATATAATTTTTAACTCTTTAGAAAAGGCTCTGTATCTTTAAGATGCTTTTAAGCTTTGTGCCTCCCGCGGTTGGGGGGCTGTAAGCAATTCACAAGCTGTAAGCTTTGTGCCTCTCGCGGTTGGGGGGCTGTAAGCAATTCACAAGCTGTAAGAGGTCTGGGGAACCTGTTAGGCAGACTAGAGAGCTATCAGAGGGGTTTAACTGAAACATCCCTTTCAAATGCAGAAGACTAAAACCCTGAATTGACTTTTTTCCAGAGAATATCAGAAAAGTGGAAAAGCAGAGCACAAAAGCCAGCAGATTTTTGCTGGGGTACATGCTTAGGAATATCCAGAGGGGTCCCTGAAGTCTGAGCACGCCTTGCGTATGTCAGCTTCCTTCCTCATGACCTTGTCACGGGCGGGATTCCTCACACTGGCTTCCGGCAGGGTATGGTGGTGAACTTCTTGAGTTGCAGCAAGGCTGTGAAAGACCCTTTCGAAGTTCCAGAGGTAAGGTGTCATTAGTCTCCAGACGCCTCATCGGAAATAGGCCTCATCTCGCCTGGAAGGGAGAACTTCCTGGATTTTCTCGAGTTGCGGCAGGTGTTCTCGAGTTACGACGGGGACCTCAGGGACCCGCCCTGGTGGCCTCAGGAGAGGCCAGTCCCTATGCGAGTTGCTAGGGGGCCTCTCGGGATTCCTCTCCCGTCGATACCGGGGCCAAAAACCTTGTGTGGAGTCAGGGCCGGAACCGAGGATTCCTCTCAGGGGCTGACATGGATCTTTGGGTACTTCTGGAGTCTCCCCAGGGGAGTCAGGCCTCGTCTCGAGTGGGGGCATGCACGTGCACTTTCCTTCCAGGCTGTAGCAGCAATGTCACGCTACCTGTCGCGTGGATCAAATGATCTGTGGTTTTCCCTCGAGGCTTTCCCACAGGGCTGTCCCACGTGCCACCGTGGTGTGAGTCGATCCTCGGCGTGAAAGATGAGCCAGTGCAGGGCAAAGAGGTTCCTCTGGAATGGACTGAGACATCTGGGGGACTCTTGGAATGGTGGTACGACCATGGAGTTCCTCTCGCCTTTCCTGTTGAGAGTGCCTCCTCTTGAGATGCGACGGGAACGCCGGGAATATTTTCCCGTTGAAAGCAGGGAAAGGATCCCTGATCTCGAGCTACGAGGGGGAAACGGGGCTCCTCTGGATGTGGGCGGGACCATCGTGCTTTCTCTCGAGTGGAGACGGGTATGGCGGTGAACTTCTTGAGTTGCAGCAAGGGTGTGAAAGACCCTTTCGAAGTTCCAGAGGTTAGGTGTCATTAGTCTCCAGACGCCTCATCGGAAATAGGCCTCATCTCGCCTGGAAGGAAGAACTTCCTTTATTTTCTCGAGTTGCGGCAGGTGTTCTCGAGTTACGACGGGGACCTCAGGGACCCGCCCTGTTGGCCTCAGGAGAGGCCAGTCCCTAGGCGTGTTGCTAGGGGGCCCCTCGGGATTCCTCTCCCGTCGATACCGGGGCCAAAAACCTTGTGTGGAGACAGGGCTGGAACCGAGGATTCCTCTCAGGGACTGATATGGATCTTTGGGTACTTCTGGAGTCTCGCCAGGGGAGACAGGCCTCGTCTCGTGTGGGGGCATGCACGTGCACTTTCCTTCCAGGCTGTAGCAGCAATGTCACGCTTCACGTCGCGTGGATCAAAGGATCTGCGGTTTTCCCTCGAGGCTTTCCCTCGAGGCTTTCCCACAGGGCTGTCCCACGTGACACCGTGGTGTGAGTCGATTCTCGGCGTGAAAAATGAGCCAGTGCAGGGCAAAGAGGTTCCTCTGGAATGGACTGAGACATCTGGGGGACTTTTGGAATGGTGGTACGACCATGGAGTTCCTCTCGCCTTTCCTGTTGAGAGTGCCTCCTCTTGAGATGCGACGGGAACGCCGGGAATTCTTTCCCGTTGAAAGGAGGGAAAGGATCCCTCATCTCGAGCTACGAGGGGGAAACGGGGCTCCTCTGGATGTGGGCGGGACCATCGTGCTTTCTCTCGAGTGGAGACGGGTATGGCGGTGAACTTCTTGAGTTGCAGCAAGGGTGTGAAAGACCCTTTCGAAGTTCCAGAGGTTAGGTGTCATTAGTCTCCGGACGCCTCATCGGAAATAGGCCTCATCTCGCCTGGAAGGGAGAACTTCCTGGATTTTCTCGAGTTGCGGCAGGTGTTCTCGAGTTACGACGGGGACCTCAGGGACCCGCCCTGGTGGCCTCAGGAGAGGCCAGTCCCCATGCGAGTTGCTAGGGGGCCTCTCGGGATTCCTCTCCCGTCGATACCGGGGCCAAAAACCTTGTGTGGAGTCAGGGCCGGAACCGAGGATTCCTCTCAGGGGCTGACATGGATCTTTGGGTACTTCTGGAGTCTCCCCAGGGGAGTCAGGCCTCGTCTCGAGTGGGGGCATGCACGTGCGCTTTCCTTCCAGGCTGTAGCAGCAATGTCACGCTTCCCGTCGCGTGGATCAAAGGATCTGTGGTTTTCCATCGAGGCTTTCCCTCGAGGCTTTCCCACAGGGCTGTCCCACGTGCCACCGTGTTGTGAGTCGATCCTCGGCTTGAAAGATGAGCCAGTGCAGGGCAAAGAGGTTCCTCTGGAATGGACTGAGACATCTGGGGGACTCTTGGAATGGTGGTACGACCATGGAGTTCCTCTCGCCTTTCCTGTTGAGAGTGCCTCCTCTTGAGATGCGACGGGAACGCCGGGAATACTTTCCCGTTGAAAGCAGGGAAAGGATCCCTCATCTCGAGCTACGAGGGGGAAACGGGGCTCCTCTGGATGTGGGCGGGACCATCGTGCTTCCTCTCGAGTGGAGACGGGTATGGCGGTGAACTTCTTGAGTTGCAGCAAGGGTGTGAAAGACCCTTTCGAAGTTCCAGAGGTTAGGTGTCATTAGTCTCCAGAGGCCTCATCGGAAATAGGCCTCATCTCGCCTGGAAGGGAGAACTTCCTGGATTTTCTCGAGTTGCGGCAGGTGTTCTCGAGTTACGACGGCGACCTCAGGGACCCGCCCTGGTGGCCTCAGGAGAGGCCAGTCCACATGCGAGTTGCTAGGGGGCCTCTCGGGATTCCTCTCCCATCGATACCGGGGCCAAAAACCTTGTGTGCAGTCAGGGCCGGAACCGAGGATTCCTCTCAGGGGCTGACATGGATCTTTGGGTACTTCTGGAGTCTCCCCAGGGGAGTCAGGCCTCGTCTCGAGTGGGGGCATGCACGTGCGCTTTCCTTCCAGCCTGTAGCAGCAATGTCACGCTTCCCGTCGCGTGGATCAAAGGATCTGTGGTTTTCCCTCGAGGCTTTCCCTCGAGGCTTTCCCACAGGGCTGTCCCACGTGCCACCGTTTTGTGAGTCGATCCTCGGCGTGAAAGATGAGCCAGTGCAGGGCAAAGAGGTTCCTCTGGAATGGACTGAGACATCTGGGGGACTCTTGGAATGGTGGTACGACCATGGAGTTCCTCTCGCCTTTCCTGTTGAGAGTGCCTCCTCTTGAGATGCGACGGGAACGCCGGGAATTCTTTCCCGTTGAAACCAGGGAAAGGATCCCTCATCTCGAGCACCGAGGGGAAAACGGGGCTCCTCTGGATGTGGGCGGGACCATCCTGCTTCCTCTCGAGTGGAGACGGGTATGGCGGTGAACTTCTTGAGTTGCGGCAAGGGTGTGAAAGACCCTTTCGAAGTTCCAGAGGTTTGGTGTCATTAGTCTCCAGAGGCCTCATCGGAAATAGGCCTCATCTCGCCTGGAAGGGAGAACTTCCTGGATTTTCTCGAGTTGCGGCAGGTGTTCTCGAGTTACGACGGGGACCTCAGGGACCCGCCCTGGTGGCCTCCGGAGAGGCCAGTCCCCATGCGAGTTGCTAGGGGGCCTCTCGGGATTCCTCTCCCGTCGATACCGGGGCCAAAAACCTTGTGTGGAGTCAGGGCCGGAACCGAGGATTCCTCTCAGGGGCTGACATGGATCTTTGGGTACTTCTGGAGTCTCCCCAGTGGAGTCAGGCCTCGTCTCGAGTGGGGGCATGCACGTGCGCTTTCCTTCCAGGCTGTAGCAGCAATGTCACGCTTCCCGTCGCGTGGATCAAAGGATCTGTGGTTTTCCCTCGAGGCTTTCCCTCGAGGCTTTCCCACAGGGCTGTCCCACGTGCCACCGTGGTGTGAGTCGATCCTCGGCGTGAAAGATGAGCCAGTGCAGGGCAAAGAGGTTCCTCTGGAATGGACTGAGACATCTGGGGGACTCTTGGAATGGTGGTACGACCATGGAGTTCCTCTCGCCTTTCCTGTTGAGAGTGCCTCCTCTTGAGATGCGACGGGAACGCCGGGAATTCTTTCCCGTTGAAAGCAGGAAAAGGATCCCTCATCTCGAGCTACGAGGGGGAAACGGGGCTCCTCTGGATGTGGGCGGGACCATCGTGCTTCCTCTCGAGTGGAGACGGGTATGGCGGTGAACTTCTTGAGTTGCAGCAAGGGTGTGAAAGACCCTTTCGAAGTTCCAGAGGTTAGGTGTCATTAGTCTCCAGACGCCTCATCGGAAATAGGCCTCATCTCGCCTGGAAGGGAGAACTTCCTGGATTTTCTCGAGTTGCGGCAGGTGTTCTCGAGTTACGACGGGGACCTCAGGGACCCGCCCTGGTGGCCTGAGGAGAGGCCAGTCCCCATGCGAGTTGCTAGGGGGCCTCTCGGGATTCCTCTCCCGTCGATACCGGGGCCAAAAACCTTGTGTGCAGTCAGGGCCGGAACCGAGGATTCCTCTCAGGGGCTGACATGGATCGTTGGGTACTTCTGGAGTCTCCCCAGGGGAGTCAGGCCTCGTCTCGAGTGGGGGCATGCACGTGCACTTTCCTTCCAGGCTGTAGCAGCAATGTCACGCTTCCCGTCGCGTGGATCAAAGGATCTGTGGTTTTCCCTCGAGGCTTTCCCACAGGGCTGTCCCACGTGCCACCGTGTTGTGAGTCGATCCTCGGCGTGAAAGGTGAGCCAGTGCAGGGCAAAGAGGTTCCTCTGGAATGGACTGAGACATCTGGGGGACTCTTGGAATGGTGGTACGACCATGGAGTTCCTCTCGCCTTTCCTGTTGAGAGTGCCTCCTCTTGAGATGCGACGGGAACGCCGGGAATTCTTTCCCGTTGAAAGCAGGGAAAGGATCCCTCATCTCGAGCTACGAGGGGGAAACGGGGCTCCTCTGGATGTGGGCGGGACCATCGTGCTTCCTCTCGAGTGGAGACGGGTATGGCGGTGAACTTCTTGAGTTGCAGCAAGGGTGTGAAAGACCCTTTCGAAGTTCCAGAGGTTAGGTGTCATTAGTCTCCAGAAGCCTCATCGGAAATAGGCCTCATCTCGCCTGGAAGGGAGAACTTCCTGGATTTTCTCGAGTTGCGGCAGGTGTTCTCGAGTTACGACGGGGACCTCAGGGACCCGCCCTGGTGGCCTCAGGAGAGGCCAGTCCCCATGCGAGTTGCTAGGGGGCCTCTCGGGATTCCTCTCCCGTCGATACCGGGGCCAAAAACCTTGTGTGGAGTCAGGGCCGGAACCGAGGATTCCTCTCAGGGGCTGACATGGATCTTTGGGTACTTCTGGAGTCTCCCCAGGGGAGTCAGGCCTCGTCTCGAGTGGGGGCATGCACGTGCACTTTCCTTCCAGGCTGTAGCAGCAATGTCACGCTTCCCGTCGCGTGGATCAAAGGATCTGTGGTTTTCCCTCGAGGCTTTCCCACAGGGCTGTCCCACGTGCCACCGTGGTGTGAGTCGATCCTCGGCGTGAAAGATGAGCCAGTGCAGGGCAAAGAGGTTCCTCTGGAATGGACTGAGACATCTGGGGGACTCTTGGAATGGTGGTACGACCATGGAGTTCCTCTCGCCTTTTCTGTTGAGAGTGCCTCCTCTTGAGAAGCGACGGGAACGCCGGGAATTCTTTCCCGTTGAAAGCAGGGAAAGGATCCCTCATCTCGAGCTACGAGGGGGAAACGGGGCTCCTCTGGATGTGGGCGGGACCATCGTGCTTCCTCTCGAGTGGAGACGGGTATGGCGGTGAACTTCTTGAGTTGCAGCAAGGGTGTGAAAGACCCTTTCGAAGTTCCAGAGGTTAGGTGTCATCAGTCTCCAGAGGCCTCATCGGAAATAGGCCTCATCTCGCCTGGAAGGGAGAACTTCCTGGATTTTCTCGAGTTGCGGCAGGTGTTCTCGAGTTACGACGGGGATCTCAGGGACCCGCCCTGGTGGCCTCAGGAGAGGCCAGTCCCCATGCGAGTTGTTAGGGGGCCTCTCGGAATTCCTCTCCCGTCGATACCGGGGCCAAAAACCTTATATGGAGTCAGGGCCGGAACCGAGGATTCCTCTCAGGGGCTGACATGGATCTTTGGGTACTTCTGGAGTCTCCCCAGGGGAGTCAGGCCTCGTCTCGAGTGGGGGCATGCACGTGCGCTTTCCTTCCAGGCTGTAGCAGCAATGTCACGCTTCCCGTCGCGTGGATCAAAGGATCTGTGGTTTTCCCTCGAGGCTTTCCCTAGAGGCTTTCCCACAGGGCTGTCCCACGTGCCACCGTGTTGTGAGTCGATCCTCGGCGTGAAAGATGAGCCAGTGCAGGGCAAAGAGGTTCCTCTGGAATGGACTGAGACATCTGGGGGACTCTTGGAATGGTGGTACGACCATGGAGTTCCTCTCGCCTTTCCTGTTGAGAGTGCCTCCTCTTGAGATGCGACGGGAACGCCCGGAATACTTTCCCGTTGAAAGCAGGGAAAGGATCCCTCATCTCGAGCTACGAGGGGGAAACGGGGCTCCTCTGGATGTGGGCGGGACCATCGTGCTTCCTCTCGAGTGGAGACGGGTATGGCGGTGAACTTCTTGAGTTGCAGCAAGGGTGTGAAAGACCCTTTCGAAGTTCCAGAGGTTTGGTGTCATTAGTCTCCAGAGGCCTCATCGGAAATAGGCCTCATCTCGCCTGGAAGGGAGAACTTCCTGGATTTTCTCGAGTTGCGGCAGGTGTTCTCGAGTTACGACGGGGAACTCAGGGACCCGCCCTGGTGGCCTCAGGAGAGGCCAGTCCCCATGCGAGTTGCTAGGGGGCCTCTCGGGATTCCTCTCCCATCGATACCGGGGCCAAAAAGCTTGTGTGGAGTCAGGGCCGGAACCGAGGATTCCTCTCAGGGGCTGACATGGATCTTTGGGTACTTCTGGAGTCTCCCCAGGGGAGTCAGGCCTCGTCTCGAGTGGGGGCATGCACGTGCGCTTTCCTTCCATGCTGTAGCAGCAATGTCACGCTTCCCGTCGCGTGGATCAAAGGATCTGTGGTTTTCCCTCGAGGCTTTCCCACAGGGCTGTCCCACGTGCCACCGTGGTGTGAGTCGATCCTCGGCGTGAAAGATGAGCCAGTGCAGGGCAAAGAGGTTCCTCTGGAATGGACTGAGACATCTGGGGGACTCTTGGAATGGTGGTACGACCATGGAGTTCCTCTCGCCTTTCCTGTTGAGAGTGCCTCCTCTTGAGATGCGACGGGAACGCCGGGAATTCTTTCCCGTTGAAAGCAGGAAAAGGATCCCTCATCTCGAGCTACGAGGGGGAAACGGGGCTCCTCTGGATGTGGGCGGGACCATCGTGCTTCCTCTCGAGTGGAGACGGGTATGGCGGTGAACTTCTTGAGTTGCAGCAAGGGTGTGAAAGACCCTTTCGAAGTTCCAGAGGTTAGGTGTCATTAGTCTCCAGACGCCTCATCGGAAATAGGCCTCATCTCGCCTGGAAGGGAGAACTTCCTGGATTTTCTCGAGTTGCGGCAGGTGTTCTCGAGTTACGACGGGGACCTCAGGGACCCGCCCTGGTGGCCTGAGGAGAGGCCAGTCCCCATGCGAGTTGCTAGGGGGCCTCTCGGGATTCCTCTCCCGTCGATACCGGGGCCAAAAACCTTGTGTGCAGTCAGGGCCGGAACCGAGGATTCCTCTCAGGGGCTGACATGGATCGTTGGGTACTTCTGGAGTCTCCCCAGGGGAGTCAGGCCTCGTCTCGAGTGGGGGCATGCACGTGCACTTTCCTTCCAGGCTGTAGCAGCAATGTCACGCTTCCCGTCGCGTGGATCAAAGGATCTGTGGTTTTCCCTCGAGGCTTTCCCACAGGGCTGTCCCACGTGCCACCGTGTTGTGAGTCGATCCTCGGCGTGAAAGGTGAGCCAGTGCAGGGCAAAGAGGTTCCTCTGGAATGGACTGAGACATCTGGGGGACTCTTGGAATGGTGGTACGACCATGGAGTTCCTCTCGCCTTTCCTGTTGAGAGTGCCTCCTCTTGAGATGCGACGGGAACGCCGGGAATTCTTTCCCGTTGAAAGCAGGGAAAGGATCCCTCATCTCGAGCTACGAGGGGGAAACGGGGCTCCTCTGGATGTGGGCGGGACCATCGTGCTTCCTCTCGAGTGGAGACGGGTATGGCGGTGAACTTCTTGAGTTGCAGCAAGGGTGTGAAAGACCCTTTCGAAGTTCCAGAGGTTAGGTGTCATTAGTCTCCAGAAGCCTCATCGGAAATAGGCCTCATCTCGCCTGGAAGGGAGAACTTCCTGGATTTTCTCGAGTTGCGGCAGGTGTTCTCGAGTTACGACGGGGACCTCAGGGACCCGCCCTGGTGGCCTCAGGAGAGGCCAGTCCCCATGCGAGTTGCTAGGGGGCCTCTCGGGATTCCTCTCCCGTCGATACCGGGGCCAAAAACCTTGTGTGGAGTCAGGGCCGGAACCGAGGATTCCTCTCAGGGGCTGACATGGATCTTTGGGTACTTCTGGAGTCTCCCCAGGGGAGTCAGGCCTCGTCTCGAGTGGGGGCATGCACGTGCACTTTCCTTCCAGGCTGTAGCAGCAATGTCACGCTTCCCGTCGCGTGGATCAAAGGATCTGTGGTTTTCCCTCGAGGCTTTCCCACAGGGCTGTCCCACGTGCCACCGTGGTGTGAGTCGATCCTCGGCGTGAAAGATGAGCCAGTGCAGGGCAAAGAGGTTCCTCTGGAATGGACTGAGACATCTGGGGGACTCTTGGAATGGTGGTACGACCATGGAGTTCCTCTCGCCTTTTCTGTTGAGAGTGCCTCCTCTTGAGAAGCGACGGGAACGCCGGGAATTCTTTCCCGTTGAAAGCAGGGAAAGGATCCCTCATCTCGAGCTACGAGGGGGAAACGGGGCTCCTCTGGATGTGGGCGGGACCATCGTGCTTCCTCTCGAGTGGAGACGGGTATGGCGGTGAACTTCTTGAGTTGCAGCAAGGGTGTGAAAGACCCTTTCGAAGTTCCAGAGGTTAGGTGTCATCAGTCTCCAGAGGCCTCATCGGAAATAGGCCTCATCTCGCCTGGAAGGGAGAACTTCCTGGATTTTCTCGAGTTGCGGCAGGTGTTCTCGAGTTACGACGGGGATCTCAGGGACCCGCCCTGGTGGCCTCAGGAGAGGCCAGTCCCCATGCGAGTTGTTAGGGGGCCTCTCGGAATTCCTCTCCCGTCGATACCGGGGCCAAAAACCTTATATGGAGTCAGGGCCGGAACCGAGGATTCCTCTCAGGGGCTGACATGGATCTTTGGGTACTTCTGGAGTCTCCCCAGGGGAGTCAGGCCTCGTCTCGAGTGGGGGCATGCACGTGCGCTTTCCTTCCAGGCTGTAGCAGCAATGTCACGCTTCCCGTCGCGTGGATCAAAGGATCTGTGGTTTTCCCTCGAGGCTTTCCCTAGAGGCTTTCCCACAGGGCTGTCCCACGTGCCACCGTGTTGTGAGTCGATCCTCGGCGTGAAAGATGAGCCAGTGCAGGGCAAAGAGGTTCCTCTGGAATGGACTGAGACATCTGGGGGACTCTTGGAATGGTGGTACGACCATGGAGTTCCTCTCGCCTTTCCTGTTGAGAGTGCCTCCTCTTGAGATGCGACGGGAACGCCCGGAATACTTTCCCGTTGAAAGCAGGGAAAGGATCCCTCATCTCGAGCTACGAGGGGGAAACGGGGCTCCTCTGGATGTGGGCGGGACCATCGTGCTTCCTCTCGAGTGGAGACGGGTATGGCGGTGAACTTCTTGAGTTGCAGCAAGGGTGTGAAAGACCCTTTCGAAGTTCCAGAGGTTTGGTGTCATTAGTCTCCAGAGGCCTCATCGGAAATAGGCCTCATCTCGCCTGGAAGGGAGAACTTCCTGGATTTTCTCGAGTTGCGGCAGGTGTTCTCGAGTTACGACGGGGAACTCAGGGACCCGCCCTGGTGGCCTCAGGAGAGGCCAGTCCCCATGCGAGTTGCTAGGGGGCCTCTCGGGATTCCTCTCCCATCGATACCGGGGCCAAAAAGCTTGTGTGGAGTCAGGGCCGGAACCGAGGATTCCTCTCAGGGGCTGACATGGATCTTTGGGTACTTCTGGAGTCTCCCCAGGGGAGTCAGGCCTCGTCTCGAGTGGGGGCATGCACGTGCGCTTTCCTTCCATGCTGTAGCAGCAATGTCACGCTTCCCGTCGCGTGGATCAAAGGATCTGTGGTTTTCCCTCGAGGCTTTCCCACAGGGCTGTCCCACGTGCCACCGTGGTGTGAGTCGATCCTCGGCGTGAAAGATGAGCCAGTGCAGGGCAAAGAGGTTCCTCTGGAATGGACTGAGACATCTGGGGGACTCTTGGAATGGTGGTACGACCATGGAGTTCCTCTCGCCTTTCCTGTTGAGAGTGCCTCCTCTTGAGATGCGACGGGAACGCCGGGAATTCTTTCCCGTTGAAAGCAGGGAAAGGATCCCTCATCTCGAGCTACGAGGGGGAAACGGGGCTCCTCTGGATGTGGGCGGGACCATCGTGCTTCCTCTCGAGTGGAGACGGGTATGGCGGTGAACTTCTTGAGTTGCAGCAAGGGTGTGAAAGACCCTTTCGAAGTTCCAGAGGTTAGGTGTCATTAGTCTCCAGAGGCCTCATCGGAAATAGGCCTCATCTCGCCTGGAAGGGAGAACTTCCTGGATTTTCTCGAGTTGCGGCAGGTGTTCTCGAGTTACGACGGGGATCTCAGGGACCCGCCCTGGTGGCCTCAGGAGAGGCCAGTCCCCATGCGAGTTGTTAGGGGGCCTCTCGGGATTCCTCTCCCGTCGATACCGGGGCCAAAAACCTTGTATGGAGTCAGGGCCGGAACCGATGATTCCTCTCAGGGGCTGACATGGATCTTTGGGTACTTCTGGAGTCTCCCCAGGGGAGTCAGGCCTCGTCTCGAGTGGGGGCATGCACGTTCGCTTTCCTTCCAGGCTGTAGCAGCAATGTCACGCTTCCCGTCGCGTGGATCAAAGGATCTGTGGTTTTCCCTCGAGGCTTTCCCTCGAGGCTTTCCCACAGGGCTGTCCCACGTGCCACCATGTTGTGAGTCGATCCTCGGCGTGAAAGATGAGCCAGTGCAGGGCAAAGAGGTTCCTCTGGAATGGACTGAGACATCTGGGGGACTCTTGGAATGGTGGTACGACCATGGAGTTCCTCTCGCCTTTCCTGTTGAGAGTGCCTCCTCTTGAGATGCGACGGGAACGCCCGGAATACTTTCCCGTTGAAAGCAGAGAAAGGAACCCTCATCTCGAGCTACGAGGGGGAAACGGGGCTCCTCTGGATGTGGGCGGGACCATCGTGCTTCCTCTCGAGTGGAGACGGGTATGGCGGTGAACTTCTTGAGTTGCAGCAAGGGTGTGAAAGACCCTTTCGAAGTTCCAGAGGTTTGGTGTCATTAGTCTCCAGAGGCCTCATCGGAAATAGGCCTCATCTCGCCTGGAAGGGAGAACTTCCTGGATTTTCTCGAGTTGCGGCAGGTGTTCTCGAGTTACGATGGGGACCTCAGGGACCCGCCCTGGTGGCCTCAGGAGAGGCCAGTCCCTAGGCGAGTTGCTAGGGGGCCTCTCGGGATTCCTCTCCCGTCGATACCGGGGCCAAAAAGCTTGTGTGGAGTCAGGGCCCGAACCGAGGATTCCTCTCAGGGGCTGACATGGATCTTTGGGTACTTCTGGAGTCTCCCCAGGGGAGTCAGGCCTCGTCTCGAGTGGGGGCATGCACGTGCACTTTCCTTCCAGGCTGTAGCAGCAATGTCACGCTTCCCGTCGCGTGGATCAAAGGATCTGTGGTTTTCCCTCGAGGCTTTCCCTCGAGGCTTTCCCACAGGGCTGTCCCACGTGCCACCGTGTTGTGAGTCGTTCCTCGGCGTGAAAGATGAGCCAGTGCAGGGCAAAGAGGTTCCTCTGGAATGGACTGAGACATCTGGGGGACTCTTGGAATGGTGGTACGACCATGGAGTTCCTCTCGCCTTTCCTGTTGAGAGTGCCTCCTCTTGAGATGCGACGGGAACGCCGGGAATTCTTTCCCGTTGAAAGCAGGGAAAGGATCCCTCATCTCGAGCTACGAGGGGGAAACGGGGCTCCTCTGGATGTGGGCGGGACCATCGTGCTTCCTCTCGAGTGGAGACGGGTATGGCGGTGAACTTCTTGAGTTGCAGCAAGGGTGTGAAAGACCCTTTCGAAGTTCCAGAGGTTAGGTGTCATTAGTCTCCAGAGGCCTCATCGGAAATAGGCCTCATCTCGCCTGGAAGGGAGAACTTCCTGGATTTTCTCGAGTTGCGGCAGGTGTTCTCGAGTTACGACGGGGACCTCAGGGACCCGCCCTGGTGGCCTCAGGAGAGGCCAGTCCCTAGGCGAGTTGCTAGGGGGCCTCTCGGGATTCCTCTCCCGTTGATACCGGGGCCAAAAACCTTGTGTGGAGTCAAGGCCGGAACCGAGGATTCCTCTCAGGGGCTGACATGGATCTTTGGGTACTTGTGGAGTCTCCCCAGGGGAGTCAGGCCTCGTCTCGAGTGGGGGCATGCACGTGCGCTTTCCTTCCAGGCTGTAGCAGCAATGTCACGCTTCCCGTCGCGTGGATCAAAGGATCTGTGGTTTTCCCTCGAGGCTTTCCCTCGAGCCTTTCCCACAGGGCTGTCCCACGTGCCACCATGGTGTGAGTCGATCCTCGGCGTGAAAGATGAGCCAGTGCAGGGCAAAGAGGTTCCTCTGGAATGGACTGAGACATCTGGGGGACTCTTGGAATGGTGGTACGACCATGGAGTTCCTCTCGCCTTTCCTGTTGAGAGTGCCTCCTCTTGAGTTGCGACGGGAATGCCGGGAATTCTTTCCCGTTGAAAGCAGGGAAAGGATCCCTCATCTCGAGCTACGAGGGGGAAACGGGGCTCCTCTGGATGTGGGCGGGACCATCGTGCTTCCTCTCTAGTGGAGACGGGTATGGCGGTGAACTTCTTGAGTTGCAGCAAGGGTGTGAAAGACCCTTTCGAATTTCCAGAGGTTAGGTGTCATTAGTCTCCAGAGGCCTCATCGGAAATAGGCCTCATCTCGCCTGGAAGGGAGAACTTCCTGGATTTTCTCGAGTTGCGGCAGGTGTTCTCGAGTTACGACGGGGATCTCAGGGACCCGCCCTGGTGGCCTCAGGAGAGGCCAGTCCCCATGCGAGTTGTTAGGGGGCCTCTCGGGATTCCTCTCCCGTCGATACCGGGGCCAAAAACCTTGTATGGAGTCAGGGCCGGAACCGAGGATTCCTCTCAGGGGCTGACATGGATCTTTGGGTACTTGTGGAGTCTCCCCAGGGGAGTCAGGCCTCGTCTCGAGTGGGGGCATGCACGTGCGCTTTCCTTCCAGGCTGTAGCAGCAATGTCACGCTTCCCGTCGCGTGGATCAAAGGATCTGTGGTTTTCCCTCGAGGCTTTCCCTCGAGGCTTTCCCACAGGGCTGTCCAACGTGCCACCGTGTTGTGAGTCGATCCTCGGCGTGAAAGATGAGCCAGTGCAGGGCAAAGAGGTTCCTCTGGAATGGACTGAGACATCTGGGGGACTCTTGGAATGGTGGTACGACCATGGAGTTCCTCTCGCCTTTCCTGTTGAGAGTGCCTCCTCTTGAGATGCGACGGGAACGCCCGGAATACTTTCCCGTTGAAAGCAGGGAAAGGATCCCTCATCTCGAGCTACGAGGGGGAAACGGGGCTCCTCTGGATGTGGGCGGGACCATCGTGCTTCCTCTCGAGTGGAGACGGGTATGGCGGTGAACTTCTTGAGTTGCAGCAAGGGTGTGAAAGACCCTTTCGAAGTTCCAGAGGTTTGGTGTCATTAGTCTCCAGAGGCCTCATCGGAAATAGGCCTCATCTCGCCTGGAAGGGAGAACTTCCTGGATTTTCTCGAGTTGCGGCAGGTGTTCTCGAGTTACGACGGGGACCTCAGGGACCCGCCCTGGTGGCCTCAGGAGAGGCCAGTCCCCATGCGAGTTGCTAGGGGGCCTCTCGGGATTCCTCTCCCATCGATACCGGGGCCAAAAACCTTGTGTGGAGTCAGGGCCGGAACCGAGGATTCCTCTCAGGGGCTGACATGGATCTTTGGGTACTTCTGGAGTCTCCCCAGGGGAGTCAGGCCTCGTCTCGAGTGGAGGCATGCACGTGCGCTTTCTTTCCAGGCTGTAGCAGCAATGTCACGCTTCCCGTCGCGTGGATCAAAGGATCTGTGGTTTTCCCTCGAGGCTTTCCCTCGAGGCTTTCCCACAGGGCTGTCCCACGTGCCACCGTGTTGTGAGTCGTTCCTCGGCGTGAAAGATGAGCCAGTGCAGGGCAAAGAGGTTCCTCTGGAATGGACTGAGACATCTGGGGGACTCTTGGAATGGTGGTACGACCATGGAGTTCCTCTCGCCTTTCCTGTTGAGAGTGCCTCCTCTTGAGATGCGACGGGAACGCCGGGAATTCTTTCCCGTTGAAACCAGGGAAAGGATCCCTCATCTCGAGCTACGAGGGGGAAACGGGGCTCCTCTGGATGTGGGCGGGACCATCGTGCTTCCTCTCGAGTGGAGACGGGTATGGCGGTGAACTTCTTGAGTTGCAGCAAGGGTGTGAAAGACCCTTTCGAAGTTCCAGAGGTTAGGTGTCATTAGTCTCCAGAGGCCTCATCGGAAATAGGCCTCATCTCGCCTGGAAGGGAGAACTTCCTGGATTTTCTCGAGTTGCGGCAGGTGTTCTCGAGTTACGACGGGGACCTCAGGGACCCGCCCTGGTGGCCTCAGGAGAGGCCAGTCCCTAGGCGAGTTGCTAGGGGGCCTCTCGGGATTCCTCTCCCGTTGATACCGGGGCCAAAAACCTTGTGTGGAGTCAAGGCCGGAACCGAGGATTCCTCTCAGGGGCTGACATGGATCTTTGGGTACTTGTGGAGTCTCCCCAGGGGAGTCAGGCCTCGTCTCGAGTGGGGGCATGCACGTGCGCTTTCCTTCCAGGCTGTAGCAGCAATGTCACGCTTCCCGTCGCGTGGATCAAAGGATCTGTGGTTTTCCCTCGAGGCTTTCCCTCGAGCCTTTCCCACAGGGCTGTCCCACGTGCCACCGTGGTGTGAGTCGATCCTCGGCGTGAAAGATGAGCCAGTGCAGGGCAAAGAGGTTCCTCTCGAATGGACTGAGACATCTGGGGGACTCTTGGAATGGTGGTACGACCATGGAGTTCCTCTCGCCTTTCCTGTTGAGAGTGCCTCCTCTTGAGATGCGACGGGAACGCCGGGAATTCTTTCCCGTTGAAAGCAGGGAAAGGATCCCTCATCTCGAGCTAAGAGGGGGAAACGGGGCTCCTCTGGATGTGGGCGGGACCATCGTGCTTCCTCTCTAGTGGAGACGGGTATGGTGGTGAACTTCTTAAGTTGCAGCAAGGCTGTGAAAGTCCCTTTCGAAGTTCCAGAGGTTAGGTGTCATTAGTCTCCAGACGCCTCATCGGAAATAGGCCTCATCTCGCCTGGAAGGGAGAACTTCCTGGATTTTCTCGAGTTGCGGCAGGTGTTCTCGAGTTACGACGGGGACCTCAGGGACCCGCCCTGGTGGCCTCAGGAGAGGCCAGTCCCTATGCGAGTTGCTAGGGGGCCTCTCGGGATTCCTCTCCCGTCGATACCGGGGCCAAAAACCTTGTGTGGAGTCAGGGCCGGAACCGAGGATTCCTCTCAGGGGCTGACATGGATCTTTGGGTACTTCTGGAGTCTCCCCAGGGGAGTCAGGCCTCGTCTCGAGTGGGGGCATGCACGTGCGCTTTCCTTCCAGGCTGTAGCAGCAATGTCACGCTTCCCGTCGCGTGGATCAAATGATGTGTGGTTTTTCCTCAAGGCTTTCCCTCGAGGCTTTCCCACAGGGCTGTCCCACGTGCCACCGTGTTGTGAGTCGATCCTCGGCGTGAAAGATGAGCCAGTGCAGGGCAAAGAGGTTCCTCTGGAATGGACTGAGACATCTGGGGGACTCTTGGAATGGTGGTACGACCATGGAGTTCCTCCCGCCTTTCCTGTTGAGAGTGCCTCCTCTTGAGATGCGACGGGAACGCCGGGAATTCTTTCCCGTTGAAACCAGGGAAAGGATCCCTCATCTCGAGCTACGAGGGGGAAACGGGGCTCCTCTGGATGTGGGCGGGACCATCGTGCTTCCTCTCGAGTGGAGACGGGTATGGCGGTGAACTTCTTGAGTTGCAGCAAGGGTGTGGAAGACCCTTTCGAAGTTCCAGAGGTTTGGTGTCATTAGTCTACAGAGGCCTCATCGGAAATAGGCCTCATCTCGCCTGGAAGGGAGAACTTCCTGGATTTTCTCGAGTTGCGGCAGGTGTTCTCGAGTTACGACGGGGACCTCAGGGACCCGCCCTGGTTGCCTCAGGAGAGGCCAGTCCCCATGCGAGTTGCTAGGGGGTCTCTCGGGTTTCCTATCCCTTCGATACCGGGGCCAAAAAGCTTGTGTGGAGTCAGGGCCGGAACCGAGGATTCTTCTCAGGGGCTGAAATGGATCTTTGGGTACTTCTGGAGTCTCCCCAGGGGAGTCAGGCCTCGTCTCGAGTGGGGGCATGCATGTGCGCTTTCCTTCCAGGCTGTTCCAGCAATGTCATGCTTCCCGTCGCGTGGATCAAAGGATCTGTGGTTTTCCCTCGAGGCTTTCCCTCGAGGCTTTCCCACAGGGCTGTCCCACGTGCCACCGTGTTGTGAGTCGATCCTCGGCGTGAAAGATGAGCCAGTGCAGGGCAAAGAGGTTCCTCTGAAATGGACTGAGACATCTGGGGGACTCTTGGAATGGTGGTACGACCATGGAGTTCCTCTCGCCTTTCCTGTTGAGAGTGCCTCCTCTTGAGATGCGACGGGAACGCCGGGAATTCTTTCCCGTTTAAAGCAGGGAAAGGATCCCTCATCTCGAGCTACGAGGGGGAAACGGGGCTCCTCTGGATGTGGGCGGGACCATCGTGCTTCCTCTCGAGTGGAGACGGGTATGGCGGTGAACTTCTAGATTTGCACCAAGGGTGTGAAAGACCCTTTCGAAGTTCAAGAGGTTTGGTGTCATTAGTCTCCAGAGGCCTCATCGGAAATAGGCCTCATCTCGCCTGGAAGGGAGAACTTCCTGGATTTTCTCGAGTTGCGGCAGGTGTTCTCGAGTTACGACGGGGACCTCAGGGACCCGCCCTGCTAGCCTCCGGAGAGGCCAGTCCCCATGCGAGTTGCTAGGGGGCCTCTCGGGATTCCTCTCCCGTCGATACCGGGGCCAAAAACCTTGTGTGGAGTCAGGGCCGGAACCGAGGATTCCTCTCAGGGGCTGACATGGATCTTTGGGTACTTCTGGAGTCTCCCCAGTGGAGTCAGACCTCGTCTCGAGTGGGGGCATGCACGTGCGCTTTCCTTCCAGGCTGTAGCAGCAATGTCACGCTTCCCGTCGCGTGGATCAAAGGATCTGTGGTTTTCCCTCGAGGCTTTCCTCGAGGCTTTCCCACAGGGCTGTCCCACGTGCCACCGTGGTGTGAGTCGATCCTCGGCGTGAAAGATGAGCCAGTGCAGGGCAAAGAGGTTCCTCTGGAATGGACTGAGACATCTGGGGGACTCTTGGAATGGTGGAACGACCATGGAGATCCTCTCGCCTTTCCTGCTGAGAGTGTCTCCTCTTGAGATGCGACGGGAACGCCGGGAATTCTTTCCCGTTGAAAGCAGGGAAAGGATCCCTCATCTCGAGCACCGAGGGGAAAACGGGGCTCCTCTGGATGTGGGCGGGACCATCGTGCTTCCTCTCGAGTGGAGACGGGTATGGCGGAGAACTTCTTGAGTTGCAGCAAGGGTGTGAAAGACCCTTTCAAAGTTCCAGAGGTTAGGTGTCATTAGTCTCCAGACGCCTCATCGGAAATAGGCCTCATCTCGCCTGGAAGGGAGAACTTCCTGGATTTTTTCGAGTTGCGGCAGGTGTTCTTAAGTTACGACGGGGAACTCAGGGACCCGCCCTGGTGGCCTCAGGAGAGGCCAGTCCCCATGCGAGTTGCTACGGGGCCTCTCGGGATTCCTCTCCCGTCGATACCGGGGCCAAAAACCTTGAGTGGAGTCAGGGCCGGAACCGAGGATTCCTCTCAGGGGCTGACATGGATCTTTGGGTACTTCTGGAGTCTCCCCAGGGGAGTCAGGCCTCGTCTCGAGTGGGGGCATGCACGTGCGCTTTCCTTCCAGGCTGTAGCAGCAATGTCACGCTTCCCGTCACATGGATCAAAGGATCTGTGGTTTTCCCTCGAGGCTTTCCCTCGAGGCTTTCCCACAGGGCTGTCCCACGTGCCACCGTGGTGTGACTCGATCCTCGGCGTGAAAGATGAGCCAGTGCAGGGAAAAGAGTTTCCTCTGGAATGGACTGAGACATCTGGGGGACTCTTGGAATGGTGGTACGACCATGGAGTTCCTCTCGCCTTTCCTGTTGAGAGTGCCTCCTCTTGAGATGCGACGGGAATGCCGGGAATTCTTTCCCGTTGAAAGCAGGGAAAGGATCCCTCATCTCGAGCTACGAGGGGGAAACGGGGCTACTCTGGATGTGGGCGGGACCATCGTGCTTCCTCTCGAGTGGAGACGGGTATGGCGGTGAACTTCTTTAGTTGCAGCAAGGGTGTGAAAGACCCTTTCGAAGTTCCAGAGGTTAGGTGTCATTAGTCTCCAGACGCCTCATCGGAAATAGGCCTCATCTCGCCTGGAAGGGAGAACTTCCTGGATTTTCTCGAGTTGCGGCAGGTGTTCTCGAGTTACGACGGGGACCTCAGGGACCCGCCCTGGTGGCCTCAGGAGAGGCCAGTCCCCATGCGAGTTGCTAGGGGGCCTCTCGGGATTCCTCTCCCGTCGATACCGGGGCCAAAAACCTTGTGTGGATTCAGGGCCGGAACCGAGGATTCCTCTCAGGGGCTGACATGGATCTTTGGGTACTTCTGGAGTCTCCCCAGGGGAGTCAGGCCTCGTCTCGAGTGGGGGCATGCACGTGCACTTTCCTTCCAGGCTGTAGCAGCAATGTCACGCTTCCCGTCGCGTGGATCAAAGGATCTGTGGTTTTCCCTCGAGGCTTTCCCACAGGGCTGTCCCACGTGCCACCGTGGTGTGAGTCGATCCTCGGCGTGAAAGATGAGCCAGTGCAGGGCAAAGAGGTTCCTCTGGAATGGACTGAGACATCTGGGGGACTCTTGGAATGGTGGTACGACCATGGAGTTCCTCTCGCCTTTCCTGTTGAGAGTGCCTCCTCTTGAGATGCGACGGGAACGCCGGGAATTCTTTCCCGTTGAAAGCAGGGAAAGGATCCCTCATATCGAGCTACGAGGGGGAAACGGGGCTCCTCTGGATGTGGGCGGGACCATCGTGCTTCCTCTCTAGTGGAGACGGGTATGGTGGTGAACTTCTTGAGTTGCAGCAAGGCTGTGAAAGACCCTTTCGAAGTTCCAGAGGTAAGGTGTCATTAGTCTCCAGACGCCTCATCGGAAATAGGCCTCATTTCGCCTGGAAGGGAGAACTTCCTGGATTTTCTCGAGTTGCGGCAGGTGTTCTCGAGTTACGACGGGGACCTCAGGGACCCGCCCTGGTGGCCTCAGGAGAGGCCAGTCCCTATGCGAGTTGCTAGGGGGCCTCTCGGGATTCCTCTCCCGTCGATACCGGGGCCAAAAACCTTGTGTGGAGTCAGGGCCGGAACCGAGGATTCCTCTCAGGGGCTGACATGGATCTTTGGGTACTTCTGGAGTCTCCCCAGGGGAGTCAGGCCTCGTCTCGAGTGGGGGCATGCACGTGCACTTTCCTTCCAGGCTGTAGCAGCAATGTCACGCTTCCCGTCGCGTGGATCAAATGATGTTTGGTTTTCCCTAGAGGCTTTCCCACAGGGCTGTCCCACGTGCCACCGTGGTGTGAGTCGATCCTCGGCGTGAAAGATGAGCCAGTGCAGGGCAAAGAGGTTCCTCTGGAATGGACTGAGACATCTGGGGGACTCTTGGAATGGTGGTACGACCATGGAGTTCCTCTCGCCTTTCCTGTTGAGAGTGCCTCCTCTTGAGATGCGACGGGAACGCCGGGAATTTTTTGCCGTTGAAAGCAGGGAAAGGATCCCTCATCTCGAGCTACGAGGGGGAAACGGGGCTCCTCTGGATGTGGGCGGGACCATCGTGCATCCTCTCGAGTGGAGACGGGTATGGCGGTGAACTTCTTGAGTTGCAGCAAGGGTGTGAAAGACCCTTTCGAAGTTCCAGAGGTTAGGTGTCTTTAGTCTCCAGAGGCCTCATCGGAAATAGGCCTCATCTCGCCTGGAAGGGAGAACTTCCTGGATTTTCTCGAGTTGCTGCAGGTGTTCTCGAGTTACGACGGGAACCTCAGGGACCCGCCCTGGTGGCCTCAGGAGAGGCCAGTCCCCATGCGAGTTGCTAGGGGGCCTCTCGGGATTCCTCTCCCGTCGATACCGGGGCCAAAAACCTTGTGTGGAGTCAGGGCCGGAACCGAGGATTCCTCTCAGGGGCTGACATGGATCTTTGGGTACTTCTGGAGTCTCCCCAGGGGAGTCAGGCCTCGTCTCGAGTGGGGGCATGCACGTGCACTTTCCTTCCAGGCTGTAGCAGCAATGTCACGCTTCCCGTCGCGTGGATCAAAGGATCTGTGGTTTTCCCTCGTGGCTTTCCCACAGGGCTGTCCCACGTGCCACCGTGGTGTGAGTCGATCCTCGGCGTGAAAGATGAGCCAGTGCAGGGCAAAGAGGTTCCTCTGGAATGGACTGAGGCATCTGGGGGACTCTTGGAATGGTGGTACGACCATGGAGTTCCTCTCGCCTTTCCTGTTGAGAGTGCCTCCTCTTGAGATGCGACGGGAACGCCGGGAATTCTTTCCCGTTGAAACCAGGGAAAGGATCCCTCATCTCGAGCACCGAGGGGAAAACGGGGCTCCTCTGGATGTGGGCGGGACCATCGTGCTTCCTCTCGAGTGGAGACGGGTATGGCGGTGAACTTCTTGAGTTGCAGCAAGGGTGTGAAAGACCCTTTCGAAGTTCCAGAGGTTTGGTGTCATTAGTCTCCAGAGGCCTCATCGGAAATAGGCCTCATCTCGCCTGGAAGGGAGAACTTCCTGGATTTTCTCGAGTTGCGGCAGGTGTTCTCGAGTTACGACGGGGACCTCAGGGACCCGCCCTGGTGGCCTCCGGAGAGGCCAGTCCCCATGCGAGTTGCTAGGGGGCCTCTCGGGATTCCTCTCCCGTCGATACCGGGGCCAAAAACCTTGTGTGGAGTCAGGGCCGGAACCGAGGATTCCTCTCAGGGGCTGACATGGATCTTTGGGTACTTCTGGAGTCTCCCCAGTGGAGTCAGGCCTCGTCTCGAGTGGGGGCATGCACGTGCGCTTTCCTTCCAGGCTGTAGCAGCAATGTCACGCTTCCCGTCGCGTGGATCAAAGGATCTGTGGTTTTCCCTCGAGGCTTTCCCTCGAGGCTTTCCCACAGGGCTGTCCCACGTGCCACCGTGTTGTGAGTCGATCCTCGGCGTGAAAGATGGGCCAGTGCAGGGCAAAGAGGTTCCTCTGGAATGGACTGAGACATCTGGGGGACTCTTGGAATGGTGGTACGACCATGGAGTTCCTCTCGCCTTTCCTGTTGAGAGTGCCTCCTCTTGAGATGCGACGGGAACGCCGGGAATTCTTTCCCGTTGAAAGCAGGAAAAGGATCCCTCATCTCGAGCTACGAGGGGGAACGGGGCTCCTCTGGATGTGGGCGGGACCATCGTGCTTCCTCTCGAGTGGAGACGGGTATGGCGGTGAACTTCTTGAGTTGCAGCAAGGGTGTGAAAGACCCTTTCGAAGTTCCAGAGGTTAGGTGTCATTAGTCTCCAGACGCCTCATCGGAAATAGGCCTCATCTCGCCTGGAAGGGAGAACTTCCTGGATTTTCTCGAGTTGCGGCAGGTGTTCTCGAGTTACGACGGGGACCTCAGGGATCCGCCCTGGTGGCCTCAGGAGAGGCCAGTCCCCATGCGAGTTGCTAGGGGGCCTCTCGGGATTCCTCTCCCGTCGATACCGGGGCCAAAAACCTTGTGTGGTGTCAGGGCCGGAACCGAGGATTCCTCTCAGGGGCTGACATGGATCTTTGGGTACTTCTGGAGTCTCCCCAGGGGAGTCAGGCCTCGTCTCGAGTGGGGGCATGCACGTGCGCTTTCCTTCCAGGCTGTAGCAGCAATGTCACGCTTCCCGACGCGTGAATCAAAGGATCTGTGGTTTTTCCTCGAGGCTTTCCCTCGAGGCTTTCCCACAGGGCTGTCCCACGTGCCACCGTGTTGTGAGTCGATCCTCGGCGTGAAAGATGAGCCAGTGCAGGGCAAAGAGGTTCCTCTGGAATGGACTGAGACATCTGGGGGACTCTTGGAATGGTGGTACGACCATGGAGTTCCTCCCGCCTTTCCTGTTGAGAGTGCCTCCTCTTGAGATGCGACGGGAACGCCGGGAATTCTTTCCCGTTGAAACCAGGGAAAGGATCCCTCATCTCGAGCTACGAGGGGGAAACGGGGCTCCTCTGGATGTGGGCGGGACCATCGTGCTTCCTCTCGAGTGGAGACGGGTATGGCGGTGAACTTCTTGAGTTGCAGCAAGGGTGTGAAAGACCCTTTCGAAGTTCCAGAGGTTTGGTGTCATTAGTCTCCAGAGGCCTCATCGGAAATAGGCCTCATCTCGCCTGGAAGGGAGAACTTCCTGGATTTTCTCGAGTTGCGGCAGGTGTTCTCGAGTTACGACGGGGACCTCAGGGACCCGCCCTGGTTGCCTCAGGAGAGGCCAGTCCCATGCGAGTTGCTAGGGGGTCTCTCGGGATTCCTATCCCTTCGATACCGGGGCCAAAAAGCTTGTGTGGAGTCAGGGCCGGAACCGAGGATTCTTCTCAGGGGCTGAAATGGATCTTTGGGTACTTCTGGAGTCTCCCCAGGGGAGTCAGGCCTCGTCTCGAGTGGGGGCATGCATGTGCGCTTTCCTTCCAGGCTGTTCCAGCAATGTCATGCTTCCCGTCGCGTGGATCAAAGGATCTGTGGTTTTCCCTCGAGGCTTTCCCTCGAGGCTTTCCCACAGGGCTGTCCCACGTGCCACCGTGTTGTGAGTCGATCCTCGGCGTGAAAGATGAGCCAGTGCAGGGCAAAGAGGTTCCTCTGAAATGGACTGAGACATCTGGGGGACTCTTGGAATGGTGGTACGACCATGGAGTTCCTCTCGCCTTTCCTGTTGAGAGTGCCTCCTCTTGAGATGCGACGGGAACGCCGGGAATTCTTTCCCGTTTAAAGCAGGGAAAGGATCCCTCATCTCGAGCTACGAGGGGGAAACGGGGCTCCTCTGGATGTGGGCGGGATCATCGTGCTTCCTCTCGAGTGGAGACGGGTATGGCGGTGAACTTCTTGAGTTGCACCAAGGGTGTGAAAGACCCTTTCGAAGTTCAAGAGGTTTGGTGTCATTAGTCTCCAGAGGCCTCATCGGAAATAGGCCTCATCTCGCCTGGAAGGGAGAACTTCCTGGATTTTCTCGAGTTGCGGCAGGTGTTCTCGAGTTACGACGGGGACCTCAGGGACCCGCCCTGCTAGCCTCCGGAGAGGCCAGTCCCCATGCGAGTTGCTAGGGGGCCTCTCGGGATTCCTCTCCCGTCGATACCGGGGCCAAAAACCTTGTGTGGAGTCAGGGCCGGAACCGAGGATTCCTCTCAGGGGCTGACATGGATCTTTGGGTACTTCTGGAGTCTCCCCAGTGGAGTCAGACCTCGTCTCGAGTGGGGGCATGCACGTGCGCTTTCCTTCCAGGCTGTAGCAGCAATGTCACGCTTCCCGTCGCGTGGATCAAAGGATCTGTGGTTTTCCCTCGAGGCTTTCCCTCGAGGCTTTCCCACAGGGCTGTCCCACGTGCCACCGTGGTGTGAGTCGATCCTCGGCGTGAAAGATGAGCCAGTGCAGGGCAAAGAGGTTCCTCTGGAATGGACTGAGTCATCAGGGGGACTCTTGGAATGGTGGTACGACCATGGAGATCCTCTCGCCTTTCCTGTTGAGAGTGCCTCCTCTTGAGATGCGACGGGAACGCCGGGAATTCTTTCCCGTTGAAAGCAGGGAAAGGATCCCTCATCTCGAGCACCGAGGGGAAAACGGGGCTCCTCTGGATGTGGGCGGGACCATCGTGCTTCCTCTCGAGTGGAGACGGGTATGGCGGAGAACTTCTTGAGTTGCAGCAAGGGTGTGAAAGACCCTTTCAAAGTTCCAGAGGTTAGGTGTCATTAGTCTCCAGACGCCTCATCGGAAATAGGCCTCATCTCGCCTGGAAGGGAGAACTTCCTGGATTTTTTCGACTTGCGGCAGGTGTTCTTAAGTTACGACGGGGAACTCAGGGACCCGCCCTGGTGGCCTCAGGAGAGGCCAGTCCCCATGCGAGTTGCTAGGGGGCCTCTCGGGATTCCTCTCCCGTCGATACCGGGGCCAAAAACCTTGAGTGGAGTCAGGGCCGGAACCGAGGATTCCTCTCAGGGGCTGACATGGATCTTTGGGTACTTCTGGAGTCTCCCCAGGGGAGTCAGGCCTCGTCTCGAGTGGGGGCATGCACGTGCACTTTCCTTCCAGGCTGTAGCAGCAATGTCACGCTTCCCGTCGCGTGGATCAAAGGATCTGTGGTTTTCCCTCGAGGCTTTCCCACAGGGCTGTCCCACGTGCCACCGTGGTGTGAGTCGATCCTCGGCGTGAAAGATGAGCCAGTGCAGGGCAAAGAGGTTCCTCTGGAATGGACTGAGACATCTGGGGGACTCTTGGAATGGTGGTACGACCATGGAGTTCCTCTCGCCTTTCCTGTTGAGAGTGCCTCCTCTTGAGATGCGACGGGAACGCCGGGAATTCTTTCCCGTTGAAAGCAGGGAAAGGATCCCTCATCTCGAGCACCGAGGGGAAAACGGGGCTCCTCTGGATGTGGGCGGGACCATCGTGCTTCCTCTCGAGTGGAGACGGGTATGGCGGTGAACTTCTTGAGTTGCAGCAAGGGTGTGAAAGACCCTTTCGAAGTTCCAGAGGTTTGGTGTCATTAGTCTCCAGAGGCCTCATCGGAAATAGGCCTCATCTCGCCTGGAAGGGAGAACTTCCTGGATTTTCTCGAGTTGCGGCAGGTGTTCTCGAGTTACGACGGGGACCTCAGGGACCCGCCCTGGTGGCCTCCGGAGAGGCCAGTCCCCATGCGAGTTGCTAGGGGGCCTCTCGGGATTCCTCTCCCGTCGATACCGGGGCCAAAAACCTTGTGTGGAGTCAGGGCCGGAACCGAGGATTCCTCTCAGGGGCTGACATGGATCTTTGGGTACTTCTGGAGTCTCCCCAGTGGAGTCAGGCCTCGTCTCGAGTGGGGGCATGCACGTGCGCTTTCCTTCCAGGCTGTAGCAGCAATGTCACGCTTCCCGTCGCGTGGATCAAAGGATCTGTGGTTTTCCCTGGAGGCTTTCCCTCGAGGCTTTCCCACAGGGCTGTCCCACGTGCCACCGTGTTGTGAGTCGATCCTCGGCTTGAAAGATGGGCCAGTGCAGGGCAAAGAGGTTCCTCTGGAATGGACTGAGACATCTGGGGGACTCTTGGAATGGTGGTACGACCATGGAGTTCCTCTCGCCTTTCCTGTTGAGAGTGCCTCCTCTTGAGATGCGACGGGAACGCCGGGAATTCTTTCCCGTTGAAAGCAGGAAAAGGATCCCTCATCTCGAGCTACGAGGGGGAACGGGGCTCCTCTGGATGTGGGCGGGACCATCGTGCTTCCTCTCGAGTGGAGACGGGTATGGCGGTGAACTTCTTGAGTTGCAGCAAGGGTGTGAAAGACCCTTTCGAAGTTCCAGAGGTTAGGTGTCATTAGTCTCCAGACGCCTCATCGGAAATAGGCCTCATCTCGCCTGGAAGGGAGAACTTCCTGGATTTTCTCGAGTTGCGGCAGGTGTTCTCGAGTTACGACGGGGACCTCAGGGACCCGCCCTGGTGGCCTCAGGAGAGGCCAGTCCCCATGCGAGTTGCTAGGGGGCCTCTCGGGATTCCTCTCCCGTCGATACCGGGGCCAAAAACCTTGTGTGGAGTCAGGGCCGGAACCGAGGATTCCTCTCAGGGGCTGACATGGATCTTTGGGTACTTCTGGAGTCTCCCCAGGGGAGTCAGGCCTCGTCTCGAGTGGGGGCATGCACGTGCGCTTTCCTTCCAGGCTGTAGCAGCAATGTCACGCTTCCCGTCGCGTGGATCAAAGGATCTGTGGTTTTTCCTCGAGGCTTTCCCTCGAGGCTTTCCCACAGGGCTGTCCCACGTGCCACCGTGTTGTGAGTCGATCCTCGGCGTGAAAGATGAGCCTGTGCAGGGCAATGAGGTTCCTCTGGAATGGACTGAGACATCTGGGGGACTCTTGGAATGGTGGTACGACCATGGAGTTCCTCCCGCCTTTCCTGTTGAGAGTGCCTCCTCTTGAGATGCGACGGGAACGCCGGGAATTCTTTCCCGTTGAAACCAGGGAAAGGATCCCTCATCTCGAGCTACGAGGGGGAAACGGGGCTCCTCTGGATGTGGGCGGGACCATCGTGCTTCCTCTCGAGTGGAGACGGGTATGGCGGTGAACTTCTTGAGTTGCAGCAAGGGTGTGAAAGACCCTTTCGAAGTTCCAGAGGTTTGGTGTCATTAGTCTCCAGAGGCCTCATCGGAAATAGGCCTCATCTCGCCTGGAAGGGAGAACTTCCTGGATTTTCTCGAGTTGCGGCAGGTGTTCTCGAGTTACGACGGGGACCTCAGGGACCCGCCCTGGTTGCCTCAGGAGAGGCCAGTCCCATGCGAGTTGCTAGGGGGTCTCTCGGGATTCCTATCCCTTCGATACCGGGGCCAAAAAGCTTGTGTGGAGTCAGGGCCGGAACCGAGGATTCTTCACAGGGGCTGAAATGGATCTTTGGGTACTTCTGGAGTCTCCCCAGGGGAGTCAGGCCTCGTCTCGAGTGGGGGCATGCATGTGCGCTTTCCTTCCAGGCTGTTCCAGCAATGTCATGCTTCCCGTCGCGTGGATCAAAGGATCTGTGGTTTTCCCTCGAGGCTTTCCCTCGAGGCTTTCCCACAGGGCTGTCCCACGTGCCACCGTGTTGTGAGTCGATCCTCGGCGTGAAAGATGAGCCAGTGCAGGGCAAAGAGGTTCCTCTGAAATGGACTGAGACATCTGGGGGACTCTTGGAATGGTGGTACGACCATGGAGTTCCTCTCGCCTTTCCTGTTGAGAGTGCCTCCTCTTGAGATGCGACGGGAACGCCGGGAATTCTTTCCCGTTTAAAGCAGGGAAAGGATCCCTCATCTCGAGCTACGAGGGGGAAACGGGGCTCCTCTGGATGTGGGCGGGACCATCGTGCTTCCTCTCGAGTGGAGACGGGTATGGCGGTGAACTTCTTGAGTTGCACCAAGGGTGTGAAAGACCCTTTCGAAGTTCAAGAGGTTTGGTGTCATTAGTCTCCAGAGGCCTCATCGGAAATAGGCCTCATCTCGCCTGGAAGGGAGAACTTCCTGGATTTTCTCGAGTTGCGGCAGGTGTTCTCGAGTTACGACGGGGACCTCAGGGACCCGCCCTGGTGGCCTCAGGAGAGGCCAGTCCCCATGCGAGTTGCTAGGGGGCCTCTCGGGATTCCTCTCCCGTCGATACCGGGGCCAAAAACCTTGTGTGGAGTCAGGGCCGGAACCGAGGATTCCTCTCAGGGGCTGACATGGATCTTTGGGTACTTCTGGAGTCTCCCCAGGGGAGTCAGGCCTCGTCTCGAGTGGGGGCATGCACGTGCACTTTCCTTCCAGGCTGTAGCAGCAATGTCACGCTTCCCGTCGCGTGGATCAAAGGATCTGTGGTTTTCCTTCGTGGCTTTCCCACAGGGCTGTCCCACGTGCCACCGTGGTGTGAGTCGATCCTCGGCGTGAAAGATGAGCCAGTGCAGGGCAAAGAGGTTCCTCTGGAATGGACTGAGGCATCTGGGGGACTCTTGGAATGGTGGTACGACCATGGAGTTCCTCTCGCCTTTCCTGTTGAGAGTGCCTCCTCTTGAGATGCGACGGGAACGCCGGGAATTCTTTCCCGTTGAAAGCAGGGAAAGGATCCCTCATCTCGAGCACCGAGGGGAAAACGGGGCTCCTCTGGATGTGGGCGGGACCATCGTGCTTCCTCTCGAGTGGAGACGGGTATGGCGGTGAACTTCTTGAGTTGCAGCAAGGGTGTGAAAGACCCTTTCGAAGTTCCAGAGGTTTGGTGTCATTAGTCTCCAGAGGCCTCATCGGAAATAGGCCTCATCTCGCCTGGAAGGGAGAACTTCCTGGATTTTCTCGAGTTGCGGCAGGTGTTCTCGAGTTACGACGGGGACCTCAGGGACCCGCCCTGGTGGCCTCCGGAGAGGCCAGTCCCCATGCGAGTTGCTAGGGGGCCTCTCGGGATTCCTCTCCCGTCGATACCGGGGCCAAAAACCTTGTGTGGAGTCAGGGCCGGAACCGAGGATTCCTCTCAGGGGCTGACATGGATCTTTGGGTACTTCTGGAGTCTCCCCAGGGGAGTCAGGCCTCGTCTCGAGTGGGGGCATGCACGTGCACTTTCCTTCCAGGCTGTAGCAGCAATGTCACGCTTCCCGTCGCGTGGATCAAAGGATCTGTGGTTTTCCCTCGAGGCTTTCCCTCGAGGCTTTCCCACAGGGCTGTCCCACGTGCCACCGTGTTGTGAGTCGATCCTCGGCGTGAAAGATGAGCCAGTGCAGGGCAAAGAGGTTCCTCTGGAATGGACTGAGACATCTGGAGGACTCTTGGAATGGTGGTACGACCATGGAGTTCCTCTCGCCTTTCCTGTTGAGAGTGCCTCCTCTTGAGATGCGACGGGAACGCCGGGAATTCTTTCCCGTTGAAAGCAGGGAAAGGATCCCTCATCTCGAGCTAAGAGGGGGAAACGGGGCTCCTCTGGATGTGGGCGGGACCATCGTGCTTCCTCTCTAGTGGAGACGGGTATGGTGGTGAACTTCTTGAGTTGCAGCAAGGGTGTGAAAAACCCTTTCGAAGTTCCAGAGGTTAGGTGTCATTAGTCTCCAGACGCCTCATCGGAAATAGGCCTCATCTCGCCTGGAAGGGAGAACTTCCTGGATTTTCTCGAGTTGCGGCAGGTGTTCTCGAGTTACGACGGGGACCTCAGGGACCCGCCCTGCTAGCCTCCGGAGAGGCCAGTCCCCATGCGAGTTGCTAGGGGGCCTCTCGGGATTCCTCTCCCGTCGATACCGGGGCCAAAAACCTTGTGTGGAGTCAGGGCCGGAACCGAGGATTCCTCTCAGGGGCTGACATGGATCTTTGGGTACTTCTGGAGTCTCCCCAGTGGAGTCAGACCTCGTCTCGAGTGGGGGCATGCACGTGCGCTTTCCTTCCAGGCTGTAGCAGCAATGTCACGCTTCCCGTCGCGTGGATCAAAGGATCTGTGGTTTTCCCTCGAGGCTTTCCCTCGAGGCTTTCCCACAGGGCTGTCCCACGTGCCACCGTGGTGTGAGTCGATCCTCGGCGTGAAAGATGAGCCAGTGCAGGGCAAAGAGGTTCCTCTGGAATGGACTGAGACATCAGGGGGACTCTTGGAATGGTGGTACGACCATGGAGATCCTCTCGCCTTTCCTGTTGAGAGTGCCTCCTCTTGAGATGCGACGGGAACGCCGGGAATTCTTTCCCGTTGAAAGCAGGGAAAGGATCCCTCATCTCGAGCACCAAGGGGAAAACGGGGCTCCTCTGGATGTGGGCGGGACCATCGTGCTTCCTCTCGAGTGGAGACGGGTATGGCGGAGAACTTCTTGAGTTGCAGCAAAGGTGTGAAAGACCCTTTCGAAGTTCCAGAGGTTAGGTGTCATTAGTCTCCAGAGGCCTCATCGGAAATAGGCCTCATCTCGCCTGGAAGGGAGAACTTCCTGGATTTTCTCGAGTTGCGGCAGGTGTTCTCGAGTTACGACGGGGACCTCAGGGACCCGCCCTGGTGGCCTCAGGAGAGGCCAGTCCCCATGCGAGTTGCTAGGGGGCCTCTCGGGATTCCTCTCCCGTCGATACCGGGGCCAAAAACCTTGTGTGGAGTCAGGGCCGGAACCGAGGATTCCTCTCAGGGGCTGACATGGATCTTTGGGTACTTCTGGAGTCTCCCCAGGGGAGCCAGGCCTCGTCTCGATTGGGGCATGCACGTGCGCTTTCCTTCCAGGCTGTAGCAGCAATGTCACGCTTCCCGTCGCGTGGATCATAGGATCTGTGGTTTTCCTTCGTGGCTTTCCCACAGGGCTGTCCCACGTGCCACCGTGGTGTGAGTCGATCCTCGGCGTGAAAGATGAGCCAGTGCAGGGCAAAGAGGTTCCTCTGGAATGGACTGAGGCATCTGGGGGACTCTTGGAATGGTGGTACGACCATGGAGTTCCTCTCGCCTTTCCTGTTGAGAGTGCCTCCTCTTGAGATGCGACGGGAACGCCGGGAATTCTTTCCCGTTGAAAGCAGGGAAAGGATCCCTCATCTCGAGCACCGAGGGGAAAACGGGGCTCCTCTGGATGTGGGCGGGACCATCGTGCTTCCTCTCGAGTGGAGACGGGTATGGCGGTGAACTTCTTGAGTTGCAGCAAGGGTGTGAAAGACCCTTTCGAAGTTCCAGAGGTTTGGTGTCATTAGTCTCCAGAGGCCTCATCGGAAATAGGCCTCATCTCGCCTGGAAGGGAGAACTTCCTGGATTTTCTCGAGTTGCGGCAGGTGTTCTCGAGTTACGACGGGGACCTCAGGGACCCGCCCTGGTGGCCTCCGGAGAGGCCAGTCCCCAAGCGAGTTGCTAGGGGGCCTCTCGGGATTTCTCTCCCGTCGATACCGGGGCCAAAAACCTTGTGTGGAGTCAGGGCCGGAACCGAGGATTCCTCTCAGGGGCTGACATGGATCTTTGGGTACTTCTGGAGTCTCCCCAGGGGAGTCAGGCCTCGTCTCGAGTGGGGGCATGCACGTGCACTTTCCTTCCAGGCTGTAGCAGCAATGTCACGCTTCCCGTCGCGTGGATCAAAGGATCTGTGGTTTTCCCTCGAGGCTTTCCCTCGAGGCTTTCCCACAGGGCTGTCCCACGTGCCACCGTGTTGTGAGTCGATCCTCGGCGTGAAAGATGAGCCAGTGCAGGGCAAAGAGGTTCCTCTGGAATGGACTGAGACATCTGGAGGACTCTTGGAATGGTGGTACGACCATGGAGTTCCTCTCGCCTTTCCTGTTGAGAGTGCCTCCTCTTGAGATGCGACGGGAACGCCGGGAATTCTTTCCCGTTGAAAGCAGGGAAAGGATCCCTCATCTCGAGCTAAGAGGGGGAAACGGGGCTCCTCTGGATGTGGGCGGGACCATCGTGCTTCCTCTCTAGTGGAGACGGGTATGGTGGTGAACTTCTTGAGTTGCAGCAAGGGTGTGAAAAACCCTTTCGAAGTTCCAGAGGTTAGGTGTCATTAGTCTCCAGACGCCTCATCGGAAATAGGCCTCATCTCGCCTGGAAGGGAGAACTTCCTGGATTTTCTCGAGTTGCGGCAGGTGTTCTCGAGTTACGACGGGGACCTCAGGAACCCGCCCTGGTGGCCTCAGGAGAGGCCAGTCCCTATGCGAGTTGCTAGGGGGCCTCTCGGGATTCCTCTCCCGTCGATACCGGGGCCAAAATCCTTGTTTGGAGTCAGGGCCGGAACCGAGGATTCCTCTCAGGGGCTGACATGGATCTTTGGGTACTTCTGGAGTCTCCCCAGGGGAGTCAGGCCTCGTCTCGAGTGGGGGCATGCACGTTCACTTTCCTTCCAGGCTGTAGCAGCAATGTCACGCTTCCCGTCGCGTGGATCAAATGATGTGTGGTTTTCCCTCGAGGCTTTCCCACAGGGCTGTCCCACGTGCCACCGTGGTGTGAGTCGATCCTCGGCGTGAAAGATGAGCCAGTGCAGGGCAAAGAGGTTCCTCTGGAATGGACTGAGACATCTGGGGGACTCTTGGAATGGTGGTACGACCATGGAGTTCCTCTCGCCTTTCCTGTTGAGAGTGCCTCCTCTTGAGATGCGACGGGAACGCCGGGAATTTTTTGCCGTTGAAAGCAGGGAAAGGATCTCTCATCTCGAGCTACGAGGGGGAAACGGGGCTCCTCTGGATGTGGGCGGGACCATCGTGCTTCCTCTCGAGTGGAGACGGATATGGCGGTGAACTTCTTGAGTTGCAGCAAGGGTGTGAAAGACCCTTTCGAAGTTCCAGAGGTTAGGTGTCATTAGTCTCCAGAGGCCTCATCGGAAATAGGCCTCATCTCGCCTGGAAGGGAGAACTTCCTGGATTTTCTCGAGTTGCGGCAGGTGTTCTCGAGTTACGACGGGGACCTCAGGGACCCGCCCTGGTGGCCTCAGGAGAGGCCAGTCCCCATGCGAGTTGCTAGGGGGCCTCTCGGGATTCCTCTCCCGTCGATACCGGGGCCAAAAAGCTTGTGTGGAGTCAAGGCCGGAACCGAGGATTCCTCTCAGGGGCTGACATGGATCTTTGGGTACTTCTGGAGTCTCCCCAGGGGAGTCAGGCCTCGTCTCGAGTGGGGGCATGCACGTGCGCTTTCCTTCCAGGCTGTAGCAGCAATGTCACGCTTCCCGTTGCGTGGATCAAAGGATCTGTGGTTTTCCCTCGAGGCTTTCCCTCGAGGCTTTCCCACAGGGCTGTCCCACGTGCCACCGTGTTGTGAGTCGATCCTCGGCGTGAAAGATGAGCCAGTGCAGGGCAAAGAGGTTCCTCTGGAATGGACTGAGACATCTGGGGGACTCTTGGAATGGTGGTACGACCATGGAGTTCCTCTCGCCTTTCCTGTTGAGAGTGCCTCCTCTTGAGATGCGACTGGAACACCGGGAATTCTTTCCCGTTGAAACCAGGGAAAGGATCCCTCATCTCGAGCTACGAGGGGGAAACGGGGCTCCTCTGGATGTGGGCGGGACCATCGTGCTTCCTCTCGAGTGGAGACGGGTATGGCGGTGAACTTCTTGAGTTGCAGCAAGGTGTGAAAGACCCTTTCGAAGTTCCAGAGGTTAGGTGTCATTAGTCTCCAGAGGCCTCATCGGAAATAGGCCTCATCTCGCCTGGAAGGGAGAACTTCCTGGATTTTCTCGAGTTGCGGCAGGTGTTCTCGAATTACGACGGGGACCTCAGGGACCCGCCCTGGTGGCCTCCGGAGAGGCCAGTCCCCATGCGAGTTGCTAGGGGCCCTCTCGGGATTCCTCTCCCGTCGATACCGGGGCCAAAAACCTTGTGTGGAGTCAGGGCCGGAACCGAGGATTCCTCTCAGGGGCTGACATGGATCTTTGGGTACTTCTGGAGTCTCCCCAGTGGAGTCAGGCCTCGTCTCGAGTGGGGGCATGCACGTGCGCTTTCCTTCCAGGCTGTAGCAGCAATGTCACGCTTCCCGTCGCTTGGATCAAAGGATCTGTGGTTTTCCCTCGAGGCTTTCCCTCGAGGCTTTCCCACAGGGCTGTCCCACGTGCCACCGTGGTGTGAGTCGATCCTCGGCGTGAAAGATGAGCCAGTGCAGGGCAAAGAGCTTCCTCTGGAATGGACTGAGACATCTGGGGGACTCTTGGAATGGTGGTACGACCATGGAGTTCCTCTCGCCTTTCCTGTTGAGAGTGCCTCCTCTTGAGATGCGACGGGAACGCAGGGAATACTTTCCCGTTGAAAGCAGGGAAAGGATCCCTCATCTCGAGCTACGAGGGGGAAACGGGGCTCCTTTGGATGTGGTCGGGACCATCGTGCTTCCTCTCGAGTGGAGACGGGTATGGTGGTGAACTTCTTGAGTTGCAGCAAGGCTGTGAAAGACCCTTTCGAAGTTCCAGAGGTTAGGTGTCATTAGTCTCCAGACGCCTCATCGGAAATAGGCCTCATCTCGCCTGGAAGGGAGAACTTCCTGGATTTTCTCGAGTTGCGGCAGGTGTTCTCGAGTTACGACGGGGACCTCAGGGACCGGCCCTGGTGGCCTCAGGAGAGGCCAGTCCCCATGCGAGTTGTTAGGGGCCCTCTCGGGATTCCTCTCCCGTCGATACCGGGGCCAAAAACCTTGTGTGGAGTCAGGGCCGGAACCGAGGATTCCTCTCAGGGGCTGACATGTATCTTTGGGTACTTCTGGAGTCTCCCCAGGGGAGTCAGGCCTCGTCTCGAGTGGGGGCATGCGCGTGCGCTTTCCTTCCAGGCTTTAGCAGCAATGTCACGCTTCCCGTCGCTTGGATCAAAGGATCTGTGGTTTTCCCTCGAGGCTTTCCCTCGAGGCTTTCCCACAGGGCTGTCCCATGTGCCACCGTGGTGTGAGTCGATCCTCGGCGTGAAAGATGAGCCAGTGCAGGGCAAAGAGGTTCCTATGGAATGGACTGAGACATCTGGGGGACTCTTGGAATGGTGGTACGACCATGGAGTTCCTCTCGCCTTTCCTGTTGAGAGTGCCTCCTCTTGAGATGCGACGGGAACGCCGGGAATTCTTTCCCGTTGAAAGCAGGGAAAGGATCCCTCATCTCGAGCTACGAGGGGGAAACGGGGCTCCTCTGGATGTGGGCGGGACCATCGTGCATCCTCTCGAGTGGAGACGGGTATGGCGGTGAACTTCTTGAGTTGCAGCAAGGGTGTGTAAGACCCTTTCGAAGTTCCAGAGGTTAGGTGTCATTAGTCTCCAGAGGCCTCATCGGAAATAGGCCTCATCTCGCCTGGAAGGGAGAACTTCCTGGATTTTCTCGAGTTGCGACAGGTGTTCTCGAGTTACGACGGGGACCTCAGGGACCCGCCCTGGTGGCCTCAGGAGAGGCCAGTCCCCATGCGAGTTGCTAGGGGGCCTCTCGGGATTCCTCTCCCGTCGATACCGGGGCCAAAAACCTTGTGTGGAGTCAGGGCCGGAACCGAGGATTCCTCTCAGGGGCTGACATGGATCTTTGGGTACTTCTGGAGTCTCCCCAGGGGAGTCAGGCCTCGTCTCGAGTGGGGGCATGCACGTGCACTTTCCTTCCAGGCTGTAGCAGCAATGTCACGCTTCCCGTCGCGTGGATCAAAGGATCTGTGGTTTTCCCTCGTGGCTTTCCCACAGGGCTGTCCCACGTGCCACCGTGGTGTGAGTCGATCCTCGGCGTGAAAGATGAGCCAGTGCAGGACAAAGAGGTTCCTCTGGAATGGACTGAGGCATCTGGGGGACTCTTGGAATGGTGGTACGACCATGGAGTTCCTCTCGCCTTTCCTGTTGAGAGTGCCTCCTCTTGAGATGCGACGGGAACGCCGGGAATTCTTTCCCGTTGAAACCAGGGAAAGGATCCCTCATCTCGAGCACCGAGGGGAAAACGGGGCTCCTCTGGATGTGGGCGGGACCATCGTGCTTCCTCTCGAGTGGAGACGGGTATGGCGGTGAACTTCTTGAGTTGCAGCAAGGGTGTGAAAGACCCTTTCGAAGTTCCAGAGGTTTGGTGTCATTAGTCTCCAGAGGCCTCATCGGAAATAGGCCTCATCTCGCCTGGAAGGGAGAACTTCCTGGATTTTCTCGAGTTGCGGCAGGTGTTCTCGAGTTACGACGGGGACCTCAGGGACCCGCCCTGGTGGCCTCCGGAGAGGCCAGTCCCCATGCGAGTTGCTAGGGGGCCTCTCGGGATTCCTCTCCCGTCGATACTGGGGCCAAAAACCTTGTGTGGAGTCAGGGCCGGAACCGAGGATTCCTCTCAGGGGCTGACATGGATCTTTGGGTACTTCTGGAGTCTCCCCAGGGGAGTCAGGCCTCGTCTCGAGTGGGGGCATGCACGTGCACTTTCCTTCCAGGCTGTAGCAGCAATGTCACGCTTCCCGTCGCGTGGATCAAAGGATCTGTGGTTTTCCCTCGAGGCTTTCCCTCCAGGCTTTCCCACAGGGCTGTCCCACGTGCCACCGTGTTGTGAGTCGATCCTCGGCGTGAAAGATGAGCCAGTGCAGGGCAAAGAGGTTCCTCTGGAATGGACTGAGACATCTGGGGGACTCTTGGAATGGTGGTACGACCATGGAGTTCCTCTCGCCTTTCCTGTTGAGAGTGCCTCCTCTTGAGATGCGACGGGAACGCCGGGAATTCTTTCCCGTTGAAACCAGGGAAAGGATCCCGCATCTCGAGCTACGAGGGGGAAACGGGGCTCCTCTGGATGTGGGCGGGACCATCGTGCTTCCTCTCGAGTGGAGACGGGTATGGCGGTGAACTTCTTGAGTTGCAGCAAGGGTGTGAAGACCCTTTCGAAGTTCCAGAGGTTTGGTGTCATTAGTCTCCAGAGGCCTCATCGGAAATAGGCCTCATCTCGCCTGGAAGGGAGAACTTCCTGGATTTTCTCGAGTTGCGCCAGGTGTTCTCGAATTACGACGGGGACCTCAGGGACCCGCCCTGGTGGCCTCCGGAGAGGCCAGTCCCCATGCGAGTTGCTAGGGGGCCTCTCGGGATTCCTCTCCCGTCGATACCGGGGCCAAAAACCTTGTGTGGAGTCAGGGCCGGAACCGAGGATTCCTCTCAGGGGCTGACATGGATCTTTGGGTACTTCTGGAGTCACCCCAGTGGAGTCAGGCCTCGTCTCGAGTAGGGGCATGCACGTGCGATTTCCTTTCAGGCTGTAGCAGCAATGTCACGCTTCCCGTCACGTGGATCAAAGGATCTGTGGTTTTCCCTCGAGGCTTTCCCTCGAGGCTTTCCCACAGGGCTGTCCCACGTGCCACCGTGGTGTGAGTCGATCCTCGGCGTGAAAGATGAGCCAGTGCAGGGCAAAGAGGTTCCTCTGGAATGGACTGAGACATCTGGGGGACTCTTGGAATGGTGGTACGACCATGGAGTTCCTCTCGCCTTTCCTGTTGAGAGTGCCTCCTCTTGAGATGCGACGGGAACGCCGGGAATTCTTTCCCGTTGAAAGCAGGGAAAGGATCCCTCATCTCGAGCACCGAGGGGAAAACGGGGCTCCTCTGGATGTGGGCGGGACCATCGTGCTTCCTCTCGAGTGGAGACGGGTATGGCGGTGAACTTCTTGAGTTGCAGCAAGGGTGTGAAAGACCCTTTCGAAGTTCCAGAGGTTTGGTGTCATTAGTCTCCAGACGCCTCATCGGAAATAGGCCTCATCTCGCCTGGAAGGGAGAACTTCCTGGATTTTCTCGAGTTGCGGCAGGTGTTCTCGAGTTACGACGGGGACCTCAGGGACCCGCCCTGGTGGCCTCCGGAGAGGCCAGTCCCCATGCGAGTTGCTAGGGGGCCTCTCGGGATTCCTCTCCCGTCGATACCGGGGCCAAAAACCTTGTGTGGAGTCAGGGCCGGAACCGAGGATTCCTCTCAGGGGCTGACATGGATCTTTGGGTACTTCTGGAGTCTCCCCAGTGGAGTCAGGCCTCGTCTCGAGTGGGGGCATGCACGTGCGCTTTCCTTCCAGGCTGTAGCAGCAATGTCACGCTTCCCGTCGCGTGGATCAAAGGATCTGTGGTTTTCCCTCGAGGCTTTCCCTCGAGGTTTTCCCACAGGGCTGTCCCACGTGCCACCGTGTTGTGAGTCGATCCTCGGCGTGAAAGATGGGCCAGTGCAGGGCAAAGAGGTTCCTCTGGAATGGACTGAGACATCTGGGGGACTCTTGGAATGGTGGTACGACCATGGAGTTCCTCTCGCCTTTCCTGTTGAGAGTGCCTCCTCTTGAGATGCGACGGGAACGCCGGGAATTCTTTCCCGTTGAAAGCAGGAAAAGGATCCCTCATCTCGAGCTACGAGGGGGAACGGGGCTCCTCTGGATGTGGGCGGGACCATCGTGCTTCCTCTCGAGTGGAGACGGGTATGGCGGTGAACTTCTTGAGTTGCAGCAAGGGTGTGAAAGACCCTTTCGAAGTTCCAGAGGTTAGGTGTCATTAGTCTCCAGACGCCTCATCGGAAATAGGCCTCATCTCGCCTGGAAGGGAGAACTTCCTGGATTTTCTCGAGTTGCGGCAGGTGTTCTCGAGTTACGACGGGGACCTCAGGGACCCGCCCTGGTGGCCTCAGGAGAGGCCAGTCCCCATGCGAGTTGCTAGGGGGCCTCTCGGGATTCCTCTCCCGTCGATACCGGGGCCAAAAACCTTGTGTGGAGTCAGGGCCGGAACCGAGGATTCCTCTCAGGGGCTGACATGGATCTTTGGGTACTTCTGGAGTCTCCCCAGGGGAGTCAGGCCTCGTCTCGAGTGGGGGCATGCACGTGCGCTTTCCTTCCAGGCTGTAGCAGCAATGTCACGCTTCCCGTCGCGTGGATCAAAGGATCTGTGGTTTTTCCTCGAGGCTTTCCCTCGAGGCTTTCCCACAGGGCTGTCCCACGTGCCACCGTGTTGTGAGTCGATCCTCGGCGTGAAAGATGAGCCAGTGCAGGGCAAAGAGGTTCCTCTGGAATGGACTGAGACATCTGGGGGACTCTTGGAATGGTGGTACGACCATGGAGTTCCTCCCGCCTTTCCTGTTGAGAGTGCCTCCACTTGAGATGCGACGGGAACGCCGGGAATTCTTTCCCGTTGAAACCAGGGAAAGGATCCCTCATCTCGAGCTACGAGGGGGAAACGGGGCTCCTCTGGATGTGGGCGGGACCATCGTGCTTCCTCTCGAGTGGAGACGGGTATGGCGGTGAACTTCTTGAGTTGCAGCAAGGGTGTGAAAGACCCTTTCGAAGTTCCAGAGGTTTGGTGTCATTAGTCTCCAGAGGCCTCATCGGAAATAGGCCTCATCTCGCCTGGAAGGGAGAACTTCCTGGATTTTCTCGAGTTGCGGCAGGTGTTCTCGAGTTACGACGGGGACCTCAGGGACCCGCCCTGGTTGCCTCAGGAGAGGCCAGTCCCATGCGAGTTGCTAGGGGGTCTCTCGGGATTCCTATCCCTTCGATACCGGGGCCAAAAAGCTTGTGTGGAGTCAGGGCCGGAACCGAGGATTCTTCTCAGGGGCTGAAAAGGATCTTTGGGTACTTCTGGAGTCTCCCCAGGGGAGTCAGGCCTCGTCTCGAGTGGGGGCATGCATGTGCGCTTTCCTTCCAGGCTGTTCCAGCAATGTCATGCTTCCCGTCGCGTGGATCAAAGGATCTGTGGTTTTCCCTCGAGGCTTTCCCTCGAGGCTTTCCCACAGGGCTGTCCCACGTGCCACCGTGTTGTGAGTCGATCCTCGGCGTGAAAGATGAGCCAGTGCAGGGCAAAGAGGTTCCTCTGAAATGGACTGAGACATCTGGGGGACTCTTGGAATGGTGGTACGACCATGGAGTTCCTCTCGCCTTTCCTGTTGAGAGTGCCTCCTCTTGAGATGCGACGGGAACGCCGGGAATTCTTTCCCGTTTAAAGCAGGGAAAGGATCCCTCATCTCGAGCTACGAGGGGGAAACGGGGCTCCTCTGGATGTGGGCGGGACCATCGTGCTTCCTCTCGAGTGGAGACGGGTATGGCGGTGAACTTCTTGAGTTGCACCAAGGGTGTGAAAGACCCTTTCGAAGTTCAAGAGGTTTGGTGTCATTAGTCTCCAGAGGCCTCATCGGAAATAGGCCTCATCTCGCCTGGAAGGGAGAACTTCCTGGATTTTCTCGAGTTGCGGCAGGTGTTCTCGAGTTACGACGGGGACCTCAGGGACCCGCCCTGCTAGCCTCCGGAGAGGCCAGTCCCCATGCGAGTTGCTAGGGGGCCTCTCGGGATTCCTCTCCCGTCGATACCGGGGCCAAAAACCTTGTGTGGAGTCAGGGCCGGAACCGAGGATTCCTCTCAGGGGCTGACATGGATCTTTGGGTACTTCTGGAGTCTCCCCAGTGGAGTCAGACCTCGTCTCGAGTGGGGGCATGCACGTGCGCTTTCCTTCCAGGCTGTAGCAGCAATGTCACGCTTCCCGTCGCGTGGATCAAAGGATCTGTGGTTTTCCCTCGAGGCTTTCCCTCGAGGCTTTCCCACAGGGCTGTCCCACGTGCCACCGTGGTGTGAGTCGATCCTCGGCGTGAAAGATGAGCCAGTGCAGGGCAAAGAGGTTCCTCTGGAATGGACTGAGACATCAGGGGGACTCTTGGAATGGTGGTACGACCATGGAGATCCTCTCGCCTTTCCTGTTGAGAGTGCCTCCTCTTGAGATGCGACGGGAACGCCGGGAATTCTTTCCCGTTGAAAGCAGGGAAAGGATCCCTCATCTCGAGCACCGAGGGGAAAACGGGGCTCCTCTGGATGTGGGCGGGACCATCGTGCTTCCTCTCGAGTGGAGACGGGTATGGCGGAGAACTTCTTGAGTTGCAGCAAGGGTGTGAAAGACCCTTTCAAAGTTCCAGAGGTTAGGTGTCATTAGTCTCCAGACGCCTCATCGGAAATAGGCCTCATCTCGCCTGGAAGGGAGAACTTCCTGGATTTTTTCGAGTTGCGGCAGGTGTTCTTAAGTTACGACGGGGAACTCAGGGACCCGCCCTGGTGGCCTCAGGAGAGGCCAGTCCCCATGCGAGTTGCTAGGGGGCCTCTCGGGATTCCTCTCCCGTCGATACCGGGGCCAAAAACCTTGAGTGGAGTCAGGGCCGGAACCGAGGATTCCTCTCAGGGGCTGACATGGATCTTTGGGTACTTCTGGAGTCTCCCCAGGGGAGTCAGGCCTCGTCTCGTGTGGGGGCATGCACGTGCGCTTTCCTTCCAGGCTGTAGCAGCAATGTCACGCTTCCCGTCACGTGGATCAAAGGATCTGTGGTTTTCCCTCGAGGCTTTCCCTCGAGGCTTTCCCACAGGGCTGTCCCACGTGCCACCGTGGTGTGAGTCGATCCTCGGCGTGAAAGATGAGCCAGTGCAGGGAAAAGAGTTTCCTCTGGAATGGACTGAGACATCTGGGGGACTCTTGGAATGGTGGTACGACCATGGAGTTCCTCTCGCCTTTCCTGTTGAAAGTGCCTCCTCTTGAGATGCGACGGGAATGCCGGGAATTCTTTCCCGTTGAAAGCAGGGAAAGGATCCCTCATCTAGAGCTACGAGGGGGAAACGGGGCTCCTCTGGATGTGGGCGGGACCATCGTGCTTCCTCTCGAGTGGAGACGGGTATGGCGGTGAACTTCTTGAGTTGCAGCAAGGGTGTGAAAGACCCTTTCGAAGTTCCAGAGGTTAGGTGTCATTAGTCTCCAGACGCCTCATCGGAAATAGGCCTCATCTCGCCTGGAAGGGAGAACTTCCTGGATTTTCTCGAGTTGGGGCAGGTGTTCTCGAGTTACGACGGGGACCTCAGGGACCCGCCCTGGTGGCCTCAGGAGAGGCCAGTCCCCATGCGAGTTGCTAGGGGGCCTCTCGGGATTCCTCTCCCGTCGATACCGGGGCCAAAAACCTTGTGTGGATTCAGGGCCGGAACCGAGGATTCCTCTCAGGGGCTGACATGGATCTTTGGGTACTTCTGGAGTCTCCCCAGGGGAGTCAGGCCTCGTCTCGAGTGGGGGCATGCACGTGCACTTTCCTTCCAGGGTGTAGCAGCAATGTCACGCTTCCCGTCGCGTGGATCAAAGGATCTGTGGTTTTCCCTCGAGGCTTTCCCACAGGGCTGTCCCACGTGCCACCGTGGTGTGAGTCGATCCTCGGCGTGAAAGATGAGCCAGTGCAGGGCAAAGAGGTTCCTCTGGAATGGACTGAGACATCTGGGGGACTCTTGGAATGGTGGTACGACCATGGAGTTCCTCTCGCCTTTCCTGTTGAGAGTGCCTCCTCTTGAGATGCGACGGGAACGCCGGGAATTCTTTCCCGTTGAAAGCAGGGAAAGGATCCCTCATCTCGAGCTACGAGGGGGAAACGGGGCTCCTCTGGATGTGGGCGGGACCATCGTGCTTCCTCTCTAGTGGAGACGGGTATGGTGGTGAACTTCTTGAGTTGCAGCAAGGCTGTGAAAGACCCTTTCGAAGTTCCAGAGGTAAGGTGTCATTAGTCTCCAGACGCCTCATCGGAAATAGGCCTCATTTCGCCTGGAAGGGAGAACTTCCTGGATTTTCTCCAGTTGCGGCAGGTGTTCTCGAGTTACGACGGGGACCTCAGGGACCCGCCCTGGTGGCCTCAGGAGAGGCCAGTCCCTATGCGAGTTGCTAGGGGGCCTCTCGGGATTCCTCTCCCGTCGATACCGGGGCCAAAAACCTTGTGTGGAGTCAGGGCCGGAACCGAGGATTCCTCTCAGGGGCTGACATGGATCTTTGGGTACTTCTGGAGTCTCCCCAGGGGAGTCAGGCCTCGTCTCGAGTGGGGGCATGCACGTGCACTTTCCTTCCAGGCTGTAGCAGCAATGTCACGCTTCCCGTCGCGTGGATCAAATGATGTGTCGTTTTCCCTAGAGGCTTTCCCACAGGGCTGTCCCACGTGCCACCGTGGTGTGAGTCGATCCTCGGCGTGAAAGATGAGCCAGTGCAGGGCAAAGAGGTTCCTCTGGAATGGACTGAGACATCTGGGGGACTCTTGGAATGGTGGTACGACCATGGAGTTCCTCTCGCCTTTCCTGTTGAGAGTGCCTCCTCTTGAGATGCGACGGGAACGCCGGGAATTCTTTCCCGTTGAAAGCAGGGAAAGGATCCCTCATCTCGAGCTACGAGGGGGAAACGGGGCTCCTCTGGATGTGGGCGGGACCATCGTGCATCCTCTCGAGTGGAGACGGGTATGGCGGTGAACTTCTTGAGTTGCAGCAAGGGTGTGAAAGACCCTTTCGAAGTTCCAGAGGTTAGGTGTCATTAGTCTCCAGACGCCTCATCGGAAATAGGCCTCATCTCGCCTGGAAGGGAGAACTTCCTGGATTTTCTCGAGTTGCGGCAGGTGTTCTCGAGTTACGACGGGGACCTCAGGGACCCGCCCTGGTGGCCTCAGGAGAGGCCAGTCCCCATGCGAGTTGCTAGGGGGCCTCTCGGGATTCCTCTCCCGTCGATACCGGGGCCAAAAACCTTGTGTGGAGTCAGGGCCGGAACCGAGGATTCCTCTCAGGGGCTGACATGGATCTTTGGGTACTTCTGGAGTCTCCCCAGGGGAGTCAGGCCTCGTCTCGAGTGGGGGCATGCACGTGCACTTTCCTTCCAGGCTGTAGCAGCAATGTCACGCTTCCCGTCGCGTGGATCAAAGGATCTGTGGTTTTCCTTCGTGGCTTTCCCACAGGGCTGTCCCACGTGCCACCGTGGTGTGAGTCGATCCTCGGCGTGAAAGATGAGCCAGTGCAGGGCAAAGAGGTTCCTCTGGAATGGACTGAGGCATCTGGGGGACTCTTGGAATGGTCGTACGACCATGGAGTTCCTCTCGCCTTTCCTGTTGAGAGTGCCTCCTCTTGAGATGCGACGGGAACGCCGGGAATTCTTTCCCGTTGAAACCAGGGAAAGGATCCCTCATCTCGAGCACCGAGGGGAAAACGGGGCTCCTCTGGATGTGGGCGGGACCATCGTGCTTCCTCTCGAGTGGAGACGGGTATGGCGGTGAACTTCTTGAGTTGCAGCAAGGGTGTGAAAGACCCTTTCGAAGTTCCAGAGGTTTGGTGTCATTAGTCTCCAGAGGCCTCATCGGAAATAGGCCTCATCTCGCCTGGAAGGGAGAACTTCCTGGATTTTCTCGAGTTGCAGCAGGTGTTCTCGAGTTACGACGGGGACCTCAGGGACCCGCCCTGGTGGCCTCCGGAGAGGCCAGTCCCCATGCGAGTTGCTAGGGGGCCTCTCGGGATTCCTCTCCCGTCGATACCGGGGCCAAAAACCTTGTGTGGAGTCAGGGCCGGAACCGAGGATTCCTCTCAGGGGCTGACATGGATCTTTGGGTACTTCTGGAGTCTCCCCAGGGGAGTCAGGCCTCGTCTCGAGTGGGGGCATGCACGTGCACTTTCCTTCCAGGCTGTAGCAGCAATGTCACGCTTCCCGTCGCGTGGATCAAAGGATCTGTGGTTTTCCCTCGAGGCTTTCCCTCGAGGCTTTCCCACAGGGCTGTCCCACGTGCCACCGTGGTGTGAGTCGATCCTCGGCGTGAAAGATGAGCCAGTGCAGGGCAAAGAGCTTCCTCTGGAATGGACTGAGACATCTGGGGGACTCTTGGAATGGTGGTACGACCATGGAGTTCCTCTCGCCTTTCCTGTTGAGAGTGCCTCCTCTTGAGATGCGACGGGAACGCAGGGAATACTTTCCCGTTGAAAGCAGGGAAAGGATCCCTCATCTCGAGCTACGAGGGGGAAAAGGGGCTCCTTTGGATGTGGTCGGGACCATCGTGCATCCTCTCGAGTGGAGACGGGTATGGTGGTGAACTTCTTGAGTTGCAGCAAGGCTGTGAAAGACCCTTTCGAAGTTCCAGAGGTTAGGTGTCATTAGTCTCCAGACGCCTCATCGGAAATAGGCCTCATCTCGCCTGGAAGGGAGAACTTCCTGGATTTTCTCGAGTTGCGGCAGGTGTTCTCGAGTTACGACGGGGACCTCAGGGACCCGCCCTGGTGGCCTCAGGAGAGGCCAGTCCCCATGCGAGTTGCTAGGGGGTCTCTGGATTCCTCTCCCGTCGATACCGGGGACAAAAAGCTTGTGTGGAGTCAGGGCCGGAACCGAGGATTCTTCTCAGGGGCTGACATGGATCTTTGGGTACTTCTGGAGTCTCCCCAGGGGAGTCAGGCCTCGTCTCGAGTGGGGGCATGCATGTGCGCTTTCCTTCCAGGCTGTTCCAGCAATGTCATGCTTCCCGTCGCGTGGATCAAAGGATCTGTGGTTTTCCCTCAAGGCTTTCCCTCGAGGCTTTCCCACAGGGCTGTCCCACGTGCCACCGTGTTGTGAGTCGATCCTCGGCGTGAAAGATGAGCCAGTGCAGGGCAAAGAGGTTCCTCTGAAATGGACTGAGACATCTGGGGGACTCTTGGAATGGTGGTACGACCATGGAGTTCCTCTCGCCTTTCCTGTTGAGAGTGCCTCCTCTTGAGATGCGACGGGAACGCCGGGAATTCTTTCCCGTTGAAAGCAGGGAAAGGATCCCTCATCTCGAGCTACGAGGGGGAAACGGGGCTCCTCTGGATGTGGGCGGGACCATCGTGCTTCCTCTTGAGTGGACACGGGTATGGCGGTGAACTTCTTGAGTTGCAGCAAGGGTGTGAAAGACCCTTTCGAAGTTCCAGAGGTTAGGTGTCATTAGTCTCCAGACGCCTCATCGGAAATAGGCCTCATCTCGCCTGGAAGGGAGAACTTCCTGGATTTTCTCGATTTGCGGCAGGTGTTCTCGAGTTACGACGGGGACCTCAGGGACCCGCCCTGGTGGCCTCAGGAGAGGCCAGTCCCCATGCGAGTTGTTAGGGGCCCTCTCGGGATTCCTCTCCCGTCGATACCGGGGCCAAAAACCTTGTGTGGAGTCAGGGCCGGAACCGAGGATTCCTCTCAGGGGCTGACATGTATCTTTGGGTACTTCTGGAGTCTCCCCAGGGGAGTCAGGCCTCGTCTCGAGTGGGGGCATGCGCGTGCGCTTTCCTTCCAGGCTTTAGCAGCAATGTCACACTTCCCGTCGCTTGGATCAAAGGATCTGTGGTTTTCCCTCGAGGCTTTCCCTGGAGGCTTTCCCACAGGGCTGTCCCATGTGCCACCGTGGTGTGAGTCGATCCTCGGCGTGAAAGATGAGCCAGTGCAGGGCAAAGAGGTTCCTATGGAATGGACTGAGACATCTGGGGGACTCTTGGAATGGTGGTACGACCATGGAGTTCCTCTCGCCTTTCCTGTTGAGAGTGCCTCCTCTTGAGATGCGACGGGAACGCCGGGAATTCTTTCCCGTTGAAAGCAGGGAAAGGATCCCTCATCTCGAGCTACGAGGGGGAAACGGGGCTCCTCTGGATGTGGGCGGGACCATCGTGCTTTCTCTCTAGTGGAGACGGGTATGGCGGTGAACTTCTTGAGTTGCAGCAAGGGTGTGAAAGACCCTTTCGAAGTTCCAGAGGTTAGGTGTCATTAGACTCCAGATGCCTCATCGGAAATAGGCCTCATCTCGCCTGGAAGGGAGAACTTCCTGGATTTTCTCGAGTTGCGGCAGGTGTTCTCGAGTTTCGACGGGGACCTCAGGGACCCGCCCTGGTGGCCTCAGGAGAGGCCAGTCCCCATGCGAGTTGCTAGGGGGCCTCTCGGGATTCCTCTCCCGTCGATACCGGGGCCAAAAACCTTGTGTGGAGTCAGGGCCGGAACCGAGGATTCCTCTCAGGGGCTGACATGGATCTTTGGGTACTTCTGGAGTCTCCTCAGTGGAGTCAGGCCTCGTCTCGAGTGGGGGCATGCACGTGCGCTATCCTTTCAGGCTGTAGCAGCAATGTCACGCTTCCCGTCGCGTGGATCAAATGATGTGTGGTTTTCCCTCGAGGCTTTCCCTCGAGGCTTTCCCACAGGGCTGTCCCACGTGCCACCGTGGCGTGAGTCGATCCTCGGCGTGAAAGATGAGCCAGTGCAGGGCAAAGAGTTTCCTCTGGAATGGACTGAGACATCTGGGGGACTCTTGGAATGGTGGTACGACCATGGAGTTCCTCTCGCCTTTCCTGTTGAGAGTGCCTCCTCTTGATATGCGACGGGAACGCCGGGAATTCTTTCCCGTTGAAAGCAGGGAAAGGATCCCTCATCTCGAGCTACGAGGGGGAAACGGGGCTCCTCTGGATGTGGTCGGGACCATCGTGCTTCCTCTCGAGTGGAGACGGGTATGGCGGTGAACTTCTTGAGTTGCAGCAAGGGTGTGAAAGACCCTTTTGAAGTTCCAGAGGTTAGGTGTCATTAGTCTCCAGACGCCTCATCGGAAATATGCCTCATCTCGCCTGGAAGGGAGAACTTCCTGGATTTTCTCGAGTTGCGGCAGGTGTTCTCGAGTTACGACGGGGACCTCAGGGACCCGCCTGGTGGCCTCAGGAGAGGCCAGTCCCCATGCGAGTTGCTAGGGGGCCTCTCGGGATTCCTCTCCCGTCGATACCGGGGCCAAAAACCTTGTGTGGAGTCAGTGCCGGAACCGAGGATTCCTCTCAGGGGCTGACATGGATCTTTGGGTACTTCTGGAGTCTCCCCAGGGGAGTCAGGCCTCGTCTCGAGTGGGGGCATGCACGTGCACTTTCCTTCCAGGCTGTAGCAGCAATGTCACGCTTCCCGTCGCGTGGATTAAAGGATCTGTGGTTTTCCCTCGAGGCTTTCCCACAGGGCTGTCCCACGTACCACCGTGGTGTGAGTCGATCCTCGGCGTGAAAGATGAGCCAGTGCAGGGCAAAGAGGTTCCTCTGGAATGGACTGAGACATCTGGGGGACTCTTGGAATGGTGGTATGACCATGGAGTTCCTCTCGCCTTTCCTGTTGAGAGTGCCTCCTCTTGAGATGCGACGGGAACGCCGGGAATTCTTTCCCGTTGAAAGCAGGGAAAGGATCCCTCATCTCGAGCTACGAGGGGGAAACGGGGCTCCTCTGGATGTGGGCGGGACCATCGTGCTTCCTCTCGAGTGGAGACGGGTATGGCGGTGAACTTCTTGAGTTGCAGCAAGGGTGTGAAAGACCCTTTCGAAGTTCCAGAGGTTAGGTGTCATTAGTCTCCAGAGGCCTCATCGGAAATAGGCCTCATCTCGCTTGGAAGGGAGAACTTCCTGGATTTTCTCGAGTTGCGGCAGGTGTTCTCGAGTTACGACGGGGACCTCAGGGACCCGCCCTGGTGGCCTCAGGAGAGGCCAGTCCCTAGGCGAGTTGCTAGGGGGCCTCTCGGGATTCCTCTCCCGTTGATACCGGGGCCAAAAACCTTGTGTGGAGTCAGGGCCGGAACCGAGGATTCCTCTCAGGGGCTGCCATGGATCTTTGGGTACTTCTGGAGTCTCCACAGGGGAGTCAGGCCTCGTCTCGAGTGGGGGCATGCACGTGCACTTTCCTTCCAGGCTGTAGCAGCAATGTCACGCTTCCCGTCGCGTGGATCAAAGGATCTGTGGTTTTCCCTCGAGGCTTTCCCTCGAGGCTCTCCCACATGGCTGTCCCACGTGCCACCGTGGTGTGAGTCAATCCTGGGCGTGAAAGATGAGCCAGTGCAGGGCAAAGAGGTTCCTCTGGAATGGACTGAGACATCTGGGGGACTCTTGGAATGGTGGTACGACCATGGAGTTCCTCTCGCCTTTCCTGTTGAGAGTGCCTCCTCTTGAGATGCGACGGGAACGCCGGGAATTCTTTCCCGTTGAAAGCAGGGAAAGGATCCCTCATCTCGAGCTACGAGGGGGAAACGGGGCTCCTCTGGATGTGGGCGGGACCATCGTGCTTCCTCTCTAGTGGAGACGGGTATGGTGGTGAACTTCTTGAGTTGCAGCAAGGCTGTGAAAGACCCTTTCGAAGTTCCAGAGGTAAGGTGTCATTAGTCTCCAGACGCCTAATCGGAAATAGGCCTCATCTCGCCTGGAAGGGAGAACTTCCTGGATTTTCTCCAGTTGCGGCAGGTGTTCTCGAGTTACGACGGGGACCTCAGGGACCCGCCCTGGTGGCCTCAGGAGAGGCCAGTCCCTATGCGAGTTGCTAGGGGGCCTCTCGGGATTCCTCTCCCGTCGATACCGGGGCCAAAAACCTTGTGTGGAGTCAGGGCCGGAACCGAGGATTCCTCTCAGGGGCTGACATGGATCTTTGGGTACTTCTGGAGTCTCCCCAGGGGAGTCAGGCCTCGTCTCGAGTGGGGGCATGCACGTGCACTTTCCTTCCAGGCTGTAGCAGCAATGTCACGCTTCCCGTCGCGTGGATCAAATGATGTGTGGTTTTCCCTCGAGGCTTTCCCACAGGGCTGTCCCACGTGCCACCGTGGTGTGAGTCGATCCTCGGCGTGAAAGATGAGCCAGTGCAGGGCAAAGAAGTTCCTCTGGAATGGACTGAGACATCTGGGGGACTCTTGGAATGGTGGTACGACCATGGAGTTCCTCTCGCCTTTCCTGTTGAGAGTGCCTCCTCTTGAGATGCGACGGGAACGCCGGGAATTTTTTGCCGTTGAAAGCAGGGAAAGGATCCCTCATCTCGAGCTACGAGGGGAAACGGGGCTCCTCTGGATGTGGGCGGGACCATCGTCCTTTCTCTCGAGTGGAGACGGGTATGGCGGTGAACTTCTTGAGTTGCAGCAAGGGTGTGAAAGACCCTTTCGAAGTTCCAGAGGTTAGGTGTCATTAGTCTCCAGACGCCTCATCGGAAATAGGCCTCATCTCGCCTGGAAGGGAGAACTTCCTTGATTTTCTCGAGTTGCGGCAGGTGTTCTCGAGTTACGACGGGGACCTCAGGGACCCGCCCTGTTGGCCTCAGGTGAGGCCAGTCCCTATGCGTGTTGCTAGGTGGCCCCTCGGGATTTCTCTCCCGTCGATACCGGGGCCAAAAACCTTGTGTGGAGTCAGGGCCGGAACCGAGGATTCCTCTCAGGGACTGATATGGATCTTTGGGTACTTCTGGAGTCTCGCCAGGGGAGACAGGTCTCGTCTCGTGTGGGGGCATGCACCTGCACTTTCCTTCCAGGCTGTAGCAGCAATGTCACGCTTCCCGTCGCGTGGATCAAAGGATCTGCGGTTTTCCCTCGAGGCTTTCCCTCGAGGCTTTCCCACAGGGCTGTCCCACGTGACACCGTGGTGTGAGTCGATTCTCGGCGTGAAAAATGAGCCAGTGCAGGGCAAAGAGGTTCCTCTGGAATGGACTGAGACATCTGGGGGACTGTTGGAATGGTGGTACGACCATGGAGTTCCTCTCACCTTTCCTGTTGAGAGTGCCTCCTCTTGAGATGCGACGGGAACGCCGGGAATTCTTTCCCGTTGAAAGCAGGGAAAGGATCCCTCATCTCGAGCTACGAGGGGGAAACGGGGCTCCTCTGGATGTGGGCGGGACCATCGTGCTTCCTCTCGAGTGGAGACGGGTATGGCGGTGAACTTCTTGAGTTGCAGCAAGGGTGTGAAAGACCCTTTCGAAGTTCCAGAGGTTAGGTGTCATTAGTCTCCAGAGGCCTCATCGGAAATAGGCCTCATCTCGCCTGGAAGGGAGAACTTCCTGGATTTTCTCGAGTTGCGGCAGGTGTTCTCGAGTTTTGACGGGGACCTCAGGGACCCGCCCTGGTGGCCTCAGGAGAGGCCAGTCCCCATGCGAGTTGCTAGGGGGCCTCTCGGGATTCCTCTCCCGTCGATACCGGGGCCAAAAAGCTTGTGTGGAGTCAGGGCCGGAACCGAGGATTCCTCTCAGGGGCTGACATGGATCTTTGGGTACTTCTGGAGTCTCCCCTGTGGAGTCAGGCCTCGTCTCGAGTGGGGGCATGCACGTGCGCTTTCCTTTCAGGCTGTAGCAGCAATGTCACGCTTCCCGTCACGTAGATCAAAATATCTGTGGTTTTCCCTCGAAGCTTTCCCTCGAGGCTTTCCCACAGGGCTGTCCCACGTTCCACCGTGGTGTGAGTCGATCCTCGGCGTGAAAGATGAGCCAGTGCAGGGCAAAGAGGTTCCTCTGGAATGGACTGAGACATCTGGGGGACTCTTGGAATGGTGGTACGACCATGGAGTTCCTCTCGCCTTTCCTGTTGAGAGTGCCTCCTCTTGAGATGCGACGGGAACGCCGGGAATTCTTTCCCGTTGAAAGCAGGGAAAGGATCCCTCATCTCGAGCTACGAGGGGGAAACGGGGCTCCTCTGGATGTGGGCGGGACCATCGTGCTTCCTCTCTAGTGGAGACGGGTATGGCGGTGAACTTCTTGAGTTGCAGCAAGGGTGTGAAAGACCCTTTCGAAGTTCCAGAGGTTAGGTGTCATTAGTCTCCAGAGGCCTCATCGGAAATAGGCCTCATCTTGCCTGGAAGGGAGAACTTCCTGGATTTTCTCGAGTTGCGGCAGGTGTTCTCGAGTTACGACGGGGACCTCAGGGACCCGCCCTGGTGGCCTCAGGAAAGGCCAGTCCCTAGGCGAGTTGCTAGGGGGCCTCTCGGGATTCCTCTCCCGTTGATACCGGGGCCAAAAACCTTGTGTGGAGTCAGGGCCGGAACCGAGGATTCCTCTCAGGGGCTGACATGGATCTTTGGGTACTTCTGGAGTCTCCCCAGGGGAGTCAGGCCTCGTCTCGAGTGGGGGCATGCACGTGCGCTTTCCTTCCAGGCTGTAGCAGCAATGTCACGCTTCCCGTCGCGTGGATCAAAGGATCTGTGGTTTTCCCTCGAGGCTTTCCCTCGAGGCTTTCCCACAGGGCTGTCCCACGTGCCACCGTGGTGTGAGTCGATCCTCGGGGTGAAAGATGAGCCAGTGCAGGGCAAAGAGGTTCCTCTGGAATGGACTGAGACATCTGGGGGACTCTTGGAATGGTGGTACGACCATGGAGTTCCTCTCGCCTTTCCTGTTGAGAGTGCCTCCTCTTGAGATGCGACGGGAACGCCGGGAATTCTTTCCCGTTGAAAGCAGGGAAAGGATTCCTCATCTCGAGCTACGAGGGGGAAACGGGGCTCCTCTGGATGTGGGCGGGACCATCGTGCTTCCTCTCTAGTGGAGACGGGTATGGTGGTGAACTTCTTGAGTTGCAGCAAGGCTGTGAAAGACCCTTTCGAAGTTCCAGAGGTTAGGTGTCATTAGTCTCCAGACGCCTCATCGGAAATAGGCCTCATCTCGCCTGGAAGGGAGAACTTCCTGGATTTTCTCGAGTTGCGGCAGGTGTTCTTAAGTTACGACGGGGAACTCAGGGACCCGCCCTGGTGGCCTCAGGAGAGGCCAGTCCCCATGCGAGTTGCTAGGGGGCCTCTCGGGATTCCTCTCCCGTCGATACCGGGGCCAAAAACCTTGAGTGGAGTCAGGGCTGGAACCGAGGATTCCTCTCAGGGGCTGACATGGATCTTTGGGTACTTCTGGAGTCTCCCCAGGGGAGTCAGGCCTCGTCTCGAGTGGGGGCATGCACGTGCGCTTTCCTTCCAGGCTGTAGCAGCAATGTCACGCTTCCCGTCACGTGGATCAAAGGATCTGTGGTTTTCCCTCGAGGCTTTCCCTCGAGGCTTTCCCACAGGGCTGTCCCACGTGCCACCGTGTTGTGAGTCGATCCTCGGCGTGAAAGATGAGCCAGTGCAGGGCAAAGAGGTTCCTCTGAAATGGACTGAGACATCTGGGGGACTCTTGGAATGGTGGTACGACCATGGAGTTCCTCTCGCCTTTCCTGTTGAGAGTGCCTCCTCTTGAGATGCGACGGGAACGCCGGGAATTCTTTCCCGTTGAAAGCAGGGAAAGGATTCCTCATCTCGAGCTACGAGGGGGAAACGGGGCTCCTCTGGATGTGGGCGGGACCATCGTGCTTCCTCTCGAGTGGAGACGGGTATGGCGGTGAACTTCTTGAGTTGCACCAAGGGTGTGAAAGACCCTTTCGAAGTTCCAGAGGTTTGGTGTCATTAGTCTCCAGAGGCCTCATCGGAAATAGGCCTCATCTCGCCTGGAAGGGAGAACTTCCTGGATTTTCTCGAGTTGCGGCACGTGTTCTCGAGTTACGACGGGGACCTCAGGGACCCGCCCTGGTGGCCTCAGGAGAGGCCAGTCCCCATGCGAGTTGCTAGGGGGCCTCTCGGGATTCCTCTCCCGTCGATACCGGGGCCAAAAACCTTGTGTGGAGTCAGGGCCGGAACCGAGGATTCCTCTCAGGGGCTGACATGGATCTTTGGGTACTTCTGGAGTCTCCCCAGTGGAGTCAGACCTCGTCTCGAGTGGGGGCATGCACGTGCACTTTCCTTCCAGGCTGTAGTAGCAATGTCACGCTTCCCGTCGCGTGGATCAAAGGATCTGTGGTTTTCCCTCGAGGCTTTCCCTCGAGGCTTTCCCACAGGGCTGTCCCACGTGCCACCGTGGTGTGAGTCGATCCTCGGCGTGAAAGATGAGCCAGTGCAGGGCAAAGAGGTTCCTCTGGAATGGACTGAGACATCTGGGGGACTCTTGGAATGGTGGTACGACCATGGAGTTCCTCTCGCCTTTCCTGTTGAGAGTGCCTCCTCTTGAGATGCGACGGGAACGCCGGGAATTCTTTCCCGTTGAAAGCAGGGAAAGGATTCCTCATCTCGAGCTACGAGGGGGAAACGGGGCTCCTCTGGATGTGGGCGGGACCATCGTGCTTCCTCTCTAGTGGAGACGGGTATGGTGGTGAACTTCTTGAGTTGCAGCAAGGCTGTGAAAGACCCTTTCGAAGTTCCAGAGGTTAGGTGTCATTAGTCTCCAGACGCCTCATCGGAAATAGGCCTCATCTCGCCTGGAAGGGAGAACTTCCTGGATTTTCTCGAGTTGCGGCAGGTGTTCTTAAGTTACGACGGGGAACTCAGGGACCCGCCCTGGTGGCCTCAGGAGAGGCCAGTCCCCATGCGAGTTGCTAGGGGGCCTCTCGGGATTCCTCTCCCGTCGATACCGGGGCCAAAAACCTTGAGTGGAGTCAGGGCTGGAACCGAGGATTCCTCTCAGGGGCTGACATGGATCTTTGGGTACTTCTGGAGTCTCCCCAGGGGAGTCAGGCCTCGTCTCGAGTGGGGGCATGCACGTGCGCTTTCCTTCCAGGCTGTAGCAGCAATGTCACGCTTCCCGTCACGTGGATCAAAGGATCTGTGGTTTTCCCTCGAGGCTTTCCCTCGAGGCTTTCCCACAGGGCTGTCCCACGTGCCACCGTGTTGTGAGTCGATCCTCGGCGTGAAAGATGAGCCAGTGCAGGGCAAAGAGGTTCCTCTGAAATGGACTGAGACATCTGGGGGACTCTTGGAATGGTGGTACGACCATGGAGTTCCTCTCGCCTTTCCTGTTGAGAGTGCCTCCTCTTGAGATGCGACGGGAACGCCGGGAATTCTTTCCCGTTGAAAGCAGGGAAAGGATTCCTCATCTCGAGCTACGAGGGGGAAACGGGGCTCCTCTGGATGTGGGCGGGACCATCGTGCTTCCTCTCGAGTGGAGACGGGTATGGCGGTGAACTTCTTGAGTTGCACCAAGGGTGTGAAAGACCCTTTCGAAGTTCCAGAGGTTTGGTGTCATTAGTCTCCAGAGGCCTCATCGGAAATAGGCCTCATCTCGCCTGGAAGGGAGAACTTCCTGGATTTTCTCGAGTTGCGGCACGTGTTCTCGAGTTACGACGGGGACCTCAGGGACCCGCCCTGGTGGCCTCAGGAGAGGCCAGTCCCCATGCGAGTTGCTAGGGGGCCTCTCGGGATTCCTCTCCCGTCGATACCGGGGCCAAAAACCTTGTGTGGAGTCAGGGCCGGAACCGAGGATTCCTCTCAGGGGCTGACATGGATCTTTGGGTACTTCTGGAGTCTCCCCAGTGGAGTCAGACCTCGTCTCGAGTGGGGGCATGCACGTGCACTTTCCTTCCAGGCTGTAGTAGCAATGTCACGCTTCCCGTCGCGTGGATCAAAGGATCTGTGGTTTTCCCTCGAGGCTTTCCCTCGAGGCTTTCCCACAGGGCTGTCCCACGTGCCACCGTGGTGTGAGTCGATCCTCGGCGTGAAAGATGAGCCAGTGCAGGGCAAAGAGTTTCCTCTGGAATGGACTGAGACATCTGGGGGACTCTTGGAATGGTGGTACGACCATGGAGTTCCTCTCGCCTTTCCTGTTGAGAGTGCCTCCTCTTGAGATGCGACGGGAACGCCGGGAATTCTTTCCCGTTGAAAGCAGGGAAAGGATCCCTCATCTCGAGCTACGAGGGGGAAACGGGGCTCCTCTGGATGTGGGCGGGACCATCGTGCTTCCTCTCGAGTGGAGACGGGTATGGCAGTGAACTTCTTGAGTTGCAGCAAGGGTGTGAAAGACCCTTTCGAAGTTCCAGAGGTTAGGTGTCATTAGTCTCTGGAGGCCTCATCGGAAATAGGCCTCATCTCGCCTGGAAGGGAGAACTTCCTGGATTTTCTCGAGTTGCGGCAGGTGTTCTCGAGTTACGACGGGGACCTCAGGGACCCGCCCTGGTGGCCTCAGGAGAGGCCAGTCCCTAGGCGAGTTGCTAGGGGGCCTCTCGGGATTCCTCTCCCGTTGATACCGGGGCCAAAAACCTTGTGTGGAGTCAGGGCCGGAACCGAGGATTCCTCTCAGGGGCTGACATTGATCTTTGGGTACTTCTGGAGTCTCCCCAGGGGAGTCAGGCCTCGTCTCCAGTGGGGGCATGCACGTGCGCTTTCCTTCCAGGCTGTAGCAGCAATGTCACGCTTCCCGTCGCGTGGATCAAAGGATCTGTGGTTTTCCCTCGAGGCTTTCCCTCGAGGCTTTCCCACAGGGCTGTCCCACGTGCCACCGTGGTGTGAGTCAATCCTGGGCGTGAAAGATGAGCCAGTACAGGGCAAAGAGGTTCCTCTGGAATGGACTGAGACATCTGGGGGACTCTTGGAATGGTGGTACGACCATGGAGTTCCTCTCGCCTTTCCTGTTGAGAGTGCCTCCTCTTGAGATGCGACGGGAACGCCGGGAATTCTTTCCCGTTTAAAGCAGGGAAAGGATGCCTCATCTCGAGCTACGAGGGGGAAACGGGGCTCCTCTGGATGTGGGCGGGACCATCGTGCTTCCTCTCTAGTGGAGACGGGTATGGTGGTGAACTTCTTGAGTTGCAGCAAGGCTGTGAAAGACCCTTTCGAAGTTCCAGAGGTTAGGTGTCATTAGTCTCCAGACGCCTCATCGGAAATAGGCCTCATCTCGCCTGGAAGGGAGAAATTCCTGGATTTTCTCGAGTTGCGGCAGGTGTTCTTAAGTTACGACGGGGAACTCAGGGACCCGCCCTGGTGGCCTCAGGAGAGGCCAGTCCCCATGCGAGTTGCTAGGGGGCCTCTCGGGATTCCTCTCCCGTCGATACCGGGGCCAAAAACCTTGAGTGGAGTCAGGGCCGGAACCGAGGATTCCTCTCAGGGGCTGACATGGATCTTTGGGTACTTCTGGAGTCTCCCCAGGGGAGTCAGGCCTCGTCTCGAGTGGGGGCATGCACGTGCGCTTTCCTTCCAGGCTGTAGCAGCAATGTCACGCTTCCCGTCACGTGGATCAAAGGATCTGTGGTTTTCCCTCGAGGCTTTCCCTCGAGGCTCTCCCACATGGCTGTCCCACGTGCCACCGTGGTGTGAGTCGATCCTCGGCGTGAAAGATGAGCCAGTGCAGGGCAAAGAGGTTCCTCTGGAATGGACTGAGACATCTGGGGGACTCTTGGAATGGTGGTACGACCATGGAGTTCCTCTCGCCTTTCCTGTTGAGAGTGCCTCCTCTTGAGATGCGACGGGAACGCCGGGAATTCTTTCCCGTTGAAAGCAGGGAAAGGATCCCTCATCTCGAGCTACGAGGGGGAAACGGGGCTCCTCTGGATGTGGGCGGGACCATCGTGCTTCCTCTCTAGTGGAGACGGGTATGGTGGTGAACTTCTTGAGTTGCAGCAAGGCTGTGAAAGACCCTTTCGAAGTTCCAGAGGTTAGGTGTCATTAGTCTCCAGACGCCTCATCGGAAATAGGCCTCATCTCGCCTGGAAGGGAGAACTTCCTGGATTTTCTCGAGTTGCGGCAGGTGTTCTTAAGTTACGACGGGGAACTCAGGGACCCGCCCTGGTGGCCTCAGGAGAGGCCAGTCCCCATGCGAGTTGCTAGGGGGCCTCTCGTGATTCCTCTCCCGTCGATACCGGGGCCAAAAACCTTGAGTGGAGTCAGGGCCGGAACCGAGGATTCCTCTCAGGGGCTGACATGGATCTTTGGGTACTTCTGGAGTCTCCCCAGGGGAGTCAGGCCTCGTCTCGAGTGGGGGCATGCACGTGCGCTTTCCTTCCAGGCTGTAGCAGCAATGTCACGCTTCCCGTCACGTGGATCAAAGGATCTGTGGTTTTCCCTCGAGGCTTTCCCTCGAGGCTTTCCCACAGGGCTGTCCCACGTGCCACCGTGGTGTGAGTCGATCCTCGGCGTGAAAGATGAGCCAGTGCAGGGCAAAGAGGTTCCTCTGGAATGGACTGAGACATCTGGGGGACTCTTGGAATGGTGGTACGACCATGGAGTTCCTCTCGCCTTTCCTGTTGAGAGTGCTTCCTCTTGAGATGCGACGGGAACGCACGGAATTCTTTCCCGTTGAAAGCAGGGAAAGGATCCCTCATCTCGAGCTACGAGGGGGAAACGGGGCTCCTTTGGATGTGGTCGGGACCATCGTGCTTCCTCTCGAGTGGAGACGGGTATGGCGGTGAACTTCTTGAGTTGCAGCAAGGGTGTGAAAGACCCTTTCGAAGTTCCAGAGGTTTGGTGTCAATAGTCTCCAGAGGCCTCATCGGAAATAGGCCTCATCTCGCCTGGAAGGGAGAACTTCCTGGATTTTCTCGAGCTGCGGCAGGTGTTCTCGAGTTACGACGGGGACCTCAGGGACCCGCCCTGGTGGCCTCAGGAGAGGCCAGTCCCCATGCGAGTTGCTAGGGGGTCTCTCGGGATTCCTCTCCCGTCGATACCGGGGCCAAAAAGCTTGTGTGGAGTCAGGGCCGGAACCGAGGATTCTTCTCAGGGGCTGACATGGATCTTTGGGTACTTCTGGAGTCTCCCCAGGGGAGTCAGGCCTCGTCTCGAGTGGGGGCATGCATGTGCGCTTTCCTTCCAGGCTGTAGCAGCAATGACACGCTTCCCGTCGCGTGGATCAAAGGATCTGTGGTTTTCCCTCGAGGCTTTCCCTCGAGGCTTTCCCACAGGGCTGTCCCACGTGCCACCGTGGTGTGAGTCGATCCTCGGCGTGAAAGATGAGCCAGTGCAGGGCAAAGAGGTTCCTCTGGAATGGACTGAGACATCTGGGGGACTCTTGGAATGGTGGTACGACCATGGAGTTCCTCTCGCCTTTCCTGTTGAGAGTGCCTCCTCTTGAGATGCGACGGGAACGCCGGGAATTCTTTCCCGTTGAAAGCAGGGAAAGGATCCCTCATCTCGAGCTACGAGGGGGAAACGGGGCTCCTCTGGATGTGGGCGGGACCATCGTGCTTCCTCTCTAGTGGAGACGGGTATGGCAGTGAACTTCTTGAGTTGCAGCAAGGGTGTGAAAGACCCTTTCGAAGTTCCAGAGGTTAGGTGTCATTAGTCTCTGGAGGCCTCATCGGAAATAGGCCTCATCTCGCCTGGAAGGGAGAACTTCCTGGATTTTCTCGAGTTGCGGCAGGTGTTCTCGAGTTACGACGGGGACCTCAGGGACCCGCCCTGGTGGCCTCAGGAGAGGCCAGTCCCTAGGCGAGTTGCTAGGGGGCCTCTCGGGATTCCTCTCCCGTTGATACCGGGGCCAAAAACCTTGTGTGGAGTCAGGGCCGGAACCGAGGATTCCTCTCAGGGGCTGACATGGATCTTTGGGTACTTCTGGAGTCTCCCCAGGGGAGTCAGGCCTCGTCTCCAGTGGGGGCATGCACGTGCGCTTTCCTTCCAGGCTGTAGCAGCAATGTCACGCTTCCCGTCGCGTGGATCAAAGGATCTGTGGTTTTCCCTCGAGGCTTTCCCTCGAGGCTTTCCCACAGGGCTGTCCCACGTGCCACCGTGGTGTGAGTCAATCCTGGGCGTGAAAGATGAGCCAGTGCAGGGCAAAGAGGTTCCTCTGGAATGGACTGAGACATCTGGGGGACTCTTGGAATGGTGGTACGACCATGGAGTTCCTCTCGCCTTTCCTGTTGAGAGTGCCTCCTCTTGAGATGCGACGGGAACGCCGGGAATTCTTTCCCGTTTAAAGCAGGGAAAGGATCCCTCATCTCGAGCTACGAGGGGGAAACGGGGCTCCTCTGGATGTGGGCGGGACCATCGTGCTTCCTCTCTAGTGGAGACGGGTATGGTGGGGAACTTCTTGAGTTGCAGCAAGGCTGTGAAAGACCCGTTCGAAGTTCCAGAGGTAAGGTGTCATTAGTCTCCAGACGCCTCATCGGAAATAGGCCTCATCTCGACTGGAAGGGAGAACTTCCTGGATTTTCTCGAGTTGCGGCAGGTGTTCTCGAGTTACGACGGGGACCTCAGGGACCCGCCCTGGTGGCCTCAGGAGAGGCCAGTCCCTATGCGAGTTGCTAGGGGGCCTCTCGGGATTCCTCTCCCGTCGATACCGGGGCCAAAAACCTTGTGTGGAGTCAGGGCCGGAACCGAGGATTCCTCTCAGGGGCTGACATGGATCTTTGGGTACTTCTGGAGTCTCCCCAGGGGAGTCAGGCCTCGTCTCGAGTGGGGGCATGCACGTGCACTTTCCTTCCAGGCTGTAGCAGCAATGTCACGCTTCCCGTCGCGTGGATCAAATGATGTGTGGTTTTCCCTCGAGGCTTTCCCACAGGGCTGTCCCACGTGCCACCGTGGTGTGAGTCGATCCTCGGCGTG